>NW_020837991.1:9943093-10023539 GCF_003676395.1 Aethalodelphis obliquidens | reverse complement strand
AAACAAAACCCAAAGTTAGCAGATGGAAAGAAATCATAAAGATCAGAGCAGAAATGAATGAAATAGAAACAAAGAAAACAACAGCAAAGATCAATAAAACTGAAGGCTGGTTCTTTGAGAAGATAAACAAAATTAACAAACCATTAGCCAGACTCATGAAGAAAAAGAGAGGACTCAATCAATAAAATTAGAAATGAAAATGGAGAAGTTACAACAGACACCACAGAAATACAAAGCATCCTAAGAGACTACTACAAGCAGTTCTATGCCAATAAAATGGACAATCTGGAAGAAATGCACAAATTCTTAGAAAGGTATAACCTTCCAAGACTGAACCACGACGAAACAGAAAATATGAACAGACCAATCACAAGTAATGAAATTGAAACTGTGATTAAAAATCTTTCAACAAACAAAAGTCCAGGACCAGATGGCTTCACAGGTGAATTCTATCAAACATTTAGAGAAGAGCTAACACCCATCCTTCTCAAACTCTTCCACAAAATTGCAGAGGAAGGAACACTCCCAAACTCATTCTATGAGGCCACCCTGATACCAAAACCAGACAAAGATACTACAAAAGAAGAAAATTACAGACAAATATCACTGATGAATATAGATGCAAAAATCCTCAACAAAATACTAGCAAACAGAATCCAACAGCACATTAAAAGGATCATACACATGATCAAGTGGGATTTATCCCAGGGATGAAAGGATTCTTCAGTATACGCAAATCAATCAATGTGATATACCATATTAACAAATTGAGGAAAGAAAAACCATATGATCAACTCAATAGATGCAGAAAAAGCTTTTGACAAAATTCAACACCGATTTATCATAAAAACTCTCCAGAAAGTGGGCATAGAGGGAACCTACCTCAACATAATAAAGGCCATATATGACAAACCTACAGCAAACATCATTCTCAATGGTGAAAAACTGAAAGCATTTCCTCTAAGATTGGGAATGAGACAAGGATGTCCACTCTCACCACTATTATTCAACACAGTTTTGGAAGTCCTAGCCACGGCAATCAGAGAAGAAAAAGAAATAAAAGGAATCCAAATTGGAAAAGAAGAAGTAAAACTGTCGCTGTTTGCAGGTGACATGATACTATACACAGAGAATCGTAAATATGCCACCAGAAAACTACTAGAGCTAATCAATGAATTTGGTAAAGTTGCAGGATACAAAATAAATGCACAGAAATCTCTTGCATTCCTATACACTAATGATGAAAAATCTGAAAGAGAAATTAAGGAAACACTCCCATTGACCACTGCTACAAAAAGAATAAAATACCTAGGAATAAACCTACCTAGGGAGACAAAAGAACTGTATACAGAAAACTATAAAACACTGATGAAAGAAATTAAAGATGATACCAAGAGATGGAGATATATACCATGTTCTTGGATTGGAAGAATCAATATCGTGAAAATGACTATACTACCCAAAGCAATTTACAGGTTCAATGCAATCCCTATCAAATTACCAATGGCATTTTTTACAGAACTAGAACAAAATATCTTAAAATTTCTATGGAGACACCAAAGACCCCGAATAGCCAAAGCAGTCACGAGGGGAAAAAACGGAGCGGGAGGAATCAGACTCCCTGACTTCAGACTATAATACAAAGCTACAGTAATCAAGACAATATGGTACTGGCACTAAAACAGAAACATAGTTCAATGGAACAAGATAGAAAGCCCAGAGATAAACCCATGCACCTATAGTCAAGTAATCTATGACAAAGGAGGCAAGGATATACAATGGAGAAAAGACAGTCTCTTCAATAAGTGGTGCTGGGATAACTGGACAGCTACAGGTAAAAGAATGAAATTAGAACGCTCCATAACACCATACACAAAAATATACTCAAAATGGATTTGAGACCTACATGTTAGACCGGACTCTATAAAACTCTTATAGGAAAACATAGGAAGAACACTCTTTGACAGAAATCACAGCAAGATCTTTTTTCATCCACCTCCTAGAGTAATGGAAATAAAAACAAAAATAAACAAATGGCACCATATGAAACTTCAAAGCTTTTGCACAGCAAAGGAAACCATAAATAAGACGAAAAGACAACCCTCAGAGAGGGATAAAATATTTGTAAATGATTCAACAGACAAAGGATTAATCTCCCAAATATATAAACAGCTCATGCAGCTCAATATTAAAGAAATAAACAACCCAATGTGAAAATGGGCAGAAGACCTAAGTAGACATTTCTCCAAAGAAGACATACAGATGGCCAAGAAGCACATGAAAAGCTGCTCAACATCACTAATTATTAGAGAAATGAAAATCAAAACTACAATGAGGTATCACCTCACACTGGTCAGAACGGCCATCATCAGAAAACCTACAAACAACAAATGCTGAAGAGGGTGTGGAGAAAAGGGAACCTTCTTGTACTGTTGGTGGGAATGTAAATTGATACAGCCACTATGGAGAACAGTATGGAGGTTCCTTCAAAACTAAAAATAGAATTAACGTATGATCCAACAATCCCACTACTGGGCATATACCCACAGAAAACCATAATTCAAAAAGACACATGCACCCCAATATTCATTGCAGCACTATTTACAATAGCCAGGTCATGGAAGCAACCTAAATGCCCATCGACAGATGAATGGATACAGAAGTTGTGGTACATATATACAATGGAATATTACTCAGCCATAAAAAGGAATGAAATTGGGTCATTTGTTGAGACATGGATGGACCTAGAGACTGTCATATAGAGTGAAGTAAGTCAGAAAGAGTAAAACAAATATCATATATTAACGCATGTATGTGGAACCTAGAAAACTGGTACAGATGAACCGGTTTGCAGGGTAGAAGTTGAGATACAGATGTAGAGAACAAACATATGGACACCAAGGGGGGAAAGCGGTGGGGGGGTGGGGATGGTGGTATGCTGAATTGGGCGATTGTGATTGACATGTATACACTGATGTGTATAAAGCTGATGACTAATAAGAACCTGCTGTATAAAAAAATAAATAAAATAAAATTCAAAAATTAACAAAAAACAATTAATACTAAACTTTCTTTGGGTTATTTGTATGGAAATATGTTAATATGAATGTTTCAGACATTACATGAAATTCCTAAAAATCTTATATGTTCTTGTATAATGTTATAAGTCATAATTCTAGTTATTATTTTAAAATGTATATCTCAGAAATAACTAAATTTCTTTGTCAAATCCATTATTATGAACTTTCATCAAATCTTTAACCGTGGTCATTTTTAAGTCTTTTGTCATTTACAGACAGTTCTGGGTGTACTCTGA
This sequence comes from Aethalodelphis obliquidens, assembly GCF_003676395.1. Lineage (NCBI taxonomy): Eukaryota > Metazoa > Chordata > Mammalia > Artiodactyla > Delphinidae > Aethalodelphis > Aethalodelphis obliquidens. The sequence continues at coordinate 10,020,223 of NW_020837991.1, read as the reverse complement.
TGCTTTTTCAAAAATGTTCCTATAAAAGGGTTTCATCTTCAAGGAATTCATGGAAAAGACTCTGACAAGTACAGGTTTCTGGTAACTGACTATACTGCTGAACTGAATGAATAAGCATTTTCAGAACTCTAATGGAAAACTGATGAATTCATAAAAGTGCTAACAAAAGATCAAGATGAAAAAAAAATTAATTACATGGGACTGAGTGAACTGATGAGGATGATTATAATTTTTGTGACTTTCTGTTTGAATAAAAAATATATATCTGTTTAAAAACAACAAACCTTGATTTAACTATGTTCTAATAATACAGAAGAACAGGGTACCTATTCAGTTAAGAACGAGCACCCTGAATTACCCATTATTTTAAATAGTCAACTTTCAATTACCTATTGCAATTTTTAATATAAGGTCAGCCTATTCCCTGGACTATATGTATTATTAAGAAATAAAAATAAATCTAACCTAAGTGAAATACACACACTTAGGATGTAAATATGCCACAACTGCTAAAAATAAGCTTACAATGTACACAAGAAAATAAACAAATGTGACTTGTGAATTATCTATTATACTGAGTTACCTATTACACTCTTTTTTCTCACTGCAAATATATATCAGTTTGTTACTGGAGACTAAAGAAGCCAACAGTAGTTTTTTTTTTTAAACAAAAGGACCTTGCAATCAACTTGCAAAACTGTAGTTTGACCTTGCCAAATGTTAATCATGTTCTATATATTTTGCTAATAAGTCTTTAAATTAGAAATATCTTTGTTCTGATAGGTTCTAGAACCCCACAAGAAGGAGGCCACATTTTTAAGAAATGTGGTGAAGAAAATTTAAGAAATTTTCACCGGATTTTTCTCTCCAACAGAAATTGGTAAGACTTGGGAGGAAGGTAAGAAAGGAGAAATGACAAGCTAGCAAAAGATGTTGTATTAATGTCTCTTTCTTTGTTAAATCATCTCTTTCACTTGTTTTTCCCTCTTAAAAAAATAATCTTCATTATTAACAGAAACAATTTCTGTGGATATTGTTTCCTTAATGCAAATTCCTTGAGGAAAGCAACCTCATAAAAATAAAAACAAGATCTTATGTTTGTGGAGTATGTAATGTGTTCACACGTGCATTGTTTAATCTAATCTCACACAGCCTTAGAAACAAACAGGATTAGCAGTCCCGCACTGCACAACAATCAACATTTACTGCACACATGCACCATGCCTAAACGATAAGGATTTAGAAATAAAACAACATCCCCTGTGCTTTATGAACACACTGTCTGGCCAGGGTAAATCAGTAATAGATGTAGATGCCAATTAAATGGGAGGAAGGGCTCTGAGAAATCTCAGACTCTTGGTGGCCTGGCAGAGAGAACTGGACCTTTGTCCAAGGGCACAGAAATGGCAACTAACAAAAATGAGATCTGAGTCTGTGCCCTTTCCACTCCCCAACACCCAGTGTGTTCAATCCCATAGAGTGTAGCAATACTGCAGGACAAGGACAGGTGAGAAAGTAACACTTCAGCCTTTCTTGTCAAACACAAAGTGGCAGATTGTTAAAGAGCCAAATAAAGACAGTCAGTTGAAATCTATCAAAGCCATGGCGGTTCTCTAATTTCTTCACAGATAAATGTATCATTTTTCCTGTCAATTCATCTGAGTAGTATAGAAATAACAGGACAAGAGAATGTTAATAAGGTAGAATAATATGAGAGGTACATTATCCACTACCATGGAAAAAGAAAAAGAAAAAGGAACAAGGAAGAAAAACAAAATCAACTGGAAAACAATGTTTAAAATGGCAATAAATACCCATCTATCGATAATTACCTTAAATGTCAATGGACTAAATGCTCCAATCAAACGACATAGAGTGAAAGGCTGGATAATAAAACAAGAGCCTACAGTATGCTGCCTACAAGGGACCCACTTTAGGGTGAAGGACACACATAGATTGAAAGTGAGGGGATGGAAAAAGATATTTCATGCATGGAACCATAAAAGACCCAGAACTGCCAAAGCAATCCTGAGGAAAAGGAACAAGGCAGGAGGCATAACCCTTCTAGACTTCAGACAATACTACAAAGCTACAGTAATCAAAACGGTGTGATACTGGTACAGAAACAGACATATGGATCAATGGAACAAAATAGAGAGCCAAGAAATAAACCCACACACCTACAGTCAATTAATCATTGACAAAGTAGGCAAGAATACAAAATGGAAAAAAGTCTCTTCAGCAAGTGGCGCTGGGAAAGTTGGATAGCTGCATGTAAGTCAATGAAGTTAGAACACACCCTCACACCATGTACAAAAATAAACTCAAAATGGCTTAAAGACTTAAACATAAGACAATACACCATAAAACTCCTAGAAGAAAACATTCTCTGACATAAATCATACCAATGTTTTCTTAGGTCAGTCTCCCAAGGCAATAGGCAATAGAAAAATAAACAAATGGGACCTAATCAAACTTACAAGCTTTTGCACAGCAAAGGAAACCAGAAACAAAATGAAAAGACAATCTACAGAATGGGAGAAAATATTTGCAAATGATGCAACCAACAAGGGCTTAATTTCCAAAATATACAAACAGCTCATACAACTCATCAATAAAAAACAAACAACCCAGTGAAAAAAACGGGCGCAAGACCTAAACAGACATTTCTCCAAAGAAGACATACAGATGGCCAATAGGCACATGAAAAGATGCTCAACATCACTAATTATTAGAGAAATGTAAATCAAAACTACAACTAGTACCACCTCACACCGGTCAGAATGGTCATCATTAAAGTCTATAAATAACAAATGCTGGAGAGGGTGTGAAGAAGGGGGAACCCTCCTACACTGTTGGTGGCAATGTAAGTTGGTGCAGCCACTATGGAAAACAGTACGGAGGTTCCTCAAAAAACTAAAAAATAGAACTACCGTATGATCCAACAATCCCACTCCTGGGCATATATCCGGACAAAACTATAATTCAAAAAGATACATTCACCCCTATGTTCATAGCAGCACTATTCACAATAGCCAAGACATGGAAACAACCTAAATGTCTACTGACAGAGGAATGGATAAAGAAGACATGGTACATGTATACAATGGGATACTACTCAACCATAAAAAAGAACGAAACAATGCCATTTGCAGCAACATGGATGCAACTAGAGATTATCACACTAAGTAAGTCAGAAAGAGAAAGACAAATACCATATGATATCACTTATATGTGGAATCTAAAATATGACCCAAATGAACCCTATCTACAAAGCAGAAACAGACTCACAGACATAGAGAACAGACTTGTGGTTGCCAAGGGGGAGCAGTGTGGGGGAGGGATGGACTGAGAGTTTTGGAGTTAGTAGATGCAAACTATTACGTATAGAATGGATGGGCAACAAGGTCTTACTATATTCAATGTACTGGGATAAACCATAATGGAAAAGAATATAAAAAAGAATGTATATATATGTATAACTGAGTCACTCTGCTGCACAGCAGAAATTAACATAACATTGTCAATCAACTATACTTCAATTAAAAAATAAACAAATAAAACAAAAATTTTTTAAAGCTACTTCAGGCAAATGAAAAGGACAAGAAAGCAGAGGTGGAAATACTTATATCAGACAAAATAGACTTTATAACAAAGGCCATAAAGAAAGAAAGGACACTGTATAATGATAAAAGGCTCAATACAAGAAGAGGATTACACTCACTAACATATATGCACCCGGGACTTCCCTGGTGGTCCAGTGGTTAAGAATCCACCTTCCAATGCAAGGGACGCAGGTTTGATCCCTAGTCAGGGAACTAAGATACCACATACTGCGGGTCAACTAAGCCCATGTGCTCTACAGCCTGCGCCCCACCTACTGAGCCCACACGCCACGAGAGAGAAGCCCGCGCACTGCAACAAAGAGCCGATGCAGCCAAATTAATTAATTAATTAATTAATTTTAAAAAACATATAGCACACAATATAGGATCACATAAAAACACAAAACAAATACTAACATACATAAAGGGAAGAAATTGACAGGAATATATTATTTACCACCGTGATGATTAAGTCAGATATTTTGATGATTTCATGATCTAAAACTGATCTTTTAAAATAACTTACATGGAACACAAGTTTGAATACACACCCACACCAGGCAAAAAGGGAAACTATATGTAGCTATGCTAACTTTAAGTGGCATCTGCAGGCTGATTCAAGTTTAAGGTTATATTTCAAGGCATGATACTTTGAAAGCCATGAAAGACGAAAGTGGAGAAGTTTCATATTTAATTAATCATGCTTTTTATTCCTTTCTCTTATTCAATATTTAGTATGTAAATTCTTTAAGTCCAATAAATCAAAGTACTTTCCACTCAGTGTCTTTAACTTCTGCTTGACTACCCCTTGTGACCTCACAATTAGTCTCTGGATATTAAAATGCATACACACGGTGAAGATTGTGATTTCAAAGTATTTTAGGTCAGAAGTTGCTCTACCAAATGGCAGCAGAATTAAAAACCACTCCAAAAATGATCTAGGGTAATAAAAAATTTATGCTTTAAAAATGTCTGCACCAATTAACAGAAATATTTATTAGGTGCATTGTAATTCTCAAGTGAAGTCTCAAATTCAAAGTTTGGTGAGTGGCACTATGCTGAAGGTTAATAACTGTACCATCTTTATAATAAATAATGAAACCCAGCTTCTCGCCTTATTACTACATTTTAAAATCAATAATTGCAACATATAAAATTACTATGTAACATGCTCAAGTTACTGGCATCTAAAATGTTAAACCTCTTCTTATAATTCTAGTCTTTAATCATTTCTTCTTTTCTGATTACCTGACAAAGAAATTCATCTTAAACAGTTTGCCAAACATGCTATTCCTCACAAATAGGAGGAATATACAATTCATACACTTCCCTACACAATTACAATTTAATGATATACTAGAATTCCTATATTTCTAAATAACTTCCATAGTGGTTTTTATATACACAGAGTAAATTCATTTTTGAAAACCAAATTTAAAATTCACATCAATATAAAACTAATGTGAAATTATACTAATATATATCTTAAAAGACTAAGAAAAATTGGTTACCATATTTATAGTTTCTGAATGGTGGTGGCAGGCTGGTCCTCAAAGGGATATCTGTAAGAGAAAGATTATTTTTATTATAAAATATTCAAATAGACATAGTATTAAATGAATTAGCATTTTATTATACAATAGCATCTTATACATTTGAAATATACAGTATGTATGTGCGAGACATTATTATATAGTTGATGTTCATTTAGCACATGAATCTGAGAACCCCTTGGGGGGGTTAAGTTAGTAGTGGAAACCAATGATTTAGAACGATCTTAATACTCTTACCAAATTTCAGACAACCTACCATGTAACAACTCTAACTCAGCAAAGAAAACAGAACAAAAACAAGGTAAAAAAAATTTTTAAACAGTGTCCCAAATAGTAGAATTAGTTTTAAATAATAATTAAACCACAACCCCTACGGAGGGCAATTAAGTAACATATATCAAAATTACATATGCATATACCTTTTGACCTAGCAATTTCACCTGGAGAATTTACCATAGAGGTATATACTTTGCACACTCTTGTGCGTGTGTGTATGAAACGACCATACATACAAAGGTACTAACCGTAGCACTGTTCGCAATGCCTAGAAAAATCCGAATATCCTTCAATGGGGGTACTTGCTAAATAAACTATAATATGCCCAAACAATTAAACATATTTTTCAACTGTAAAAAACAAAAAAGGATGAGGAAGAAGCTCTCTACTAATATGATAAGATCTTCAAGATATGTCAAGAGTAAAGGAGGCATAAGGCAGAGCCTTATTTTTAGTAAGCCACCTTTTAAGTAGAAGGGGGTAAAAATAAGAATATATGTTTGCATTTGCTTATATTTTCATGGGAGGGAGCATGATGCACTGGTCAGATAGAGAGCAGAAGTGGCAAGGAGAGGGGTCTCCCTGGTGGCGCAGTGGTTGAGAATCTGCCTGCCAATGCAGGGGACACGGGTTTGAGCCCTGATCTGGGAAGATCCCACATGCCGCGGAGCAACTAGGCCCGTAAGCCACAATTACTGAGCCTGCGCGTCTGGAGCCTGCGCTGCACAACAAGAGAAGCAGCGACAGTGAGAGGCCCACGCACCACGATGAAGAGTGGCTCCCGCTTGCCGCAACTAGAGAAAGCCCTCGCACAGAAACGAACACCCAACACAGCCATAAATAAATAAATAAATAAATAAAAGAAAAAGGAAGTAGGATAGCTGAATATTAAAAAAAATAAAATAAAAGAAGTGGCAAGGAGACTTCTCACTCTATTCCTTTTTACATTTTGATCTTAAAACCACAGGAATGTGTTATCAAAGAAAACTCTAAAAAATCCCACACATCTGAACTAGGAAAACTGTTTAAGTACATTTACCTTTTAAAGGTCAAATACATACCAACATTAAAATATAATTTATTCATTTATGTTATATGCATTTAAACTACCGACTACCAAATATTCCAGATACAGGGTAAGTAAGAAGTTACCAAGACAAGTCCCCACTCTTGAGAGCACGTGCTCCCTGTGAATCCTGTAAAAAGCTACTGAGTTGGCCAAAAGGTTCTTTTGGTTTTTTCTGTAAGATGGCTCTAGTAGCACTTAGTTGTCTTTAACTTCATTCAAAACAATTTTGTTAGATTGTATTGTGACAGCTGTCATATCAGAGTGCATTTTTTAAAAAACTTATCAAAATTGGTGAATTTTTGTGTAACCATTTTAATACTGAAGATGGAAGAAAAAAAGCAACATTTTCAGCATATTATGCTTTACTATTTCAAGAAAGGTAAAAATGCAAATGAAACGCAAAAAAGAAGACTTGTGCAGTGTATGGAGAAGGTGCTGTGACTGATCGAACTTGTCAGAAGTGGTTTGCGGAGTTTCGTGCTGGAGATTTCTCGCTGGGTGATGCTCCATGGTCGGGTAAACCAGCTGAGGTTGACAGCGATCAAATCGAGACATGAACTGAGAACAATCAATGTTATACCACACAGGAGATAGACGACATACTCAAAACATCCAAATCAAGAGCTGAAAATCATTTGCACCAGCTTGGTTATGTTCATTGCTTTGATGTTTGGGTTCCACATAAGTTAAGCATAAAAAACCTTCTTGACCGTATTTCCATATGTGATTCTCTACTTAAACGTAATGAAAATGTTCCGTTTTTAAAACAAATTGTGATGGGCGATGAAAAGTGGATACTGTACAATAATGTGGAATGGAAGAGATCTTGGCGCAAGCGAGATGAACCACCACCAACCACACCAGAGGCTGGTCTTCATCCAAAGAAGGTGATGTTGCGTATATGGTAAGATTAGAAGGGAATCCTCTATTATGAGCTTCTTCCAGGAAACCAAACGATTAATTCCAACAAGTACTGCTCCCAACTAGACCAACTGAAAGCAGCACTCGACGAAAAGCATCCAGAACTAGTCAACAGAAAATGCATAATCTTCCATCAGGATAATGCAAGACTACAAGTTTCTTTGATGACCAGGCAAAAACTGTTATAGCTTGGCTGGGAAGTTCTGATTCATCCACCGTACTCACCCAGACACTGTACCTTCAGATTTCCATTTATTTCAGTCTTTACAAAATTCACTTAATGGAAAAAATGTCAATTCCCTGGAAGACTGTAAAAGGCACCAGGAACAGTTCTTCGCTCAAAAAGATAAAAAGTTTTGGGAAGATGGAATCATGAAGTTGCCTGAAAAATGGCAGAAGGTAGTGGAACAAAATGGTGAATACGTTGTTCAATAAAGTTCTTGGTGTAACTGAAAAATGTGTCTTTTATTTTTACTTAAAAACCAAAGGCACTCTTTGGCCAACCCAGTATGTTCACAGCCAGGGCTATGGTCTCACCAGCCGACATTAGAATCACCCAGCCCGCTGTACCAGTAGATCAGACTCACAGCAGGCCAGTCCCAGGCATGTTTAAACACAAGACAAAAACCTGTTGAGATGATTCTTTGACAAACAAAATCACAGGAGGCCAACCAGATGACAGGAGTAAATGAGGCCGGGCAAACAGGAGGGGACTGTGAGGTATGAGCAAGCATCCCGTTAAAGGGGGCTGCAGCCCATACATTCTAATCTGTTGCACTAAAGTCTGGGGGATCAGGTGAATTTTTCTGACTTGAAAATACTGTAGGCCAAAGGAAACCTGTCTGAAGTCCAAATTTGCCTGCCTGACCCCCATCTGAAACGTCTGTCTTAGGCTTAGCAGAGCACAGACCCTCATTTTATCTTTTGTTTCTCACTTACTTATGAATTCTGGGCCAAAGAAGTATTGACTAAACATCGGAAAGGAGAATTAAATTTAATTTATTGCCATTTATATCCCCTGAACTAGACAGCGAAAACCCCTGAAGAAAGGGCTGAGGTACAGAACAGACAGCTCAACGAAACTATTTTCACTTAGAGATGTCTACAGTCAAGACACCAACTCACTGCCTTACGTTCGGTCTAGATTTCTGAGAGGAGAGACAATGACAGAGGCGAACAGGAGCCCCTTTTCTCTTTCTGTCTTTAGATCTCAGGTCAACTGTCACCTCCACAAAGAGGCCTCCCCTGACAGCCCTACTAAAACAGGGGTCTTCTCTCACATTCTTCCCTTCATAACATTTTTTACAATTATAGTTTTGTCTGTTTACTTAGTTTGGTCTCTCTTTCCTATTAATTCATAAATTCCTGGAGATTAAGACACAGTGGCCTGTCTTCCCAAAACCTACGACAGTGCCTGGCACATTACAGGTTAATGAATACTGGTTCCAGTGAGAGCAAGTACTACAGCCTATTTTCTTCATCATGTTGCCAGTACCTAAAAGAGTGCCTGGCACATGGCAGGTGCTCAAAAATATACATGAGTGAATATGTATCGTTTAATCCCTTTAATCGGCAGGTAAGAACCCTGAGGTCTCAGGAAGGCAGGTGGTCAGCACAAAGCATCAAGAACCAGGACTAGAATCCAGCCCTCCCAACTCCCATCTGCTGCACTAAGAAGGGTAGGATAAAGCTGGTATCTTCCGTGGTGGCAAAAGAAAAGATTAGACGTTAAACACATTATGGTGAGAAAAAGGCTTTACATATAAAAATGCTCGAAGAGGAGGAGAAAAAGAACAAACACTTCCTTATGAAAAAGGGTGTTTCCCATTTTGTACCACGACGAATAAGGCTATGAGTATTCATACGTGGACAGACATTTTCATTTCACCTACAAGTGGAATTGGCTGGATTGTATGGTAGGTGCATGTTTAACTTGTTAAGAATTTGCCAAATCATCTTCCAAAGTGGTACCTTTTTAACATTCCCACTAGCAACATATAAGGAGTTCCAGTTCTTCCACATCCTAGCTGAAAACTAGTTTTTAATTTCTAAAATTTTTTCATTTTAGTCATGTTAGTGGGTGTGTTATGCTCTCACTATGGTTTTAATTTGCATTTCACTAAAGACCAGTGATGATGAGTATCACTGAATATGCTTATTTGTCATCCATACATTTTCTTTGATGAAGTGTGTGTTCAAATATTTTGCCCATTTTTAATTAGGTTGTATGTCTTATTACTGAGTGGTAACAGCTTGGTTTCTTTTCTAGTTATTATTATTCTAGACACATTCGCTTATTATCTAGTTATTATTATTCTAGACACATATTCGCTTGTTTATATGTTTTACAAAGTCTTTCCAAGTCTATGGTTTGCCTCTTCATTTTCTTAAGTATATTTTAAAAAGCAAAACTTTTTAATTTTGATGAAGCCTAAGTTTTTTTCTTTTTTGTTTATTGTGCTGTATTAGAAATTTTACCAAAATCAGTCCCTAAGATCTTCTCTTATGTTTTCTTTCAGAAGTTTTATGGTTTCAGCTTTCAAATTCAGGTCTTGAACAAAAATTGTTTTTGTGTATCGTAGGAGGTAAGAGTTGAGTTCATTTACTTGCATATGGATATCCAGTTGTTCCAACACCTTTTTAGAAAGATGACCTCTTCCCCCTAAAATGCCTTGCTCAAAAACCAATTAAACATATACGTGTAGGACTATTTCTGGACTATTTTTCATTGATATATATGTCATCTATATATCAATACCACACGCACTATCTTGCCTGATATAGCATTATAGTAATAAGTCATGAAACCAGATAGTGTTAAGTCTTCCAACTTTTTGTGACTTACTTATATATTTATTTATTTATATATTATAGGTCTTTTTTATTTTCCTTATAATTTCTGAACAAGTTAGAATAACTTGTTTATAAACTTTAGGATAAGTTTGACATTACCTGAAGGAAAAAAGAAAGTCTGTTGAGATTTTCATTGGCATTGGAATCCACACATTATTTTGAGGAGTCATGGTGTCTTAACCATATCGAGTTTTCTGATCTATGAACACAGTCTATCTCTCCATTTACTTAGGTCTTTTAAAATTTCTCTCAGTGATGTTTTGGAGTTTCCAGTGTAAAGTTCTTACAGCTCTATCGAATATACACTAAGTATTTCATATTTTTTGATGCTATTACTCTTTTTCAGTTTCCAACTATATATTGCTAGTAACACAGTTAATTTTTGTATATTGATTTATATCCTTCAACCTTGCTAAGCTCAACTTACTAGTTCCAGTACTGTTTTTATAGACTCCATAGGATTTTCTACATAGATAATCATGTCACCAGTGAATAATGACATTTTCTTTCTTTCTAATGTGGATGCCATTTATTTCTCTTTCTTGTCTTACTGAACTGGCTAGAACCTCCAATGCAGTGTTGAATAGAAGTGATTTCTAAAAAACACCATGCCTGGTTCCTTATAATAGGAGAAAAGCCCTCAGTTTTTCACCATTAAGTATGATGTAGGGTATCAGTTTCTCATAAATATCCTTAATCAGGTAGAGAAAGTTCCCTTCTATTCCTACTTTACTGAAAGTTTCTAACAGAAGTGGATGCAGCATTTTGTCTTCATCTATTGAAATAAATACATGGTTTTCCTTTCTTAATCTATAATATGATGAATTACACTGAATGATTTTTGAATGGTAAACCATCCTTGCATTCCTAAGATAAACCCCACATGGGCATAATGTATTATTCCTTTTTAAATATTGTTGGACTTGACTTGCTAAAATTTTATTAAGAATTTTTACATCTTTATGCATGAAAGTTATTGGTTGTCAGCTTTTTTTTTTCCTTCCTAATTGCTTTCTCTGATTTTGATATCAGGATAAGGATGACCTCAGAGAATGAGATAATAATAATAATTCCTTTTCTTTTATTTTCTGGAAGAGCTTCTGTAGAATTGAGATTATTTCTTCCTTAAATGTACAGTAGAATTTACCAGTGAAGCCATCTGGGACTGGAGTGTGCTTTGTGAAAATGTATTTTAGTTACTGTTCATTTTAAAAAACAGAATTATTCAGGTTGTTTGTTCCTGTTTAGTGAGATTTGGTAGTTTGGGTTGAGTCTTTCAAGGAATTTTTCCATGTACCTAGGATAACATATTTATGGCACAAAGTTGTTAAAAATGTTCCTGTATTATTCTTTCAAACTCTGTAGAGAATTGTAGGGATATAACAACTCTCACTCCTAATACTGATAACCTGTGTCTTCTCTCTCTCTTATTTTTTTCCTGATTAGGCTGGCTAGCACTTTATCAATTTTATTAATCTCAAAGATCAGCTTTGGCTGTTATTGATTTTCCCTATAGTTTTTCTATTTTCTGCTATGATCTTTTTTATTTCTTTTATTCTGCTTACTTTGGGTTTAATTTGCTTTTATTTTTCTAGTTTCTTAACATAAGGGCTGAAATCACTGATTTGAGACCTCTTCTCTTTTTTACATTAGGCATTTTTAGTATCATAGATTTTCCCCAGTACTGTTTCACCAGATTCCCACAAATTTTGAAAAATTGTGTATACATTTTTATTCAGTTCAAAATAGTTTCCCTTTTCTCTGCTTTTATCCATAGGTTATTTACAACTGTGTTATTCAGTTTCCAAATACCTGGGGATTTTACAGAGATATATCTGTTACTGATTTCTAACCTAATTCCACTGTGGTCAGAAAACAACAGTACAGAGGAAGACACTGGAACTCACCAAAAAAGATACCCCACCTCCAAAGACGAAGGAGAAGCCACAGTGAGACAGTATGAGGGGCACAATCACAATAAAATCAAATCCCATAACTGCTGGGTGGGTGACTCACAAACAGGAGAACACTTATACCACAGAAGTCCACCCACTGGAGTGAAGGTTCTGAGCCCAACGTCAGGCTTCCCAACCTGCGGGTCTGGCAACAGGAGGAGGAATTCCTAGAGAATCGGACTTTGAAGCCTAGTGGGAATTGATTGCAGGACTTCAACAGGACTGGGGGAAACAGAGACTCCACTCTTGGAGGGCACACACAAAGTAGTGTGTGCATTGGGACCCAGGGGAAAGAGCAGTGACCCCATAGGAGACTGAACCAGACCTACCTGCTAGTGTTGGACGGTCCCCTGCAGAGGCAGGGGGCGGCTTTGACACACCGTGAGGACAAGGACAGTGGCAGCAGAAGTTATGGGAAGTACTCCTTGGTGTGAGCCCTAGCAGAGTCTGCCATTAGCCCCACAAAAGAGCCCGAGTAGGCTCCAGTGTTGAGTCGCCTCAGGCCAAACAACCAACAGGGAGGGGACCCAGCCCCACCCATCAGCAGACAAGCGGATTAAAGTTTTATTGAGCTCTGCCCACCAGAGCAACAGCCAGCTCTACCCACCACCAGTCCCTCCCATCAGGAAACTTCCACAACCCTCTTAGATAGCCCCATCCACCAGAGGGCAGAGAGCAGAAGCAAGAAGAACTACAATCCTGCAGCCTGTGGAACAAAAACCACATTCACAGAAAGAGAGACGAGATGAAAAGGCAGAGTGCTATGTACCAGATGAAGGAACAAGATAAAACCCCAGAAAAACAATTAAATGAACTGGAGATAGGCAACCTTTCAGAAAAAGAATTCAGAATAATGATAGTGAAGATGATCCAGGACCTCGGAAAAAGAATGGAAGCAAAGATCGAGAAGATGCAGGAAATGTTTAACAAACATCTACAAGAATTAAAGAACAAACAGATGAACAATACAATAACTGAAATGAAAACTACACTAGAAGGAATCAATAGCAGAATAACTGAGGCACACAAGAATGGATAAGTGACCTGAAGACAGAATGGTGGAACGCATGCCTGTGGAAAAGAATAAAGAAAGAAGAATGAAAAGAAATGAAGACAGCCTAAGAGACCTCAGGGACAACATTAAAGGAAACAACATTCGCATTATAGGGGTCCCGGAAGGAAAAGAGAGAGAGAAAGGACCAGAGAAAATATTTCAAGAGATTAAAGTCGAAAACTTCCCTAACATGGGAAAGGAAATAGCTACCCAAGTCCAGGAAGCACAGAGAGTCCCATACAGGATAAACCCAAGGAGAAACACGCCGAGACACATAGTAATCAAACTGGCAAAAATTAAAGACAAAGAAAAGTTATTGAAAGCAGCAAGGGAAAAACGACAAATAACATACAAGGGAACTCCCATAAGGTTAACAGCTGATTTCTCAGCAGAAACTCTACAAGCCAGAAGGGAGTGGCATGATATACTTAAAGTGATGAAAGGGAAGAACCTACAACCAACATTACTCTACCCGGCAAGGATCTCATGCAGATTTGATGGAGAAATCAAAAGCTTTACAGACAAGCAAAAGCTAAGAGAATTCAGCACCACCAAACCAGCTCTACACAAATGCTAAAGGAATTTCTCTAAGTGGGAAACACAACAGAAGAAAAAGACCTACAAAAACAACCCAAAACAATTAAGAAAATGGTCATAGGAACATACCTATCGATAATTACCTTAAACGTGAATGGATTAAATGCTCCAACCAACAGACACAGGCTTGCTGAATGGATACAAAAACAAGACCCATATATATACTGTCTACAAGAGACCCACTTCAGACCTACAGACACATACGGACTGAAAGTGAGGGGATGGAAAGAGATATACCATGCAAATGGAAATCAAAAGAAAGCTGGAGTAGCAATACTCATATCAGATAAAATAGACGTTAAAATAAAGAAAGTTAAAAGAGACAAGGAAGGACACTACATAATGATCAAGGAATCAATCCAAGAAGAAGATATAACTATTATAAATAAATATGCACCCAACAAAGGAGCACCTCAATACATAAAGCAACTGCTAAGAGCTATAAAAGAGGAAATCGACAGTAACACAATAACAGTGGGTGACTTTTACACCTCACTTACACCAGTGGACAGATCATCCAAAATGAAAATAAATAAGGAAACACAAGCATTAAATGACACAACAGACCAGATAGATTTAATTGATATTTATAGGACATTCCATCCAAAAACAGCAGATTACACTTTTTTCTCAAGTGCACACAAAACATGCTCCAGGATAGATCCCATCTTGGGTCACAAATCAAGCCTCAGTAAATTTAAGAAAACTGAAATCATACCAAGCATCTTTTCTGACCACAATGCTATGAGATTAGAAATCAATTACAGGGGGAAAAAAAAACGTAAAAAACACAAACACATGGAGGCTAAACAATATGTTACTAAATAACCAAGGGATCACTGAAGAAATCAAAGAGGAAATCAAAAAATACCTAGAGGCAAATGACAATGAAAACACAACGATCCAAAACGTATGGGATGCAGCAAAAGCAGTCTTAAGAGGGAAGTTTATAGCTATACAAGCCTACCTCAAGAAACAAGAAAAATCTCAACTAAAAAATCTAACCTTACACCTAAAGGAACTAGAGAAAGAAGAAGAAACAAAACCCAAAGTTAGCAGATGGAAAGAAATCATAAAGATCAGAGCAGAAATAGATGCAATAGAAACAAAGAAAACAACAGCAAAGATCAATAAAACTGAAGGCTGGTTCTTTGAGAAGATAAACAAAATTAACAAACCATTAGCCAGACTCATGAAGAAAAAGAGAGGACTCAATCAATAAAATTAGAAATGAAAATGGAGAAGTTACAACAGACACCACAGAAATACAAAGCATCCTAAGAGACTACTACAAGCAGCTCTATGCCAATAAAATGGACAACCTGGAAGAAATACACAAATGCTTAGAAAGGTATAACCTTCCAAGACTGAACCACGACGAAACAGAAAATATGAACAGACCAATCACAAGTAATGAAATTGAAACTGTGATTAAAAATCTTTCAACAAACAAAAGTCCAGGACCAGATGGCTTCACAGGTGAATTCTATCAAACATTTAGAGAAGAGCTAACACCCATCCTTCTCAAACTCTTCCACAAAATTGCAGAGGAAGGAACACTCCCAAACTCATTCTATGAGGCCACCATCACCCTGATACCAAAACCAGACAAAGATACTACAAAAGAAGAAAATTACAGACAAATATCACTGATGAATATAGATGCAAAAATCCTCAACAAAATACTAGCAAACAGAATCCAACAGCACATTAAAAGGATCATACACCATGATCAAGTGGGATTTATCCCAGGGATGAAAGGATTCTTCAGTATATGCAAATCAATCAATGTGATACACCATATTAACAAATTGAGGAAAGAAAAACCATATGATCATCTCAATAGATGCAGAAAAAGCTTCTGACAAAATTCAACACCCATTTATGACAAAAACTCTCCAGAAAGTGGGCATAAAGGGAACCTACCTCAACATAATAAAGGCCATATATGACAAACCTACAGCAAACATCATTCTCAATGGTGAAAAACTAAAAGCATTTCCTTTAAGATCAGGAACGAGACAAGGATGTCCACTCTCACCACTATTATTCAACATAGTTTTGGAAGTCCTAGCCACGGCAATCAGAGAAGAAAAAGAAATAAAAGGAATCCAAATTGGAAAAGAAGAAGTAAAACTGTCACTGTTTGCAGATGACATGATACTATACACAGAGAATCGTAAATATGCCACCAGAAAACTACTAGAGCTAATCAATGAATTTGGTAAAGTTGCAGGATACAAAATAAATGCACAGAAATCGCTTGCATTCCTATACACTAATGATGAAAAATCTGAAAGAGAAATTAAGGAAACACTCCCATTGACCACTGCCACAAAAAGAATAAAATACCTAGGAATAAACCTACCTAGGGAGACAAAAGACCTGTACACAGAAAACTATAAGACACTGATGAAAGAAATTAAAGATGATACCAACAGATAGAGAGATATACCATGTTCTTGGATTGGAAGAATCAATATTGTGAAAATGACTATACTACCCAAAGCAATCTACAGGTTCAATGCAATCCCTATCAAATTACCAATGGCATTTTTTTACAGAACTAGAACAAAAAAATCTTAAAATTTGTATGGAGACACAAAAGGCCTCGAATAGCCAAAGCTATCTTGAGAAAAAAAAATGGAGCTGGAGGAATCAGGCTCCCTGACTTCAGGGTATACTACACAGTAATCAAGACAGTATGGTACTGGCACAAAAACAGAAATATAGATCAATGGAACAAGATAGAAAGCCCAGAGATAAGCCCACACACCTATGGTCAATTAATCTATGACAAAGGAGGCAAGCATATACAATGGAGAAAAGATAGTCTCTTCAATAAGTGGTGCTGGGAAAACTGGAAAGCTACATGTAAAGGAATGAAATTAGAACACTCCCTAACACCATACACAAAAATAAACTCAAAATGCATTAGAGACCTACATGTAAGACCGGACACTATAAAACTCTTAGAGGAAGAACACTCTTGACATAACGCACAGCAAGACCTTTTTTGATCCACCTCCTAGAGTAATGGAAATAAAAATAAACAAATGGGACCTAATGAAATTTCAAAGCTTTTGCACAGCAAAGGAAACCATAAACAAGGCGAAAAGACAACCCTCAGAATGGGAGAAAATATTTGCAAACGAATCAATGGACAAAGGATTAATCTCCAAGATATATAAACAGTTCATGCAGCTCAATATTAAAAAAACCAAACACCCCAATCCAAAAATGGGCAGAAGACCTAAATAGACATTTCTCCAAAGAAGACATACAGATGGCCAAGAAGCACATGAAAAGCTGCTCAACATCACTAATTATTAGAGAAATGCAAATCAAAACTACAATGAGGTATCACCTCACACCAGTTAGAATGGGCATCATCAGAAAATCTACAAACAACAAATGCTGGAGAGGGTGTGGAGAAAAGGGAACCCTCTTGCAGTGTTGGTGGGAATGTAAATTGATACAGCCACTATGGAGAACAGTATGGAGGTTCCTTCAAAACTAAAAATAGAATTACCATATGATCCAGCAATCCCACTACTGGGCATATACCCATTGAAAACCATAACTCAAAAAGACGCATGCACCCCAACGTTCATTGCAGCACTATTTAAAATAGCCAGGTCATGGAAGCAACCTAAATGCCCATCAACAGACAAATGGATAAAGAAGATGTGGTACATATATACAATGGAATATTACTCATCCATAAAAAGGAACAAAATTGAGTCATTTGTTGAGACGTGGATGGATCTAGAGACTGTCATACAGAGTGAAGTCAGAAAGAGAAAAACAAATATCATATATTAACACATATATGTGGAACCTAGTAAATGGTACAGATGAACCGGTTTGCAGGGCAGAAATTGAGACAGATATGTAAGAGAACAAACATATGGACACCAAGGGGGGAATGTGGCGGGATGGGGTGGTAAAAAAAAAAAGAATTCTTTTTTTACACTTCAAAAAGCTAAACATAGTCCAGAATAGGAAAATCTACAGAGACAGAGAGTAAATTAGTGGTTGCCAGAGGCTAGGGGAAGGGGAGAATGGGGAATGACTGCTAGTGGGTACAGGGTTTCTTTTTGGCACGATGAAAATGTTCTGGAATTAGACAGTGGTAATGATCACACAACTTTGTGAATGTACTATAACCACTAAATTGTACACTTTAAACATGTGAATTTTATCATATGTGAATTACATCTCAATAAACCCATTATTTAAAAAAAGTTACATCAGAAGCATGCATATTAAAACATAAACCCAGAAAAAAGAAAACATTGCATGACTCAAATCCTTTCAAATTTGTTTTTATGGGTCAGAATATGATCTCTTGGTAAATGCTCTCTGAGCACTTGAAAGGAATGTATATTCTGCTATTGTTGGATAGAGTGTTTCTAAAATATCAATTTGGTCAATTTAGGTTGATAGTATTCAAGTTTTCTATATCCTTACTAATTTTCTACTTGTTCCATCAATTACTGAGAGAGGGGTACTGAAATCTCTCACAATAATTGCAGCTTCACCTAATTTTCCTTGTAGTTCTACTAGTTTTGACTTCATGTATTTTGAGGCTCTGTTGTTAGGTGCATAAACATTTAGGATCATTATGTTCTCTTGACTAATTAATGCCTTATCATAATAAATTGAGAGCCTTTATCCCTGTAATATTCTTTATTCTGAAATTAACAGTCACTCCAGCTTTCTTTAGATTAGTATTAGCATAGTATAACTTTACCTTTAACTGATCTTTATCTTTATATACAAGAAAATACATTTTTTGCAAGCAACTTGTAATTGAGACTTCCTGTTATATGTCTGCATTTTAGTTGGGGTGTTTAAACCACTTACAATTAATGTGATTATTGATACAGCTGGGTTTAAACCTACCATTTTGCTATTTGTTTTTTATTTGTCCATCTATTCTTTAATTCCTCTTCCACTTTCCTTTATTTTTTCAATATAAAGCATTTTAAGGTATTTGACTATAGACACATAAAACTATTTAAATGATGAGAAATTTAACCACATAAACAGTGTTCAAAACTTCTGCACCTTCTGAAAGACAAGGCATCCATGGTCTCTTGGGTAGGGGTAAGCAGGAGGACCAGACACCAGATCTTAGATGCTCTGTCCTAGAACTGACATCTATTACTTTCTCCTCCAGCATATTGGTCAGGAGTTCTATCTAAATGAGCACGTGGACAGCTGGTGAGCAATCATTACAAAATGTGATGTTGTAGGTACCAAGTAGAAACACAAAAGAAGTTGTTAGTTTAGCAGGCGAAACTGAGTCTGGAGCACAGGAGAGAGACCAAGGAGAAATCAGTTCGGAGGGGAGAGAAAGACAGTGTGACTGGGAGAGGAAGAGAATGTTCTTTGCCTAGTGACTGGGAGAGGAAGAGAATGCCCTTTGCCTAAGTCCAAAACCCAACTACCTCCCGAAATTTCATTTGGGAGACATGGCTTAACAGTAGCAATCAGGATAAAAAAACAAAACCTAAGGATTTAAGAGATCATAGACACAATATGAAGCAACCAAGAATAATTTTAAATTAAGATGCATGAACTGAATTACCTTTTTAAGAAAAGGCAGATGATAGGCACTTGGGTTGTGCTTCCACGTCTAGGCTTTTGTAAACAATGCTGCAATGAGCACTGAGGTGCACGTATCTTTCTGAATTAGCGTTTTCATCTACTTTGGATACATGCTCAGGAGTGGAACTGCTGGATCATATGGTTGTTCTAGTTTTAGTTTTTTGAGGAATCTCCAAACTGTTTCCATGACAGATTAGAAAAGAACAGAACTATCATCTCCCTTTCCTTTTTTCTTTCTTTTTTTTTTTTTTTAAGTTTAGTTTATTTGCAATATTAGTTTCAGGTGTACAACATAGTGATTCAATATTTTTACAGATTATACTCCATTTAAAGTTATTATAAAATAATGCCTATATGTCTCTGTGCTGTATAATATATGCTTGTTGCTTCTTTTACCTTCTTTTAAATTGACTATTTGACAGTTTTTTATGATTCCACTCTATCCCCCTTTTGTTGGCTTATTAGCTGTAATTCTTTAATTCGTGTGTGTGTGTGTGTGTGTATTTGCTTTAAGGTTTTTAGTAAATATCTTTAACTTATCAGTCTACCTCCAAGAGATACTGTAACACTTCATATATAGTAAAAGAATCTTATATCCGCATGTTTCCATTTCTCCCTTGTTGGCCTTTGTGCTATTGCTGCCATATATTTTCCATAAACCCCACAGCAGATTATTGTTTTTCTTTAAATAGTCAAATATCTTTTTAAAAATATTTCTAAAATAAGGAAAAAAAGCATTTTCTGTTTACCTTCATTTACGAATTTTTAGTACTACTTCTTTGTGTGCATCCAGATTTCCATCTGGTATTATTTTCCTTCAGTTGGAAGAAGATCCTTTAGCATTTCTTATAGTTCAATCTCCTGGTGCTAGACTCTTTCTGCTTTTGTATGTCTGACAAGGCTTCATTTCTGAAAAACGGGAACCGAATCCTAGGTTGACTTTTTTTCCTTCAATACTTTAAAGATGATGCGCCACTGTTTCCTGGCATGCATTGATTCTGATGAGAAGGCTGTTGTTGTTTTCATCTTTATTCCTTTTATGTAATGTGTCCTTTTTACTCTGGCTGTTCTTAATGTTTTACCTTTATTACCAGATGTAAGCAATTTGATCATGCTATGCCATGGTATAGCTTTCTTCATGTTTCTTTTCCTTGGGATCTGTTGAACTACTTGGATATGTAGGCTTATAGCTTTCACCACACTTGTAAAATTTCAATCATTATTTCTTCAAATAGGTCTTCCCTCCCCTGTCCCAGCTCCTCTCCTCATGGCCTCCAATTACATGTATATTTGGCTACTGGAAGTTACCCCATACCGCCCTTCTGCTCTATTTATTTTTCTCTCAGTCTTTTACCTCTTTGTGCTTTATTTTAGATAGTTTTTGTTGCTATGTTTTCAAGTTTCCTTATCTTTCCTTCTGCCCATCTGATCTACATGTTAACCCTAATCAGTGCATATACATCTCAGACATGGTATTTTTCATCTGCAGTTCAATCTGGACAATCTGGGCCTTTTCTTCTTCTTCTTTTTTTTTTTTTTTTCATATCTTCCATCTGTCACATGCGCAATCTTTCCTCTACTTTCTTGAACATTTGCAATATAGTCATAATAACTGTTTTAATTGTCATTGTCTGCTAATTCTACCATCCACAGAATTTCTGGTTTGGTTTCAAATGATTGATTTCTCTCCTAATTATGATTTATATTTTCTTGTTTCTTTGCATGATTGGTAAGTTCTGATTTGATGCAGGACATTGTGGGTTTTATCTTGTTGAATACTGGATATATTTGTATTCCTATAAACATACTGAGCTTTGTTCTGGAACACAGTGAAATTACTTGGAAACATCCTTTTGAGTCTTACTTTTGAGCTTTGTTAGGTAAGAGAAGATCAGAATTTAGCCAAGGGTTAATTTTGCCCTACTATTGCAGCAATACCTTTCAAGATACTCCACCCAATACCCTATTAATTACAAGGTTTTCCATCCTGACTGGTGTAACTACAAACTGTTCCCAGTCCTGCATGAGCTCTGAGTATTTTGCCTTCTGCTACCGTCAGGCGGTTCTCTACCTGGCTTCCTTACACACACATGCTGATCGTATTCAACTGAAGATTCAGGCTCTGCAAATCTTTAGAGCTCTCACTTTGTACAGCTCGTTCCATTCCAGTACTCTGCCCTGTGAACTCTGTCCAGACTCCACTCCAGGATGCCAGCTGTGACTCATAAACTCATAGAATTCTCCAGCCTCTGCCTGGATTCCCCCACCCTGCTCTGTGGCCTACATGCTCTCTCCCGCAGTAAGATGGCACAATCATAGGGGCCACCTTGTTTGTTTCTGCTATCCCATCTTGTGCTGTATGATGTCCAATATCTGAACATCACTGTTTGATGTATTTTGCACAGTTTTTCAGTTGTTTCAATTCAAAGAAAAAGTTCAGTCCCTGTTACTCCACCTTGGCTGCAAGCAAAAGGCTGTAACGTATCTATTATATTCTGAAAATGATTTCCTACTTTGTACTAAGTTTTTCTTTCACTTTATGTTTCCCCACCTTTGAACTTATTAACTTTGGAATCTAATGAACTTTTACAGAAGAGTTCAGGATTGCAAAATTCTGCAAAAACCCACTTAGTATTTCATTATTGGAAAGTTCAGTAGAAGGCAACCAGTAATTTTACTCATTCATTCAGGTCCCCATAAAAGGCATCCACAGAAAAATTAACTATGAGAAAAATAAGGCAACATAATAAATATACTGCTGGCAAGTAGGATGCCACAAAGGAGTCTGAGATGTTAAAACACATGTTTCAATATAGAAATCAACAAAGTCTGGAAAATTATTAAAGTACCAATGGACAACAAAATAATTCTTTACCTCATAGTAAAGGCTCTAAAAATAGAAGTGGTATAATTTGTAATTTTTTATTAGATGCTGGATCTACATTTAAAGATTTTTAGGAAAGCACAAACACCTAAGGGAAAAAAAGAAACTGACTAATTCAATGACTAATCTGTACAGGCAAGAATACCAAAGACCTAACATTAATCAGAACACTGTGCCAACATTCTACCCTGATGAAGGGGTCTATCAGGTATTAGAGTAAGACTTCAAAGTTAAGCTATATCAAGATGCTTTTTACTTTAATCATGAAATAATCTAAACATTAAAAAGTATGGAGAATAGAACAAAAGTTCATTTAACCCATCAACCAAATTTAACAAATGTTAACATATTGTCATAACTACTTCAGATCTTTACTATTTTCTTGTTAAATAAAACATTATGGATACAGTTGAAACCTTTTCTATGTCCTTCTGTAGTCCCATTAACCTCCCTTCCCAGAGGTAAGCACTAACTATCCTTAAGTTAGCATACCTTCTTCGTCATTATATTTTCATTCTGTTGTCATAGCCACAAAAGATAGAGTATTATTTTGTGTTTCAAAATTTATAGAGTTAAGTATTTAAAGAATCTACAGTACATTTTCTACTACAAACAAGAGACCATCACCTCAACACTGTATTGAAGGAATGGCCCCTTTGTGATAAGGTGATAATGTGCTACGAATTTGCTACTACAAAATTATCCTGTTCCTTTCTAAATAGGAGGGGCACCAAGGGAGTGCTTCTTTACAGAAGAATGCCAGATAATAAATGCAGAAGTAGTCACAGAGTTAGAAAAAAATCCCAATTTCTGCAACCACCAGTGATTCAGGTAAGGATCATCAATAGACACTAAAACTATTGGAAACAACACATGCATATCGTCTCAATGTTTATCGCTCCACACACTACTTATTAGTTAGAAAGATACCTTTACAACAGAGAAATCTGGTAGGCAGCACCTTAACCAAATGACCTAAATACGTATCACCAGAACTTCCAGGTCGGTGAACACACGGAGATACCAGGGAGAATGGCGCACTCCGAGAGGGCATGGAAGCTCTGCACCCTTTCTCCATGCTTTGTCCTATGCATATTTTCTACCTGGCCATTCCTGAGTTTTATCCTTTTGTAATAAACTGGTGATCCAGTTTGTTAAATAAATAAATAAATAAATACCGCCAATAGTGGGGCAAAGCAATACCAAGTGCTTCCCGATGAGATGCAACTAGGAGGAATCACCAACATCAGGGATCAGCAAACTATTTCTGTAAAGACCAGTAATAAATATTTTAGTTTTTTGTGAGCCATACAGTCTGTCACAACTGTGTAAGTGCCACTGAAACACAAAAGCAGTACATATAATATGTAGACAAATGGGTGTGGCTGTGTTTCAATAAACTTTGTTTATAAAAACAGGTGGCAGGTCAGATTGACCCCACAGGTTGTGATTTGTAGATCTGCAAGCTACATGGTAATCCTGCCAAAAATGTTTAACCTGAATCTAATCATAAGAAAACAATCAGACAAATCCATGTTGTGGGGCATTCTATAAAACACAGACCTGGATTTTCCTTTAAAAAAATCAATGCGATGACAGATAAATGAAGGTGGGGGCTGCTCCAGATGAAGGGGATTAAGAAGATGTGACTCGCCATGAAAAGACTCCGAAGAGCCTTAAATGCATGTTCCTAAGGGAAAGAAGCCAGTCTGAAAAGGCTACATACTGTATGATTCCAAGTACATGATATCCTGGAAAAAGCGAAACTAGAGACAGTAAAAAGATCAGTGGATGCCAGGGGCTTGAAGAGAGGATGAGTGGGTGAAGCCTGGAGGATTTTTAGGGCACTTAAACTATTCTGTATGATAATTCATTTGTCAAAACCCATAGAACTTAACAGCACAAAGAGTGAACCTTAATGTATGCAAAGCAAAAAACAAAAACACATTTAGGAGGACAGGGGATCCCAGGAAAGAATGCAGAGGGTGACAAGAGAATACAGCTGTACTGCAAATAGCTGAAATAATCTTACTGAAGAGGGTGAAAAAATGGCGCTGACCTAAATAACTTTGTCAATGAATAGACTTTTGTAAGGTTAAGGCAAAAGGAACTGCACAAAAGCACTGTACTCTAGTTAATATCACGTTGTTTCCCACAGAGTACCAATTAACCACTCTGATACAGCTATACCTGTATACTGGAATTAAACAAGTAAGTAAAGGAATGGCAGATGTTAGGAGTCAGGTTCCTCACTGTTGGATTGGGGATGTACAGATAAGCAAGGGGAGAAGGCCGGAATGATCCACGTGATAATGGATTAGAGTTGGAAACATCAGTAAGAATTCATGTTTAACATACAGATTCAGATGGTAAACATGAAAATATTTACACCTATGCATAAGTATACAGGTTCATATATTTCTTTGCTCTGTCAGTTAAGAGAGCCTAGAAGAAATGAAACCCCAGTAATAAAGAGTATACCTAGCACTCAGATCTTGGCTTCTAATACCATTCTCCAGTAAAACAACCAGGGCTCCTAGAGAAATGGCTGATTCTAGGACTGGCTCAGGATATACAAAATTAGCCTGGAACATCTTAAAGTACCAGAACTACACACAGATGGCATATGTCAAAGGGGCACAGAAGCCAACTGAAAGAGTTTCCAATGACCAGATCTAGAATAATTTGAGTAACAAAATAAATAAAATCTCCCATGCAAAAGAATTCCAAGTAAATTATCTCCCCACTCCTCAACTGTGTACTGTGCATAGTGACTTCCTTCCAAAGGGTACATTATGAGCAGGGAGACAACAGAGCAACCTTACAGTGGGGAAACCTACATTACTTCAGCCAAGCGATCAAGGTCAACATCAACAGTCATAAATCATGTAGAAAGTAGGTGCCCTGGATATGATGTGATAAAAGTGACACTTTATCTTTGTGATTTTCCTCTCAAAAACCCATAACCCCAGTCTAATCATGAGAAAAGCATCAGGAACATTCCAACAGAGAGGCATGTTATGATAGGCCTGACCAGTACTCCCCAAAACTGTCAAAGTCATCAAACTGGGAAAATCTGAGAAATTGTCACAGTTCACAGAGCCTAGGGAGACATGACAACTAAATGTAATGTGGTATCCTGGATGGGATCCTGGAGCAGAAAATGGACCTCAGTAAAAACTAAGGAAACCTGAATAAACTATGGACTGTAATTAATAATGCATCAATATTGGTTCATTAATTGCAACAAATGCAGCATATTAATGTAAGATGTTAATAATAGGGGAAACTGTGGAGGGGAGAATTAGATATAAACAAATATATAAAAATTAAAAAGATAAAGAAAATCTTTCTAAATATGCTAGTAGTCACCCAATAGAATAGACTGCTCTACAAAGTAACACATGACCAGGAGTAACAGGGTATGAAGAATGAGCTCTGAATTGGAAGGTTGGATAAAATCCCCACAGCTTTCCTCTGTTTAACAGATGAAATAATTTTACATTCAGAATCAAGATCTAAAGTATTACAAAGTATTAAAATGCTTCCAAATCAATGAATAATTAAAATGTCATATTATCCAGATAATTGGTTTGTTTATTTATTCTGAATCTAGAAAATCTGTCATCTATATAAGGTAATATATGGTACCTCTGTGTTCAGAATATCTGATTAACAACAGATATGTTAATAATAGATTTATTTGTTTTGTTATATTTATATGCTTACATATAAATATAATCTTAAGTATTTATTATTGATATATTTATACTTATTTGTGTTAGTTTATATTTACTATACTTATGTACTATATTTATACAGCTTTAGATTTTAATGGCATGGTGTAGTGGTACAATGATTCTCAATGCAGAATGGATCAAATTTAACCAAAGTTTCTTGGCTAAGGGAGAAATACAGACAATTATGGGAAGAGACAAGGTTAAGCTATGGATGGCAAAAAGTGACTATGATAAGAAAAAAACAGCTAGAAAGGCAAGAAGGCATCTAAAATAACCCCAAAAGGTCATTCAACACAATAAACATTTCTGTCTGTGTACAAGATTCGCTATGCCACAATGTCAAACATCCAGCGTTAAGTGTTCAAAACATTACAGCAAGGCCAACAGGCACATGAAAAGATGCTCAACATCACTAATTATTAGAGAAATGCAAATCAAAACTATAATGAGGTCAGACCAGTCAGACCAGACCTCAGACCAGTCAGAATGGTCATTATCAAAAAGTCTACAAATAATAAATGCTGGAGAGGGTGTAGACAACAGGGAACCCTCCTACACTATTGGTAGGAATGAAAATTGGTGAAGCCACTATGGAGAACAGTATGGAAGTCCCTTAAAGAACTAAAACTAGGGCTTCCCTGGCGGCGCAGTGGTTGAGAGTCCGCCTGCCGATGCAGGGGACACGGGTTTGTGCCCTGGTCTGGGAAGATCCCACATGCCGTGGACCAGCTAGGCCCATGAGCCGTGGCCGCTGAGCCTGCACGTCCGGAGCCTGTGCTCTGCAATGGGAGAGGCCACAACAGTGAGAGGCCCGTGTACCGCAAAAAAAGAAAAAAAGAAAAAGAACTAAAACTAGAGTTACCCTGTGATCCAGCATTCCCACTCTGGGGCATATATCTGAAAAAGATGAAAACTCTTAATTTGAAAAGATACATGCATCCCAATGTTCATAGCAGCACTATTTACAATAGCGAAGACATGGAAGCAACCTAAATGTCCATCGACAGATGAATGGATAAAGAAGATGTGGTACATATATAATGGAAGACATATACATATATATACTCAGCCATAAAAAAGAGTGAAATAATGCCATTTGCAGCTACATGGATGGACCTAGAGATTATCATACTGAGTGAAGTAAGTCAGATAAAGACAAATATCATATGATATCACTTATTTGTGGAATCTAAAGTAATGATACAAATGAACTTATTTACAAAACAGAAAAAGACTCACAGACATAGAAAACAAACTTACGGTTACCAAAGGATAAGGGGTGGGAAGGATAAATTGGTAATTTGGGATTAACAGATACACACTACTATATATAAAATATGTAAACAAGGACCTACTGTATAGCACAGGGAACTATATTTAATATCTTGTAATAACTTATAATGGAAAAGAACCTGAAAAAGAACATGTATATATATATAACTGAATCACTTTGCTGTACACCTGAAACACTGTAAATCAACGATATTTCAATTTAAAAAAACACTAGAGCAAGATGAACTAAATTCAAAGACTCTTTTGACACTGAGTGAATCCATTTACTTCAGGGATCCTCTTAAGCCAGCAAGGCAGTAGACAAAAATAAAGAGGCAACTTAGTGTCGTGTTTAGGAGTGCATGATGTACAGCTGAACAGCCTGGGCTGGGCTGTAGCTTTGCCTTGTATTAGCCATGTAATCTCAGGCAAGTTTCTTCACTTCTCTCCCTGTTCCTTAGTTTCTTCATCTGTAAAATGGAGATAATAACAGTTCCTAATTTAGAAGGATGCTGTGAGGATGAAATGAGATAACCTACTTAGAGTTCTTAGCACAGTATCTGATACATAGTAATGCTTGCTATTATTATTATTAGTTCAAAAATTTCTCAGTAATAAGCTATTTGGTCTTTGTTATGTACACAGTTCATAAAGGGTAAATTCACCAGCTTTGCAGAGTCCCACAGTACCTCAAATCAGATGACAAAGATAGGCAGAGAGCACACAAGCCAAAAAGGTCTGAACCCCAAAGTTTACCTTTTAATCAGTGGAACACATTTCCCACATGCACAATAGAAACAAGTAGTGGCTATACTATTAGTAGCACAGGTGAAAGATGTGAGTAGGCTGGGCTGAGCATCTAGCTGTGATCCACACCACTGCTCTAATGGGGAGCATTCTATGGTACTTGGGAAGGAAAGAACACAGTGACCCCCGGGAGAATACATCTGCCCCTGGCGGCACTGGAGCAGCTTGAAGATTACATCTTATTCTCAAGGACTTCAGAGACCCTATTCTGCACTGTACCAAGAACACCACAGCACTCACTGTAGTAACAGTAAGAAACACTGTAACCCATAACACACACAAAGATTTTAAAATAAAAAATGTAGGGATTTGTTTTTATTTCAAAACCTGAATATGCTTTTGGCGATATCTTTTCAAAAGCAGGACCCTCTTTAATTGGCAGTATCTCAGTGCCAGCTCTCAATCTCTCCATAACAAGTCGACTGACTAGTTCGTTTTCCCTATGGGTTTATATACCTCACTTTCTTCTTAAGCAAGTAATACTGAGCAGTGAAACCACTCAAAATTAGACAAAAAAAAAAAAAAGTAAGGGAGAAGAGTTTAGAAATTCTACAAAGTCAATCAGGAAATAAAATGTCAAGAATTAACTACATTTCTTAAAGTTAGCTATACACACTTACATTCCACACACATAAAACAAGATGTTGGTCTCCCAATAACATTCTCCAGTAATAGAGTCAGAGCTCCTCTGAGAAATGGTTGATCCCAGGGCTGGGGCAGAGAAAGAACAGGACATGTCTGGAACATCTTAGACCAAAAAGTAAGGAAGTGCTCAAAGAAGGATTGGGGACATGTTAAAAGGACATGGACCCAGACTGAAGGGGCTACCGCCAGCCAAAATGGGGATGATTAGAGCATCAAAATAAAATAATCAGAGTAAAGAATTATAATCCTTTGAATAAAGTAAGAATCCTTGAGTCCACAGTGATATAAACAAAAGATTAAATAAATGGGGCGGGGGGTGAGAATGGGTGGGTAGGTTAAAAATCTCTTCCTTACTGTAGAAAAACAACTAATGTATCTAGAAGGAATGATGGAATAAGAAAAATCACCATTTGTCAATCATCATCATAATAACTGATTCAGGCAAGAATCATCAAAGGATGCTGAACTAGTGGATGAAAGTTTGAGAAGCAACAGGACATTCACATAGTCTCAGAATATACCCCTTCAAGTTAATTTTCAATTACAATAAAGATGTACAGTGGAGAAACCTGGCAGTTATCACCTTAACCAACTGATTAAAGTCACCATTGCCACTAATGGGGGCAGTCGACAGCATGTGCATCCTGGTGTAAATGCACCGAGAAGTCAGCATTGTTTCAATGATTTGAAATTGAAAACTAAGGAAACCTGAATAAACTATGGACTGTAATTAATAATGCATCAATATTGTTTCATTAATTGCAACAAATGCAGCATACTAATGTAAGATGTTAATAATAGGGGAAACTGTGGAGGGGAGAAAAAGCATAACCTAAATCTAATGAGAAAACACCGGAAAAACCCACCTGCATTCTACAAAATAACTGGACTGTACTATTCAAAATTGCCAATGTGATGAAATACAATAAAAGACTCCAGGATAAAGAAATTAACTCAGATTAAAGGAATTAATTAATCTCAATAAGGTCTGGAAAGTAGATAATAGCATTGTTTCAACGTTAAGTTCCTGATTTTCATCACTGTACTATGTTTATGTAAGTGAGTTCCTTGTTTTTAGAAAATACACACTGAAATATTTAGAGGTAAAAGGGAATCATGTCTGCAACATACTTCTAAAAGGTTCAGAGAAAAGAATGAAGTGGGAGAGGAAGAGAGGAAGGGGGAAGGTGGAGGCGAGAGAAAAACAAATGTTAACAAAATGTTGACATTTGGGGAATCTGTGAAGAGCATCCAGGAGTTTCTGCAATTTTTCTGTGTCTGAAATTATGTCAGTTTTTAAAAATTAAGTTGGATATAAAGTACTACATCTGTCAAAACTCATAGAACAGTACACAAAGATCTGTACATTATATCATAAGATAATAATAAAAGCTTATTCTAGATGTTTCATCAAATGTTGATGATTGGAACACTTCAGTAATTGAAAACAGAGGTTAGAAACCCACAAAGGACCAATCAAAATGAAGACTAAATTCAAGCCTGCTGTATGTTAAGCTTGAAATGATACGGTAGCACCAGTGAGGCTGCCTGTCACTTCTGTGCCCACAATGACCAGCAGCTCTCATGATTTCCTGGCTGTACAGAGGCCTGCCACCTTCCTGTCACACTCCCCAGAAGGCCCTCTTGTGCTCAGCCGGGTAACACTACATTCTCTTACTAATCAGTCTCCAAATACATAAACCCGTTTGTTACAAGCAAACACAGACCTTAAATTTTTTTTTTAATTAAAAAAGGGAGAAGCCAAACATGATAGTGACAATCTCTGATGAGGGCAAACATGTTGCTAAATAAGCCTCAGGGAAACACTGCCGTTGATGCCAAGGCCCAGAGCAGGAGCCAGCCTCACACCTGGCTTAGAACACAGGTTAATATCTTTCCAAGTGTTTTTTAAAGATTACTATCATTCTAATAGTCAACAATATTTTTCAAAACACTAATAAAACAAAGTGGCTGAGATGTCTCATACCTTGCTTTAGAAATACTATAAATTCCTTTACAGTTTGGTCCAAATGAACTCCATAATATACCACAGGTCTGAAATTGCGATGCTCAAATGAACGAATGAGGCGAACCGTAATGGTCACATCTTCGGAAGCCATGTGAAGAAATTCCTGTGGCAAGGGGACAATAACATCAACTCATAATTATCTACAAGCCTGTACTTCCTCCATCAGCTCTTGGGCACCCAGCCCATCTCTCCCACACTGCACAGTTAGCAACACAGTCCCCACACCCACGCCAGATTCCGGGACAACCAAAGGGTCTCAAGGTCACTCCCACCTACCCACTGCGATCCTGGACAGCTTCATCACAGTCACTGATGTTCTGACTGGTCAAAAACTGACAGGGCACAGAAGATGAACACAGTTGACTCAGGGTGTGGGTGTGCATGTATGGGGAGAAGTGGGTTGCACTAAACATGTGACCACTCTGGTTTGGTACACCAGCGATCTCCTCATTTGGCCCTGAGATGAAGTACACTTATATTAGCATCAACTATCAGGCTACATTTTGTTTTGTTTTGTTCTTCTTGTTTTGGCTGCGTTGGGTCTTCGTTGTTGCGCGCCGGCTTTCTCTAGTTGCGGGGAGCGGGGGTTACTCTTCGTTGCAGTGCGCAGGCTTCTCATTGCAGTGGCTTCTCTTGTTGTGGAGCACGGGCTCTAGGCACACGGGCTTCAGTAGTTGTGGCATGCGGGCTCAGTAGTTGTGGCTCACGGGCTCTAGAGCACAGGCTCAGTAGTGGTGCATGGGCTTAGTTGCTCTGCGGCATGTGGGATCTTCCTAGACTGGGGCTCGAATCCGTGTCTCCTGAATTGACAGGTGGATTCTTAACCACTGTGCCACCACGGAAGCCCCAGGCTGCATTTTAATTTCACAAATGTTGCCAGATTTCAGGAAGGATTTAATCATGTGCCACGGTATCATCCACCTTCCACACTATTATTTGAATATGTTTATTTCATCCTAAAACTATGTATTGGGTTGGCCAAAAGGTTCTTTCGGTTTTTTCTGTAAGATGGCTCTAGTAGCACTTGGTTGTCTTTAACTTCATTCAAAACAATTATGTTAGATTGTATTGTGACAGCTGTCATATCAGAGTGCATTTAAGAAACAGAATTATCGGGGCTTCCCTGGTGGTGCAGTGGTTGGGAATCTGCCTGCCAATGCAGGGGACACGGGTTCGAGCCCTGGTCTGGGAAGATCCCACATGCCGCGGAGCAACGAGGCCCGTGAGCCACAACTACTGAGCCTGCGCATCTGGAGCTGTGCTCCGCAACAAGAGAGGCCGCGATAGTGAGAGGCCCGCGCACTGCGATGAAGAGTGGCCCCCACTTGACACAACTAGAGAAAGCCCTCGCACAGAAACGAAGACCCAACACAGCAAAAATAAATAAACTGATTAAAAAAAAAATTGGTGAATTTTTGTGTAGCCATTTTAATATTGAAGATGGAAGAAAGAAAGCAACATTTTCGGCATATTATGCTTTATTATTTCAAGAAAGGTAAAAACGAAACCAAAATGCAAAAAACTAGATTTGTGCAGTGTATGGAGAGGGTGCTGTGACTGATCGAACTTGTCAGAAGTGGTTTGCGGAGTTTTGTGCTGGAGATTTCTCGCTGGGTGATGCTCCATGGTCGGGTAAACCAGCTGAGGTTGACGGCGATCAAATGGAGACATGAACTGAGAACAATCAATGTTACACCACACGGGAGATAGACGACATACTCAAAACATCCAAATCAAGCGCTGAAAACCATTTGCACCAGCTCGGCTATGTTCATTGCTTTGATGTTTGGGTTCCACATAAGTTAAGTAAAAAAAACCTTCTTGACCATAGTCCCGCATGCGATTCTCTACTTAAACATAATGAAAACGTTCCGTTTTTAAAACAAATTGTGACAGGTGATGAAAAAATGGATACTGTACAATAATGTGGAACGGAAGAGATCGTGAGGCAGGCAAAATGAACCACCACTGACCACACCAAAGGCAGGTCTTCATCCAAAAAAGGTGATGTTGTGTATATGGTGGGATTGGAAGGGAGTCCTCTATTATGAGCTCCTTCTGGAAAACCAAATGCTTAATTCCAACAAGTACTGCTCCCAATTAGACCAACTGAAAGCAGCACTCGACAAAAAGCGTCCAGAATTAGTCAACAGAAAACACATAATCTGCCATCAGGGTAACACAAGACCATGTGTTTCTTTGATGACCAGGCAAAAACTGTTACAGATTTAATTCTATCATCAAACCAGGAGGTATTATACTCATTTAAGAATGAGGAAAGACTCAAGAGAGATTGCACTAATTGCCCAAGGTCATATAGCTGATAAAAAATGAAGCCAGGATTCAAGCACCAATTTAATTCCAAATCCCATGCACTCTCTAATGCACTGTTCGAAAAATCATCCCAAACTATCTCCTCCAAAAAATCTGCAAAGTTGCCAATGTTTTAAAAATAAAATTATGGTATATTTCTAACTAGTAGCAACTACTTCATGCTTTCAACTTTGCATACAACTTATAGCCATAATATGCATATATTATATTATATATTATAGCCATAATATGCATATATTATAGCCATATATATATATTATAGCCATAATATGCATATATTATAGCCATATTATTACATAATATGCATTACAGGTAATGAGGGGAAAGCAGGGAGCAGGGGGTGGGGTAGGGGTTGTTGGTGGTGGTGGGATGAACTGGGAGATTGGGATTGACATATATACACTAATATGTATAAAATAGATAACTAATAAGAACCTGCTATATTAAAAATAAAATTCCAAAAGAAAAAAACCCTGTAATACTAATAACATAAGAAAAGATGTCCAACCTCACCAGTAATCAGTGAAATTCAAAATAACAATGAGATATATTACTCATCAAACTGACAAACGAAAAAGTCTGACAATACCTAGCGTTGGCAAGGGTGCAGAACCAGTTAAGGCTGGCATCCAAACAGGTTCTACTTTTGGAGACAATTTGGCAATATTTAGTAAGGCTGAAGATTCACATACCTTTCAATCCAGCAATTTCATTCATAGGTAGGTGTCCTGGGGACTCTCTCACACACGGCACAAGGAGAACTGTAAAAGAACATTAATAGTAACATCATTTGTTAATCGCAAAAACTGGAAACGGCTAAATGTTCATCAGCAGGAGGATAGATAATTATGACATTTTCATACAATGAAATTAGTTCAAGCAGTGAAAATGAATGAACCTGAACTATGCACATCAACACAGATGAAATCTCAGAAAGAGTAAGGTGAATGGAAAAAAATCAAACCGCAAAAACATCAGAATACACTACCATTTACATAAAGTTCAAAAGCATAGCTTTTATTATGTTTAAAAGGAGATGATTAATTGTTCTTTCTGAGGCAGAGAAAGGATTATGCAATTAGGGAGAAGTAAAACCGGTGTTTCAATTATACTGGTTGCATTTTATATCTTAAGTAGGATGTTAGGTATAGGGATAGTATAAATTACTATTCTTTAAGCCTTTTAGTGTGTCCAAAATACTTCATAATATACACAAATAAGCCACACTAATTTGGCCTAGAAAGTGTCTCTGAATCATAGAATGCTTACACAAATATTTTACTAAGTTTGAGAGAATATACAGCATATTATGCATGAAAAGCAAAGGTTCAGCTGTTTTAATGCATAAAATAATTTGCAATTATAATTAGTATACTGTTTATAATTCAACAAGTGGTTTTTAAGGAACTAAAAATAATATTTTCCCTCTAAATTAAATCTTTTGATAATTCCATTATTAAATTAAATCTTTTGATAATTCCATTATTAGCTACTACACTATTTGTTATTTTTTGTTGTTGTTTTATCTAATTCCTTTATTTTTGAGTATTGCGCAGCAAATTCCAGATTTCATGTAATTTCACCCTATAACACTTCAGTATGTGTCTCTAACACTGAACACTTAAAAAAACTAAAATGTCATTATCATACCTAACAAAACTAATAGCAAATACTCAGTTTCATCTAATACTTAGTCCATGTTTTGATTTTCTCTGTCCCCAAAATGTCTTTTTACAGTTAGCTTGTTTGATTCAGAATCCAAAGTCTACATACTTTATTTCACTTATATATACAACATTTTTTAAATTAGGAACATACAGTACAAGCTCTTTATAACCTGCCTTTTAACTTAACTTCTTATGCACATTTTCCCATGTATGAAATACTTTTCTTCAATGATTTTAAGGTCTGTACAACATTCCATACTTCTTACCTCCAACATCTTATTATTGGACATTTAGCTTATTTTCAAATATACACACATGAGAAATGACTCATGAGAAGTAGAAAATCTGGGCTCAAGATGAATAAGCATATTTGTTAGATTTTTTGATACTGCCATATTGCTCTGCAGCGGGGCACATCAGTTTTCCCATGAACAGTGTATTCCTTGCAAAACACTAGGTATTATAATAGAAAAATTATTATTACTTTTATCCACATCAATAGGTACAATAATATCTTTTTATTTATTTGCATTCTTTAGTGTGGTTAAACATGACCGAAAAACAAACAAAACAAACAAAACAAAAATCCCTTACAAACCAACAATGAAAATGTAAAACATGTCAGAAAAGTGGACAAAGATATGAACATAAAAATTTCCAAAAAAATACATTATTTTTTATGAAATCTGGTTTTACAGTGCTTCCCAAAAATTCTGACCCTAGAATCTACCAAATAATGGCAGTTCAGCAAGACGTTTACAATTTAAAATATACTGAGGTACTTAATAAAGAATCTCTCTCAAGAAAGGGATATTATCAAAGATTCCATATTTTAGAAGCAGTGTTAACAGGGTTTGTGAAAATTATGACCAACTTCTTCCTCCTCTCACCAAGTCCCCAGAACAACAAAGAAGTCCTCCAAAGCACACCACACACATACACCCAAACATGCTGGGAAGCCTATAATGCAGTCCAAATTCCCAAAGAGTTTAGAGCTGGACGGATCTAACTTAATTATTGACTCTACCTCTTAGCCCCAACACATAGTTGGATCTCACACAGCTGGATCTCAATAAATAGTAGCTGCTTTTATCAACAGTCTACTTGGGATTAAATAGGTTTGGGCATAAAGACAGCTCATGTAGGCAGCAGATAAAGATACAAGATTCCCAGGTACAATGAAATAAATGATACAAACGGCCTAACCAAGGAGGCTGGGCAAGCTAGCACATGCATGCCTTATGAAACTTTTCTAATTGTAGGTTTGTTTTTTTCACTTAATAAAAAGCTGCCCATATATTGTACTTAAATAGCTGAAGCTTTCAATTTAAAACTCCAAATTTGCATTAATATCTAATTTTGGTCAACAACATATGGTCATCTTCATCAGAAATTTGTTGTAATTTATACTCAGTAACTAAACCATATTAGCTACTATCAGAATGAAGCCATTATTTAATTTGCCTCAAGGACTGTTGGAAATACAGCTTGTTAGTTTAGGGAGCCAGACATACTGTAGAGACAGCTTGGAAAGCCAGTATTACAAACTATAAATGTGACATTTTCCCAGAAGGCTTGACCTACTTTAAAAAAATAGAGTCTATCACACAGAGTGAAGTAAGTCAGAAAGAAAAAGACAAATACCGTATGCTAACACATATGTATGGAATTTAAGAAAAAAAAAATGTCATGAAGAACCTAGGGGTAAGACAGGAATAAAGACGCAGACCTACTGGAGAACGGACTTGAGGTTATGGGGAGGGGGAAGGGTGGGCTGTGACAGGGCGAGAGAGAGTCATGGACATATACACACTAACAAACGTAGTAAGGTAGATAGCTAGTGGGAAGCAGCCACATAGCACAGGGAGATCAGCTCGGTGCTTTGTGACCACCTGGAGGGGTGGGATAGGGAGGGTGGGAGGGAGGGAGATGCAAGAGGGAAGAGTTGTGGGAACATATGTATATGTATAACTGATTCACTTTGTTATAAAGCAGAAACTAACACACCATTGTAAAGCAATTATCCCCCAATAAAGATGTTAAAAAAAAATAAAATAAAATGAATCTGATCAAGTTTAAAACGCATTCCTCAAATGAAGGGACAGAGAAACCAAAAGCAATAATTTAGGGGTAAATTAACAAAAAATATTCAAGGACATGAAAAAAGACCTGAATAAATGAAATGATAGACCATGTTCTTAACGATGAAAGCTCAAAGTTGTAAAGAAATCAATTCTCCCTAAATTAAAATATAAATTAAATAAAATCCCAATCAAAATATAAAATGGTGGTCTGGATTTATCACAAATACTTCTAATCTGGATGAAAATGCTTGTGAACTTAGCAAAGTCATAAAAGAAAAAAAGAGATCAGCAGCACCAATTATTAAAACACACTACAAAGTAACAACAGTCAGATATATAATAGTAATACATGAACAAGCTAGTATGATGTTCATATATTTACAAAATGCAATAACAGAAATGTTAAAGGACAATCAATCTAAGGTAATTTAAGCTGTGACACTGAAGACTGCCAAATCAATAGAACACAATAGAAAACTCAGAAATAGACTCAAGATTCGAGAATTTAGCATAAAAATGGCATTTCAGGGCTTCCCTGGTGGTGCAGTGGTTGAGAGTCCACCTGCCGATGCAGGGGACACGGGTTCATGCCCCGGTCCGGGAAGATCCCACGTGCCGCGGAGCGGCTGGGCCCGTGAGCCATGGCCGCTGAGCCTGCGCGTCCAGAGCATGTGCTCCGCATCGGGAGAGGCCACAACAGTGAGACGCCCGCGTACCGCAAAAAAAAAAAAAAAAAATGGCATTTCACATTTGTGGGGAAAAGATAGTTTATTTAATCAATGGCATTGGGAAAACTGGTCAGACATTTTAAATTTTTTTTAATACATCTTTACTGGAGTATAATTGCTTTACTGGAGTATAAGTGCTAGTTTCTGTTGTACAACAAAGTGAATCAGCCATATGCATACATATATCCCCACATCCCCTCCCTCTTGAGCCTCCCTCCCAGCCTCCCTATCCCACCCCTCTAGGTCGTCGCAAAGCATCAAGCTGATCTCCCTGTGCTATGCGGCTGCTTCCCACTAGCTATCTTACATTTGGTAGTGTATATATGTCATTGCTACTCTCACTTCACCCCAGCTTTCCTCCCCACTGCTGTGTCCTCAAGTTCATGTCCTCTATGTCTGTGTCTTTATTCCTGCCCTGCCCCTAGGTTCATCAGTACCTTTTTTTTTTTAGATTCCATATATGTGTGTTAGCATACGGTGTTTTTCTCTTTCTGACTTACTTCACTCTACATGACAGACTCTAGGTCCATCCACCTCACTACAAATAACTCAATTTCGTTTCTTTTTATGGCTGAGTAATATTCCATTGTACATATGTGTCACATCTCTATCCATTCACCTGTCAATGGACACTTAGGTTGCTTCCATGGGTACTGTAAATAGTGCTGCAATGAACATTGTGGTACATGTCTCTTTCTGAATTATGGTTTTCTCAGAGGATATGCCCAGTAGTGGGATTGCTGGGTCATATAGTAGTTTTATTTTTAGTTTTTTAAGGACCCTCCATACTGTTCTCCATAGCGGCTGTTATCAATTTACATTCCCATCAACAGTGGAGGAGGGTTCCCTTTTCACCACACCCTCTCCAGCATTTATTGTTTCTAGATCTTTTGATAATGGCCACTCTGACCGTTGTGAGGTGATACCTCATTGTATTTTTGATTTGCATTTCTCTAATAATTAGTGATGTTCAGCATCTTTTCATGTGCCTCTTGACCATCTGTATGTCTTCTTTGGTGAAATGTCTGTTTAGATCTTCCGCCCATTTTTCAACTGGGTTGTTTGTTTTTTGGATAATGAGCTCCATTAGTTGTTTGTATATTTTGGAGATTAATCCTTTTGTCCGTTGTTTCATTTGCAAATATTTTCTCCCATTCTGAGGGTTGTCTTTTCATCCTGTTTATGGTTTCCTTTGCTGCGCAAAAGCTTTTAAGTTTTATTAGGTCCCATTTGTTTGTTTTTGTTTTTATTTTCACTCCAGGAGGTGAGTCAAAAAAGATCTTGCTCTGGTTTATGTCTAAGCATGATTTTCCTACGTTTTCCTCTAAGAGTTTTATAGTGTCCAGTCTTACAGTTAGGTCTTTAATCTATTTGGAGTTTATTTTCGTATACAGTTTAGGTAGTGTTCTAATTTCATTCTTTTACATGCAGCTGTCCAGTTTTCCCAGCACCACTTATTGCAGAGGCTGTCTTTTCTCCATTGTATGTTCTTACCTCCTTTGTTGTAAATTAGGTGACCATATGTGCACGGGTTTATCTCTGGGCTTTCTATCCTGTACCACTGACCTATATTTCTGTTTCTGCACCAGTACCATACTGTCTTGACTACTGTAGTTTGTAGTATAGTTTGAAGTTGGGGAGCCTGATTCCTCCAGCTCCATTTTTCTTTCTCAAGATTGCTTTGGCTATTTGGGGTCTTTTCTGTTTCCATACAAATTGTTAAATATTTTGTTCTAATTCTGTGAAGAATGTCATTGGTAGTTTGATAGGGATTGCACTGAATCTGTAGATTACGTTGGGTAGTATAGTCATTTTCACAATATTGATTCTTCCAATCCAAGAACATGGTATATTTGTCCATCTGTTTATGTCTTCTTTGATTTCTTTCATCAGTCTTTTATAGTTTTCTGAGTATAAGTCTTTCACCTCCTTAGGTAGGTTTATTCCTAGGTGTTTTATTCTTTTTGTTGCATTGGTAAATGGGATTGTTTCCTTAATTTCTCTGATTTTTCATTGTTAGTGTATAGGAATGCCAGAGATTTCTGTGCATTAATTTTGTACCCTGCAACATTACCCAATTCATTGATTAGTCTAGTAGTTTTCTGGTGGCATCTTTAGGATTTTCTATGTATAGTATCATGTCATCTGCAAACAGTGACAGTTTTACTTTTTCTTTTCCAATCTGTATTAAACTGGTCAGACATCTGGAAACAGGTAATGCTGGATTCTTACTTCATACCTTATACAAAATAAACCATATGTGGAACAAATATTTAAACTAAACTGTAAAATCACAGGAAGGCATCAAAAACTGGGTATAAAATTTTATAATCTTAAGGAAAGACCTTTCTAAGCAAATAAAAGTCAGCAACCATCAAGGAAAAGGATGACAGATAAAACAACACAAAAACGTAAAAAACCAGTATCTTAATAGAAACATGGGTAAAGATAATTAATAGGCAATTGGCTGAATTGTTAAGTAGTCAATAACATGAAAAGATGATCAACTTTTCTAGTAACTAAAGAACTGAAAATAGAAATACTAAGATATCAAGTTGCCATCAGATTGGTAAAATATTTTTAAATTAAAAACTGGCCACACCGGTGTTGGCTAGAGTATAGAAAAATAAATATTTTATATACTCTTGCTAAGAACATAAAATGATACAGCCTTTCTGGAGAGGAGTGGGGTAATCTATATCAAAATCTTAAACTTGCCTACCCTTTGACATGGCGATTTCTCTTCTACTAATTTACCTGGAAGATAATCACATCAAATATTTTAAAGATCCATGTGTTTATAATGATATGGTTTAAAAAGCCAATTAGTCACTCTGGAAGCTAAAAGGGCATTTATTTGTTTTTCTGGAAACTGGCTTACCAAGGTGGGGAGGTAGGCATTGAAAAAAAGAAAAATAATCAAATTCTTATACAGACTGTATTTCAAGGTTACCAAATGGCTGATGAAAAAGTTCTTCTTTATAGAAGAATTACAGCTCAAAAGCACTGAAGGAATGATAGAATTTAAAAATCATGATTTCCAAATTTATCAAAATGGCTAAAATAAAACAGTGATAACATCAAATGTTGGTGAGGATGCAGAGAAACTAGATCTTTCATTCACTGTTGATGGGAATGCAAAACCATATAGCCACTCTGGAAAAGAGTGGCTGTTTCTTACACAACTAAACATGTCCTTATCATAGACCTAGCAAATACACTCTTGAGTATTTATGCCAGAGAAATGAAAGCTTATGTTCACACAAAAACCTATACACGAACGCTCATAGCATAGTCACGTGTAATACCCCAAAACTGGAAACCCAAATGTCCTTCGACATGTGAATGGTTAAACCAACTGTGGTATATTCAATATCATGAAACACTGAGTAATAAAAAGGAATAAACTGTTATACACGTAACTATTTTGATGGATCTTAAGGGAATTTAAACTGAAAAAAAACACCAATCTCAGAACATTACATACTGCATAGTTCCATTTATATGTCACTCTTGTAATGACAAAATTATAGAAATGGAGAACAGTGTTCCGGAGGTCAGCGGGGAGCGAAGGAGGTGGCTGTGGCTATAAAACGGTAACATGAGAGATCCTTGTGATGGAACGGATTCTTAACCACGGTGTTATCCACATTTATCTACGTATGTGATAAAACTGCATAAAACTAAATGCACATGCACACGCATACATGAGAAGACGTAAAACCAGCGAAATCTAAATCCGGTCCATGGATTGTATCAACATCAATTCCCTGGGTGTGATACCAGACTGCACTGAAGCAGGATGTTACCCTTGGGGAAAACTGGATGAAGGGCATACAGGATCACTCTGTATTATTTCTTACAACTGCATGTGAATCTACAATTACCTCAAAAGTTGCTAAAAGCCATCATTTTGAAAACCCTAATGATATAATGAACGTAGGCAATGATCATAAAAGGGTGTCAAAACCATTAGGTCAAAGACGGATGGGAAACTTTAGATTGAATACTGCAGGGGCTGACAACACTTGAACTTAGGAATCAAACTTAATAAATGAATCAAGCCTCTGGATCTAACTCCTGGTTTATGGGCTATGATGGTGTCTGGAAGAACAAGTTAAATAATACCATAAGGAGGTCATCAGCCAAGTTCAGACTGTGGAAAATTCTACTGAATAAATGACTTGTTTTCTTCAACAAATAATTAGCATGAGAGATATAGAAGGAGAGGAAGGTTAGAAACCAAGAGACTTAAAAGAGCTGTATCAACCAATGTTTAGACCTTGCACGGATCCTTATTTGCATAATATTAGATGATATTAGGAATTAATATCAACTCTGTTTATTTAATATTATTATGCTTCTGGGTCTTTAACTTAAAAGACTGAGGTATATAGGTGAAACGGTATTATGACTGGTACTTGCTTTCAAATACTCTGACAGAGGAAAAACAATTATGGATGTGTAGATTATTTTAAAAATTGTAGAACATTGGTAACTGCTGAAGCTGGGTATATGTGGGACCTTATCATACTACTCAATTTTTATATGCTTAAAATTTTTCATAGTAAAATCATTTTAAGAGAAGATAAGTGCACAAAGATGTACATTCAAGGAAGATTTTTTTCATTGACGTGTTTCTAATAGTTTACAAAAATAAGAATCCATCTAAATGTTCATCAATGAAGACCTAGTTAAGTAAATACGTCACACCATAAAATAAAATCCCCTTGCAGACATTAAAGGGTGAAATGGGTCCAGGGATACTAACTTTAAAAGATGGCTATGACATATTAGTGAATATTAGCTCTTGCCTGTTACTTGTTTTATATATCTTTAATATTGCTTGATGTTTTCATAATGTTTATGTGTTTTGAAATTAGGCTAATTTCCCTGTATACTTACATTTGCACTTTCCTGATGTATGTGGTATACAGCAACAAAAAGTTACTTTTAAAGCTAAAGTATTTCTACTTCCTTTAAGAAAAAAGAGCTAACTGAACAAAGCAAACAAAAGAGAACTTATCAAACACTATACAGAACAGAGAGGGTCAGAAACTTAGTTACACTACTGATACGTATTGAGGGACGTCAACTAAACCCGAAAAGTATTCAGCAGTGAGGGGCACGGGGAGCAGGTCACGTGCCCAGGATGAGTCTACACCTGTCCAAGGTGCACGAAAGGCCTTCCATACTCAGCCCCTCCCCACCCCTGTGATGGTATTCGTCACCACCACAACCCACTTTGTGCATGTCACCCCAGCAGCAACAACTGCCCATGATTTCCCCACGTACCAGGCTGTTCCAAGCCTCTTCTACACCTTTCCACCGCCAGCTTTTCCCCAAACTCCCTGTGCCCCTCACCTCTTCACCTTACCACACAGGCAGCCCCCAAAACCCGGTCTGGGACCACCTGCTCCAGGACAGCATCACAGTCAGCTCCTCCTCTGCCCCAGCTCAGCTTGGTCCCCCCACAGCACCTGACCATGTCATACTGCAGTCATCTGTTCATGGTTTATTTTTGTAAACCCAGCAGCATGTGTTTCATGAGGCACATCAGAGCCCCCATCAATGTCTGGATAACTGCAGGGCTGAGGAACACTGGAATTCCTCCTGACACATCAGTCCTGCACTACAGACATACTACCCAGTGTCTATGAGCTTTTCCAGGGTCATGAAAATGTTTGAGACCTGAAGAAAAACCTTACTACTCCAGAATATGAAAACCTTTAAAAATCAAAATTAACATTTAAGTAACTACCTACAACACATAACATTTCAAAAGCAACTCAACCCTACTTATAATTATATGTTAGATTTAATACAGGATATAGGTCCATTTTTTACGATGTAGGGTGGGGATCTTAAAAGTAACAGTGCCTAGGGCTTAGGAAGGTCTTTAAACTTCCCTGCCTAAAAAAACCTGTTCTGGCTGGTACTTTACCCAGCTGGTTTGAAATAATGAAGAAAAACCCATAACCAAAGCAAAGCAAAACTCTTAAAAACAAGCAAAGCAAACACAAAACCCATGCAGGAATGACCTCACACGGAGCTCCCACGTCCCTGACAGATAACCGCTGCATCATCAGAGCCAAGAATAGATGTAGTCCAGCACCCTCCCCTCCTGGACCAGCCTTACAGGTCAGGTTGAAGCTGCTTTTTATGACCCAGGATCCAGCAGCGTGAGCAGGGAAGGTGGAACTTCAGCATGGAATGGTCAGGGAAAGTCCAGACAAGCTGCAAGCCAGGTTCCCTAACAGCCTAACACCTCTCAGCTCTCAGCTGGCTCCTCTCCCCCAGGCAAAGTTCTGAGCTAAAGAGCTGTAAACCACCTTGGTGGGGGGTGGCTCCTGAGCTGAACAAAAAGCTCAGAGCCCAGCATTATGATAAGCACAAAACATGCAAATGCATAAAATACTCCATTGATGACCTCTCTCAGCTAAAAACAACAAAAAAAGTAACTACAGCCAATTCTGGTTACTCGCAGTGGATAAAAAGTAACTGCAGCCAATTCTGGTTACTCACAGTGGATAAAAAGTAACTACAGCCAATTCTGGTTACTCACAGTGGATAAAAAGTAACTACAGCCAATTCTGGTTACTCGCAGTGGATAATGTCTGTAAAGTGTTCGTGAACACTGAATTCGTGAATACCGAACCACTGCTCCTAAGGAAATACAGGGCCAGGTTCTGGGGAGCCTCTGGTTCCTCTAGCCACAACATTTTCATCAGCCAATAAATACATAACCTTGTTTTATGTGCATTTCTGTTTAAAGATACCTTATTTGACATATATTGTTGATTCATAAACGCTGAACTCACAGCCAACAGTATTACAAGTCATGCCTGAACAAAGCTTACCTGATGCACGGATTTTCTCTGTAAGGCACACGCAGCCCTCTTGCACTTAGGAACACTAGATGGCACTACGTTTGGGGGCCATTTTAAACAGTGACATCACCAACAACAAGCATAAAAATGTGAAAGGCAT
The DNA here is from genome assembly GCF_003676395.1 of Aethalodelphis obliquidens. Classification (NCBI taxonomy): domain Eukaryota; kingdom Metazoa; phylum Chordata; class Mammalia; order Artiodactyla; family Delphinidae; genus Aethalodelphis; species Aethalodelphis obliquidens. The sequence continues at coordinate 9,975,544 of NW_020837991.1, read as the reverse complement.
GGCACTAAATAAAGCACAATGCAGACAACTGTTTACAATATGAGCTGAAACAAGATGGCAGCAAGTTGCCTGGTTTGACCTCAGCTGGTAACATGAATTTTGTTGACTCAAGTGTGTCATTGGGGAATGCGCATCGGGGAATGACCAAGAAAGTGCCTGAGTATTGCTTTCACTCACAAGTAAATTTTAGTGAGTAGGCGAATTCACAAATACACAATCTGTGAATAATGAGGACTGACTGTATTACCAAAAAGAAAAAAAAGTGCTTTCCAGTATTTGAAGAAAGCATGCTCTTGACCTTTTTGTCCGAGAATGGAAGACAATCCAAAATGTCCTTAAGAGTTAGAAGCTTTAAGTGTAGAAAAGCACTCAGCACTCGGGCAGTTAGCATGGAGACGATTTTACAACCACCAGGCAAAAGAGTGCACTGGCTGACTTTCCTTTCCACAACAGGCAGGAGAAGGGCGTACGCGACTTGAAAATTAACAGACTCCTAAGGTGAAACCTTTTGAAAAACTACAATATTTTGTAAAGTTATATCTACTCCCTAAATTTAAGTACTGTAAAATCAAAATTGTCATATATGAAGTTTGCTTTAAACCTTGTCTTACCCATATGAAAAAGGTACAACTTTCAAAAAACTAACGTTCTAACCACATACAAAAATATATATGTGTATTACTCACACTAAATGCTTAATTTTCCTCTAGATTTAGGAACTAATATTACAGGGCAAAGAGTCTATTTGCCTTCCTTTTGAAACAAATCAATAAAAAGAAGAAATACAGTTTATTGTTCTTTTACATGAGGAAACTAAACTGGCATAGATGATCAGGTATAAAAGTAGGAAAAAGAAGAGTTCTGCTAAGATTCATCATTACTCAATATGTAAATGATTCTGACAATGATGTTGGAGTAAATAAACATATATACTACTAAATATCATCCAAATATGTCATTTTACCCCTTAAAAAGTTGTTTAAGGGAGAGGGAAAAAACCTCCAGAGAGGCAGAGGAAAAAACCCTACATTCTCTTCATTACTCTTCTTAAAAATACTGACCACCTAGCACACTGCTAAGTAGGTGAATGAGAAATGTTCACCTTTTAAAGAGAATACAACCTTGGCAAATCAGTAACTAAAGTTCATAAGAATGACAAATTATAATCAAGTCACATTTAAGACTATGCCTAAAATGTTAATTCCATTTATCTATTCTGGCCTACTTCAAAAGCAAAATTTTTTTTAAACTTTTAAATGGAAAACAAAATTTTATTCTAAAAATAAATCTTGGTAACAATGAAATACCAAAAGCTTGTCATTATAATAAAAAGAAAAAAGTTAACAGAAATTTGCTTTAAAAATTTTCAAAAGCATAATTTTTAAGAAATGAAACTACACATTTATAGAGTAGGACCACGTGAGGATCAAATAAACATCTGAAAACCTCTTGGTCTTTTTCTTCCAAATGTTTAGTTGTATAATTCATATCAAAACCCTACTATAGGGACTTCCCTCATGATGCAGTGGTTAAGAATCTGCCTGCCAATGCAGGGGACATGGGTTCAAGCCCTGGTCCAGGAGGATCCCACATGCTGCGGAGCAACAAAGCCCGTGCACCCCAACTACTGAGCCCGCGCTCTAGAGCCCGCGAACCACAACTACTGAGCCCACACGCCACAACTACAGAAGCCCGCGTGCCTAGAGCCCATGCTCTGCAACGAAAGAAGCCACCACAATGAGAAGCCCGTGCACTGCAATGAAGAGTAGCCCCTGCTCGCCGCAACTAGAGAAAGCCTGTGTGCAGCAACGAAGACCCAACACAGCCAAATAAATATATTTTTTTAATTATAAAAAAAACCCTATTATATTAGAAAACTCAATTTATTCATCTTTCACTGAGGTGAAACTTTTGGGAAAGAGATTTTCAATGTACTAACTTATGAAAGATGTAAAGTCTTTGACCTCAGCCATTTTTAAGATAGTTTAAAAAAATAAAGTCTCACACCTTAGGTGCTTAAGATAACATAGGAGGTGCAAAACAAATATTAGTTAAATCAGACAACCACACAAATACTTCTCCATGCTATAACTGCTTTACTGCAAGATGACATTAGCAGCTGGCCTTTCCTGAGGAAGAGTCAGTCAATCAATTCTAGTAAATAAACCCTTGCTGTTCACCCTGAGTACACCACCCACTGACAAATCAACACCTACAATTCCACAGACCTGCCTCTGTGACCTTCAATTTGGGGAGAATACACAAAATCATAATCTGTTTTCTCTGCTCACAGCAGGTAAGACTCTCAGAGAACTAACTATTCTGGGCAGTTGAGTTTTCCAAAGGGTTTGAGACTTAACCATTTGGAAAGAATATTTCACGCACTTTCCTTCTTGTTTTAAACAAGGTACACTGAACGTAAATTCGATTTTTCTTGATACACAATCATCAGTGAGAATGTTAATCCTTGTACAGTGTGTGCGGGAGATGATTCTCCATGGCGCTCTCACGCTTCTGCACGTCTTGCGAGCAGAGGCGCTGGCTGCTCTAGCTCTCAGGTATCTTTTCAAGGATGTGTGTATAGCAAACAACCCAGGAAGACAGAGATATTCTCTCCCTCCAGAATAGAGGGCAGGTTGGTTTGTTGTCCACTATAATAAAAATAACGTCTCTCTCTGGGCTAAGTTTGGGCAGGTTCGCTTGCAGTTCTTTTTTTTTTTTTTTTTTTAAAGTGTTGCTACGTTATCTTTTCAACAGTACATTTATTTATTTATTTACTGACTGCACCATGCGGCATGCGGGATCTTAGTTCCCCGAGCAGGGATCGAACCCATGCCCCCTGCAATGGAAGCACGGAGTCTTAACCACTGGGCCACCAGGGGAGTCCCTGCTTGCAGTTCTTTATAAAATATTTGGATTAGCTAAACTCAGGGTTCTACAGCTGTGGACTCACGGGGCAAGAGGAAATGACACAAGCAGGGAGCTCATGCTATTGGCTGTGCTGTAATGCAGTCCCTTGTCTCAGACCCAGGAGTTCCATGTCTTCTGCCAGCGACCAGTAAACTGTGACAGGCTGATCTGTCAGCTTCTGAGTAGGATAAAATCCCAAGACTCTTCACAGTTCTTGACAGTGTGTGACAAGGATGGGATGCTGGCAGAAACATGGCTTTCTGGAACAGAAAAGACAAAGGTCCCACGGGTTTAGGGCGTATAAGAAGATTCCCTGGGATCCAGAAGCAAATGTTCTTGTCCAAGTGGTGGGTGTGGGGTTGTAAGGGCTAATTAACCTTTAGAGGATGAGCAGCAAAAGGGAGGATTGAAACAAACTGCCCAACGGCCCTTTGGTTGTTCATCACTCTCCTTGGGGTGGGAGGGGAAGGGATGCAACCATGGCAATGAGGCGCAAGCCCTGTGGCCCCAGATGAGAGGCAATGAGGCTGTAGCTGTTAACTAGAGTCCCCAGAGCTGAAACAAATTATGTCATCAATGGGGGTCTAGAGCTTTTGGGTAACTGAAAAATTCATTAAGTTGAGCCATGAATAGCCACCGGGTCATATGAAACTAAACATACGTGTGCCTTGCTAACTGGCACAGAGCTCCTCTCCCCCTCTGTAACCCTGATCCCTCCTCTTGCCCCCTACCCTGACATCTGCTTTAAGGAGGGGCATTAGGGGTAGCCTGAGGTCTCTCTGTCCCCAAGAGAGACTGAAGGCCTTATGCACCCAAGCATACTGAGGAACTTCAGGGAAAGGAGGGACTCAAATGTTTATGGCTCTGTGGATACAGGCACCCACGTCTGTCCTACCTGGCCCTGTGCAGGAGGAGGTACTCAGATTCAGCTAGTGGGATATGGACACGATTCACAGCAGGGAAAGGAAACTAACATGAGGGAGTAGATGGGATGCTTCAGGCCAATTCAAAGTACTGTTGTTGTTTCTACATCTGATTGTACAAATGATGCATATATATATATCCTTATACTTCCCTGTCTACAGTGCCAAAGGAGATTCTCCCCCATCAGGAAGAGCTATAGGTAGAGAAATGCTAGTGGGAGAAGCTCCCCTGCCGTTTGTCATCAGTGCGTGGGTTGGGACGTCATACAATTGCCCTATCCACTGATGTTCAAGGTTTTCAACATATAAAAAATGTCCTGTTGGTTGGCAAGTCAGAGACCTCAGTCTCAATGGTCCTGTGCTGTTATCACACCTCTCCCAGCTAAATCCAGGGCTCTACTCAACAAGTAAAGTTTCTTGGGATTATGTGGGTGGATTCATAATGCCCAATCCCTTTGGCCATCAAGGAACAACAGCTGTCTCCTCAGCCTCCTACCACCAAGAAAGAACCCTAGCACCTCGTTGGTCTCTTTGAGTACTGGAGACCGTGTGCCTGGGATGGCTCTGTGATGTGTCAGTGTGGCCAGGCGGAGCTACAGTCCCCAGAATGCCCTTTCTGGTATGCTTCTGGTTACTCTGAGCCACAAGGGATATTTCCTCCTGAATGTTAGAGGAAGAAGCATATTTTGTATGTACTTTGTAGCATACACATTTTGTAGATGTAATTAAAGTCCATAATCAGCTTACCTTAAATTAATCAAAAGGGAGATTCTCCTGGGCGGGCCTGACTTAATCTGTTAGAAGCCCGTTAGGAGGACTTAGGCATCCCTGAGCTCAGAGACTCTAAATCACAGTGGGGTCTGCACTTGCTCTCCCTTCCCCGGGGTCCTCCCTCCTGAGCGCTGCTTGAGACCATGAGCCTCAGCTGGTGTCTGTAGGGTCCGGTCTGCTCCTCATGGGCCCTTCCTGACTACCGGCCTCTGAACGTCTAACCTACTTAGCCAGTCCCCACCATGGAGTAAGCCAGTTCCTCGTGTGACATGTGTGTGGTATGCGTGTGTGTGTTCTGTATTTTGTCTTCTACTGGCTCTGCTGCTTCTCCAGTGAACCCTGATTGATAAAGTCCTCACTTGGACACTCTACTTGGTCTTTTAACCTACGAGGCAGTATCCTGAGTGGAGCCCAAACCAATCAGCTGCATTGAAAGTGGTCTAGCAAGCTGCGGTACATCTCTACCTTTGGGCCCTACAACCCGACAACCCCTTTGAGGTACCAGTCACTGTGGCTGATGATTTTGTGAACTGGAGCCTCTAGCAAAGGGAAGTCAGCCTCCACCCAGAGGCCCCTTTTGGTCTTGGGCTCCTCACCCCCCTGACACAGCTTGTGATTCTTCAGCCTAATATTCCCATTCGGGAGTGAGTCAACTCCAGCTCAATGACTAATAAGATGGGAAGAACCAAACAGGTTCCCTTATCAAATGGAAATGATATGTTTAACAACTTAGCAAGTTGAGCCCTATGTGCATGTCAGTCTGATTTGGAAAAGTGGCAGCTTTCCCTTTGGGGAAAACTTTCTTCTTCACTCCACCACTTGAAGCAAAGTTACTGACTCAACAGGACCCTCTGTTCACAGCAAGGTTCCCCTAAATGCCTGGGCCTAGTTCACAGATGGTTTGGCTAAGCTGAAACCCAGCAGTGTCCACTGGCCTACTGTGAATGCTCAGCCGAGCTCCAGCTGTGAAAAACCAAAACCAGACATGTTCACTCTGCTCAGTGGCAGAACTGAAGGCTGTTCCCATAGCTCTGGCTAATATTCCCATAGGTGAATCTTAGGTTTTACTCACTCTTGAGCTGTTGCCAAAGGCCCAGCTATTTGATCTACCTCTTAGAAAACCACAGAGTGGCAGATCAAAGACACTTCTCTAAAGGGCTGTGAATCGTGGAAACAATCCTCAGAAGAGTAGAAGAAAATTTCTTTCTTCCCAACACAGTAGACCTCCCAAACCTCCCTAACACCCACAGCTACTTGGGACTGTTAAGCACTGAAACCGCCTCCTAAGAAATCAACTAAAAAAGAATTCTCACTCTACGTCCCTCATCTCCTCCTGGAACACACCCTAGAATGGCAGTTCGTTCACTGAACACAGCTATCCCCAGAAAGGGATCATCCTCTCTCTGCTGTTTCCTGGGAAATGATCAGGACAAAGAGGAAGAGAGCGGAGGGGCAGTTATAGAGACCAGTGTGAAATCCTGGGATTCCACCCAGACCGTTCCTGTGCATAATGCTTCTTTCTTTCCCCTTCAGGTACCCCCAGCCAGCCTGACTGGTACATCTTCCATGTGGCAAGGTGGCCAAAAGGGGGCTTAGGGGATTTGAACATAACTCTGGTTCAGCTTCCTGGATTCTCCTGTTGGACTAACAATGATGTAGATCACATCGGTGGAGTACGCTTCAGGCCAGAGTGGGGGACCTAATGGGTCCCCGTAAGTTTTATAAAAACTCCCTTCAGGGAATAGGAGTTGATTAGAAAAAAGGTGAAGTTATAGCTTCTGGAATGGGACACACACATTTTTGTGGAGGTGGAGGGAGGGAAGTAACCTCACCACCTGGGGAGAGAACAACGTGTGCCCCAGGAGATAGGGGTGGGAAGGATCATTCGTTAACTATCTTTTATTTTTCAGAATTGCCCCAGAGCAGTTCTCATGAAGCGGAATACCCTGACAAGGTTCCCCCAAACTGGTATAAGCACCTTAAATTTAACTGACTCCTGAATTTGCCACCCCTGACAGATGGCTCTGACCACAACGATAACCATCACCAACAAGTGTATCAGAACATCTGTCCCAGCTCCTGTACCTCTCCTACAAAACACCTATCAAGGGCTTCCCTGGTGGCGCAGTGGTTGAGGGTCCGCCTGCCGATGCAGGGGACGTGGGTTCGTGCCCCGGTCCGGGAAGATCCCACATGCCGCGGAGCGGCTGGGCCCATGAGCCATGGCCGCTGAGCCTGCGCGTCCGGAGCCTGTGCTCCGCAACGGGAGAGGCCACAACAGTGAGAGGCCCGCATAACACCCCTCAGTTAAAATGGCACAAGGTCAGATCCACTGAACATGTCTCTGTCCTTATCTTCATATCACTTTGACGTCAGTGAAGGAAGATCACACTCAACTTCTCAGAAGCACTCAACACGGCTGAAGAACTTGCTCATCCTTCTCTGCCTCTGTGACACTACTTTCTCCAGCTGTCCCTACTGCACTGCTCCTTTTCTATATCTCTTCCAGGCTCCTCTCCTCTTTAAGAACTTGAAATGTTAGTGCTCCTCTGACAACTCTCTCAAACACATTTCCAGCCCTGAGGTCGAAACTGGGTTGGCTACTTAACTTCTCTACTTAGATATTGCCAGGCATTTAACATTTAACATACCCCAAGCTGAACTTGGCAGTTTAAATCTCACACCTACCCCCAACCCTGATTTCCCCATCTCAGTCGATTATACAATCATTCACTGAGTTACTCAAGCCATCAGCAAAGGATTCCTCCTTTCCCAACTCTCTAGCTAACCCATCAGCAAACCTTCTCAGCTCTTTCCCCAAAACATACCTTGAATTTCCCCATTTCTCTCCATCTCCCTTACTGCTACACTAGTCCAAGCCTCCACTGTCTTTGTCTCTATTGGAAAAACAGAAAAGCTTCCCAATTGGTCTTTCCACCACCAGTGTGGTCCCCTCAATCCATGTGGCATATAGCAGCGGGAGTGATCTTCTAAATATGTAAATCTGAGTATGTCTCCCCTGCTTAAAATTCTTCAAAGGCTCCCCAGAACCCCTGAAGTAAAGAAGTGAACTCATCATCATGGCCAGCAAGTCCCTGCATGATTTGGCCCCAGACCCCATCTCCCCTGGGCCACCACACAACAGTGACACTGGCCCCTCTTTCACTTCTTCCAACACATCGAGCTATTTCTGGTCTTTACACAGGTTGTTCCCTAGCTTGAAACATGCTTGCTTTACTGGATCTTCCCTGTCCTTCTGTTCTCAATGTAAATGTCACCTCATCAGAAGGACCTTTCCTGACTGACTCAACCCCACTTAGTCCTCCTTTGCTCTCAGTTTTCCCCCCACTGTGACACAATAATGCATGAAGCAAAAAGGGCTGTGTTTTTAGTACCAATTTGCTTATTTCTGATTTTTAGATGAATGCTGTTGCGGGTTGTACTGTGTCCCCCCTAAAAAAACATGTTGAAGTCCTAACTCCCACCCAGGACCTCAGAATGTGACCTTATTTGTAAATACAGTTGTTGAAGACGTAACTCATTAAGGTGAGCTCATACTGGAGTAGGCTGGGCCTCATATCCAATATGACCAGTGTCCTTATAAAAGAAGAGGGCCTTGTGAAGACAGAAACACAGGAAAACACCATGCGAAGATGGTGGACTGAAGTGATGCACCTACAAGCCAAGGAATGCCTGGGGCTACCAGAAGCTAAGAGAGAGGCATGAAACAGATTCACCCTCACAGCCCTCAGAAGGAATCAACCCTGCTCACTGATTTTGGACTTCTAGCCTCCAGAACTGTGGGACAATAAATATCTGTTGTTTTAAGCCACCCACTTTGTGATACTTTGTTATAGCAACCCCAAGAGACTAATACAAATGCCAAATTGCAAAGACATATATAGAAGGGAAAGGTGTTCTTACAGAGGGAGGTGGTGGGTAAAGGGGCAAAAGTGACTGTTTTAACATTATGTTTGCTTAAACTAAAACTTTCATTTTCAAAAGTAACCTAATTATTAAAACATGAACTAGAGTTACAGTGAAGCCTCACTACCACTGCATTATTGTGATTTGTAGGAAAAATATATATTTGGTCTTCATCCACAGTTCCTGGCTCACAGCTCCCAAAACTCTTGGAATTTCCTGAACGATGGGATGATATTTGGTCTCTTGTTCTCAGTTCCTGAAAACACTTCAGGGAAGGTGACTTTCGGGATCCCACCCAAAGGTGGGGGCTGGTTGTCAGGAGAACCAACTGTCAGTCCCCCTCCCTGCCAGAAGTTGAGTCAATCACCACTGGCCAGTGATTTACTCAATCATGACTATGTAACAAAGCCTCCATAAAAAACCCAAAAGGACAGCTTTTTGGACCTTTTCAGAGAGCTTCCACATTGGGAAACCAGAACACTTCCACATGCCCCCATGCTTGGCCCCATCCACCATGAGGACAGAAGCCCCTTTGTTCAGGACCTTGACCTTCGTATCTCATCTGGCTGTTGATTTATATCCTTTTATAATAAATCAGTAATCTAGTGAGTAAACAGGTTTCCCTGAGTTCTGGGAGCCCTTCTAACAAACTAAGTGAACCCCAAGAGGGAGTCGTGGGAACCTCTGATTTACGGCCAGTTAATCAGAAGTATAGGTTACAACCTGGACTTGAAATTGGCATCCTGAATTGGAGGAATCATCAGAACCTCCAATCTGTAGCTGGTCAAAAGCACAGGTAACAACTTGTGACTGGTCTCTGAAGTGGAGGGACTGAGCCCTTTGTCTATGGAATCCGATTCTATCTCTGGGCAGACAGTGTCAGAAATGAGTTGAACTTTTGTATACCTGCTAGCATCCAAGAATTGATTGTTGATGTGGGGAAGTCTCCACACACACACATTGGAACTGGGTCCAGGAACCCAACTCAAGCAGGCCAAAAAAAAAAAAAACTGTCTGTTATTACACCAATCCATATTAAATGGTACTGCAAACAGTTCCTGAAAAATTATAATGGAGTCAATGAAGAAAAGCCACAGACTCCTCAGTCTCAACTCTACGACCTTATAATGAGGATAGGAGCAAGTTCTTTAACCTCTAATTTTGTTATGAATTTGCTTCAAGGTTTCTGCTTTAATAAACAGCATTAATGATGATAATAATAGCTACTCAGCATGTGTCAAACATTGTGTTAAATGCTTTAGAAACATCATTAATAATCCTCAATTACCTATCAGCAAAGCAGGTCCAAGTGTCCCCATTTTACAGATGAGGAAACAAAGGATGTGTGAGTCAAGAACAATGATGCTAATTCAGTAGCAGAGCCAAGACCAGGACATAACGTCTTGTGACTTCCATCAAGAGCTACCTATTATATCACACAAATAATGTATTTGGCAGACTCTAATACAGAACAACCAGTTTCACTGGAGCAACGTTCCCATTACTTTCACACTTAATCAGAAAGTACTGTTAAGATAAATTCAAAACTTACTTTTTTTGTATCACTCATCCCAGGAAGGATGCTTTTTAAAATAAACTGTTTCTAAGGTAATATTTTAAAATGTACATTATACAAGCACTAGCTAAAGTTGAATTTGGCCTTACTGAAACTCACTTTTAATGGCAAACCAATAAGTATCTGACCAGTTGGCTTTGTTTTTTTTTTCATTTAAGTATAGTTGCTATACAATATTATATAAGTTACCACTGTACATTTTTTAAAGGTTCTACTCCATTTATAGTTATTATAAAATGTTGGCTATATTCCCCTACCACTTGGCTTCTTCAGAAGAAAAATATCCTGCTATTGAATTTGGTAAGTTTCAAGCTTAACCACATGTAACAGCTTTCACATAGCCAAAACAGAACTAATGCTCTCCTGAAAAGAATGGAGAACAATGAGTCTGTATTCAACTTTAATAGCCAGAACTTAAGTTACAAATTCAGAATCTAGTGTAATTCACAGAGAAAATAATACTAATGATTTTTAAGCGGTACTGTTCTCTGCTTCTGGGAAGATGGAGTAGATGTACTTTTTCCTATGCTTCCTGCTAAAGTACAACTAAAAATCCTGGACATTATCTATAAAACAAACATAAGAGGATCAAAAAAGTGGAGGGAGGGTGGCAGACTGGCCAGGGACCTGTAGACCTGAGGAACAACATGGTGGAGTGGTCCTTGGGTTTTCATATGTCTCAGACACAGAGCTGAAGAAGTCAGCAACCCAGAAACACGAACAGGTGCAGGGAAAAAAAAAAAAAAAAAGCTTGAACAAAGCCTGCTCTCTCTAGCCAAAGGACCAGGAAAGGGACAGCCTAGCCAAGACAGAAAACTTTTAGACAAATGAGCCCTCAAATCCAGCCAGAAATCACATAAAAAACTGCAGCCCCACTGCCATGAGCAAAGGCAGAGCTAGAGCCTAGACGTCTACCCTTCCCAGGCTTTAATGAGGAGCCCCAGCCCCTGCCAGGGTCACATCAGAGAAGGCTGAGTAGGGAGCTGGACAATAATGAGCTTGACTCGCTGCATCTCAGAGTCAGTGGAGACCACCTGCAGAGCTAGACTTCCACCTCCACAGTAATAAAAGGCCTTCCCCTTCCAAACTGGGGCGCTGTGGAGAGTTTAGCTAAGCTACTCCACAGTATTGCTACCTCGGCATCCATTTTGCTGGCTGTGTGGCCCACAGGGACCTTAAACTGAAACTTGCCCCCTCATGCAAGCATGTGCCCTAGATAGCAGCCCTCAGAGTCACAAGCAAATACAAGCTCCTGATATGACTTCTCCAACAGCCCCTGTGATCACCAGTTTCCCCTGCCTCCCAGGGCCTGCCCCTTACACACCCCTTAGATAAAACCCCCATGGAGCTTACTAGAACCCTGTACTTCCCATCTGAATTGACAAATCTGGCCTTAGCCTGGGAACCCCAAAGCATTCCACCCATAGACCCTAATAAAGCCATGTGCTCCAGGCCCTGTTGCTCTCTCTCTCTCTCTGCACCCAGTCTTGACCTCGCCATCTGGCCCCTCGAGGAGTGCCATGTACTCCCTCCAGGACCTGTGAGTAATAAACTTCTCTATTTCAATTTCTCTATGGTCCTCTGCTGGCCACAGCTCACCATCCAGCAATCTGTGCTCCACTTAACAAATGTTAATTTAACAAAGCAGGTAGTGTCAGAGGGGGCCCGGTGGAGAGTCAGGAAGCTCTCACCTCAAGAACCTAGAAAAAGAAAAGCAAAACAACCCAAAGTAGGCAGAAGGAAAGAAATAATGAAGAACAGAAATCAATAAAGTTGAAAATAGAAAAACGGTAAAGAGAAAGTCAATGAAAAAAGAGCTAGTTCTTCAGAAAGATCAAAAAAATTGACAAATCCTGTGCAAGACTGGCAAAAAAAGAGAGAAGATGTAAATGACCAATATCAGAAACAAAACAGAGAATATCATCAAAGAGTCTGCATACACCATGAGGGTAATAAGGGAATACTATGAACAAACCTACATATGCGCATTTCACAACTTGAAACATATGCGCATTTCACAACTTGGGTCAATTCCTTGAAAAACACAAACTACTACTGCTAATCCAATATGAAATAGATAATCTGAATGGGAACTATTAAGGAAACTGAATTCAGAATTTTGAAACTCCCACAAGAAAAATCACCAGGCCCAGTAGGTTCCACTGGAGAATTCTACAAAACACTTAAAGAATTAACATCAATTCTACACAGTCACTTCTAGAAAACAGAAGAGGAGGGAACATTTCCTAATTCATTTTATGAAGCTGACAGTTACAGGATAACACACCAGACAAAGACATTATAAAAAAGAAAACCACAGACCAATATCCCTTATGAATACAGACATAAACATCCTTAAAATATTAGCAAATAGAATTCAACAATGTACACAAAGAATTGTACACCACGACCAAGTGGGGTTTCTTCCAGGGAAGCAAGTATAGTTCAATATTCAAAAAGCAAGCAATGTAATCTACCACACTAACAACTAAAGAAAAAAATCACAAAATCGTACCAATTGATGCAGAAAAAGTATCTGACAAATTTCAACATTCATTCATAATGAGAAGTCTCAGAAAGAGAGGGGAACTTCCTCAACTTGATAAAGGGCACCTACAAAATAACCTACAGCTAACATTACACTTAATGGTAAAAGACTGAATGCCCTCCCCCGAAGATCAGGAACAAGGCAAGGACATCCACTCTCATCACTCTTATTCAACATAGGGCTGGAAGTTCTAGTCAGTGCAATAAGGCAAGAAAAGGAAATAAAAGGCACATACGTCAGAAATTAAACTGTCCCTATCTGCAAATGAATCTACATAGAAAATGCCAAGGAACAGGAATCTAACAAACACAAAACAAACAAATAAAAAACCACCTCTAGAATAAGTGAATTCAGCAAAGTCACAGGATACAAGATAAACAATTGTACAAATACAAAAAAACAATCGTATTTCTATATACTAGTAATGAATACATGGACACAATTAAAAGTATAATACCATTTGCAATCACTCAAAAACAATTAAATGTTCAGGTATAAGTCTACCAAAACATGCACAGGACTTACACTGAAAACTACAAATTGCTGATGAAAGAAACAAAGATCAAAATAAATGGAGAAACATGCTGTGTTCATAGACATGGTAAAAATATCAATTCTCTCCAAATTGATATGCAAGTTTAACACAATTTCTGTTCAAAATCACAGCAAGATTTTTTCTTTTGTAGACACGGACAAGATTATTCTAAAATTTATATGGATTGGGAAAATAACTAGAATAGCTAAAACAATTTTGAAAAAGAATAAAGTAGGAAGAATTGCTTTACCCAATTTCAAGACTTATTATACAGCTACAATAATCAGGACTGTGTGGTACTGGTGGAGGAAGAGATACATAGATCAACAGAAGACAGAACCCAGAAAAGACCACATAAATATGCCCAATAGATTACTGACAAATGTGCAAAATCAGTTCAATAGAGGAAAGATATCTTTTCAACAAATGGTCCTGCAGCAATTAGACATCCAAGGGGGCAGGGGAGGGGGGGGAAGAACCTCAACCTAAATCTTACACCTTATACAAAAATTAACTCAAACCTCATTATGTTAATTTTAAAATGCAAAACTATAAAACTTTTACAAAAAATAGGAGAAAATCTTCAGGATCTAGGGCTAGGCAAAGATTTATTAGACTTGACACCAAAAGTGTAATCCACAAAAGGAAATATTGGAAGAACTGGATTTCAACTTATGCTCTGTGAAAGACTGTTAAGAGGATGAAAAAACAAAATAAAAACTGGAAGAAAACATTTGCAAACCACATATCCAACAAAGGAATAGTATCTGGACTATATTAAGAACTCCCAAAATTCAACATTAAAAAAAATCCAATTTAAACACGTGCAAAAGACACAGAGAAATTTCGCAGAAGAGATATACAGATTGCACAAATAAACACATGAAAATATGTTCAACATCGTTAGTCATTAGGGAATGCAAATCTAAACCATAATGAGATACCACTACACACCTATCAGAATGCCTAAAATAAAAAAGTGATAACACCAAATGCTGGCAAAGATATGGAGAAACTGGATCTCTCATTCACTGCTGGTAGGAATGTATAAGGGTGTAGCCACAACAGCGGTTTCTTACAAAACCAAACATGGAATGGCCATATGGCCCAGATTTGCACTCCTGGGCATTTATCCCAGAAAAATGAAAACATGTTCACAGAAAACCCTGTACATGAGTACAGATTCTGTACTAGCAGCAGCTTTGTCCTTCAACAGGTGAATGGTTAAACAAACTGGTTCATCCATATGATGGAATACACTCAGCAATAAGAAAGAACTATTGGTACACACAACAATCTGGATGAACCACCGGAGAGTTGTGCTGAGTAAAAAAGCCAATCCCAAAAGATTACAAACTACGTGATTTCACTTATAGAGCATTCTTGAAATGACAAATTATAGCAATAGAGAGAACACATTCCTGGCTGCCAGGAGCAGGGGAGGGGGAGGGGCAGGAGGGAAGCAGCTGTGGCTATCACAGGGCAACATAAGGATGATGATGGAAATGTTCTGTATCCTCAACATATCAATGTCAATGTACTGTTTGTGGCATGTACTATAGTTGTACAAGCCATTACCACTGGGATAAATGGGTAAAGCGTACAAAGGATCTCTGTGTTATTTAACAATAAGAGCACATAGGGACTTCCCTGGCGGTCCAGTGCTTCCACTGAAGAGGGCACAGGTTCGATCCCTGGTCGGGGAACTAAGATCCCTCATGCTGGGGGAGCTGGGGAGCACATAAATCTACAATTATCTCAAAATAAAAATAAGGTTTTTTTTTTAATGGCATTATCTCAAAACAAAGTTTTTTAAAATGGCATTATCTCCAAAAGCATTATCAGCCAAATCATTTCTCATCAGATTTTAATATTTCTAATTTTTTTTGTTGACAGGCAATAAAAGAGCTCACTAGAAAAATCATCTCTAACAACCTAGTTCCAAAGCATTTACCAAGTGCTTGTCATGTGCAACTAGGAGCTAGGTTAATAGGCAAAGATGAGGAAGACAATGTAGATTTAGAAGAGAGTTTATACTTCTAATGAAGCTGAACAAGAACTACAGTACTGAGCACAAGATAACTTCATAAAACACTTCATTATTCCTGCCCATAGTCATAAGTATTTCTAAACAGAATACTTGACCACTGCATGACCAACTTACATATAAGTAACTCTAAAGTCTTCCCTTCCTTCCTTCCTTACTCCCGGCCAGTGTAGGACACTTTCCGCCAGGAACCCTGACCCCCATCCAAGCCCTGGTCTCCATGTCTCAACTAAGCCCAAACCAACCCCGACCCCGAGCCATGCTGGCTGGGCAAAATCAGGAGAGGGGAAAGGTGAGAACCACACACACACCCCTTCTCCTCTCACCCAACTTGCTGCAACTTCTCTGAATACGAACACCCAAAGGAAGAAAAGAATGGCAAAGGGGAAGGGCTGGTTGAGACCTCCAGCTGCCAGGCCTCCCCTCACCAGTTACATCATCAGAAAAGGAAAAGACACATAAGAGGGGAAAAGGAATAAAAAAAAAAAAAGAAGAAAGAAAGGAAAGAAAAGCTATGGTACGTTTTTACGCCATCCCCTCAGCTGTCACCTCCCCACCCTTCACAAAACAAAGGCGCCCAACTCTGCCCAGCTCTCTCCATTCCTGTCCCAGAAGCATTTCGCAAGTGCCTCTGAACCCAAGTCCCCCTAAAACCGAGTTCCCTTACCAAGTTTATGATTAATATCTTTACCCCAAATTTTATTCCCTTTCTTGTCCCCTCAGACCCCAAACCTGTGCTAACTAAGCACTAATCAACCAGAGTCAGATGACTACAATTGCTGTTGTTGATAACATCTTTAGCGTACTAAAATTGCTATTATAGACATCATCATTAACGTACAAACTCAGCTTGGTTCTCCAGGGCAAGATGAGCTAACAGATCCCCAAGCCATGGACCACCTGGCCAGAGAATGGTAAACCAGAGACATCTTGACTCCCAAAACTAGAAACTACAATTAAGAAATGTCACAAAACAATGATTAATCCCAGCCTCTTTGTTCTTCCCCTTTTAAAAATCCCCCTAACTCAAAGATCAAGTTGGAGTGGCTAGGAGGCTTCTCCCACTCCCTTGCTTGGTGCCCTGCTGTACAGTAAACACTGTGCATTCCTTCACCACAAGCCCATGTTAGTAGACTGGCTTTGCCGCCCATCGGGCGAGCAGACCCCAGTTGGGTTCAATAACACCTCCTTCCCTTTAAAACACACTGTTCTCCTCCCAGCTTTGGTGGAGCCATGCCTCAGGAGTCACATTCCAAGAAACTGGAAAACAAATACTAAATGAATATAATCCATCATTTGTGAATACTCTAACCCTTGCCTTCTACTGAAGCTTTACTGTAAAGCTTTTTATTGATTTTCACATTTTAATGGTTAGGTTACTCTTAGAAATTAGAGGTTTCGTTTATACCAAGAAATATTAAACTATTATCCACACCTACCCGGCAAGAACTGCTTTCACCTGTTAATATAACTTGCCCGTCTGGTTTTCCACTGAGACCCAGCAAGTGAAGCCTGTGAGTAGTCAAAACTGGCAACCCAAGGATGTGAGGGCAAGCTGCAATAATGATAATGGCCTCTCCACTAACTAGGACGGTCGATCAGGCTAACGAGCTGGCTCATCAGGTTCCCATCTTCCCTTAACATATCAGGTGTTCTGTTTCCAAGGCCGGGGGTGTAACACGGTCCTTGCACAAGAGTTCATCTACTTTAACCCACAGTTTCACATTCAGTTCTAATAAACTTAGTTTCTAAGTTCATGGCTAATCAGAAGGAGTGTGTTTCATAGAGAAGAAAGCACTCTGTTCATTCACCCAAAATTTAAGTGACTAACAAGTGCCAGGCACTTGGAGACGGAGCGTTGATTTATACAGTGATCCCTGTCTTCCCTGGCTTACGCAGGCAAGGGGGCTCAGACAGTAGAAGAGTAAACTAAAATAAATATAATGTAAAGAAAATAATTACAAAAAATAATTACAAACTGTGATTGTTGCTAAAAGGATATAAACAGAGCCAACGAACTTGTCTTTTCACGGGATATGAAGAGCGATTTCCTTTCCAGTACTGTCAAAACATAGAATTAAAAAATTCATACAATTTATTAGCCCCAAATACACTCTAAAATTTACTTTTAAAAATTAAATCCCAGCTGCTGACTTGTTACCCTCTATGCTAAAAGTTGAATGGCATTTCAAATCCCTAGACTAGAGATGGTAATGCAGGGCATAAGGCAGTATTTCCACAGATGGAGGTTACAAAAAATAGGTCACTGAGAAGTGAGGGAAGGAAGCAGTAAGACAAAAAGCATGCCTTCAGCTATTTCAAAACTTGGCCTAGGCTGGGCCCTCTAACAAGGAAAAACACTCTTCTCCTCCTTGTCAAGATCACATAGCACCCTGCTCCCTGGGATCCACAATCCCTACTAGTTCCATACTTTAGTTGCTTTAAGCAACTTTTGTAGACTAACCTGGGCACAAAACCACCATGTGCAAGGTTGGTTTTTAAGGAAAGTGGAGTATCTTCCAAAAAAAGGAACCAACAAATCAACCCCACTTAAACTGGAGACTGCCAAGTTAATTTAAAACACTAGCCGTGCTCTCTGCAATGTTTAGCTCCATTCAGAACTCAATCACACCAGCCAACCTTGGAGGAATATAAACAAAATTACATTATCAGAGGTACCTAACCTTTTCAGATGTGCCAAACACAATAACCTCGTGTTAAAACCTACTGACTGGAAGATATATTTGACTGCAAATCTGACCCACACAGGGAATAATCTGAATTTCCATCAAGAAGGCTGTAAGCACCAGATGATGGAGCAAAAGTGAATCCAAGCTCCATCTGAGCCTAGGAGTGAAGACAGTTCTGAACTGTCATTTTGGAAGACACTCACATCTCTTACAATTCAAATGTAATTTCCCCAAAGTTAATTCCAAAATTTTTGTTAGTTTGGCTTTGCTTTCTCAAACAAGATTATTCATAGACTTGAAGACTAGATGTGTTCCCTGCTATTGCATCTCCACTTCTTCCCTTTTCACAAAGCCTGACCTCTATTAAGTTAGGAACTTATATCTGAAAGCTTCTACCTAGACTGTCTTTAGTCTAAACACGTCAGCTATAAACTAATGGCACGGGGGAGAGGGGGGCTGGGGGCGTGGATCTGTACTCCACTCATCTCGTTACAAATTAGGAATTGGAGAGGAATGATCTCTCTTTTTTGAAAGCTCTCCAGAGAATTATTTTCCATCAATTCCCTCCTTGCACCCAGCTCCTTTGTAACCGCTGCCACAAAATTCTCCCTTTGGGTCTCTTAGGCATCACCCTCAAACTCTCCCATCCACCTGTGCTGTTCCGTTCTCCCATGGAGAACATCGGCCTCGGTAACAACCTTGCAAAGCTGCCCCCCTCAGTCTCCTCATTCTCTGCTCAGAAGCCTCTAACTTCCCATTTCACTCAGAATAAAAGTCAAAGTTCTGCATCATGTAGCCAGCCTGCCACCTCCTTAACTCTCCAGCCTCATCTCCTAACTTTCCCTCACTCCCTGCTCACACATTTACACTAACTTTCTGCCTGGAATGCTCCCTCCTGTCCTTGAGGGGCTCTCTCAAATGTTACCTTCCCTTAACCCTCCACCCGCCCCCTCCCCATGTAAAACTGCAAACTTCCAACTCCCTATCCCCCTAGCAAACTATTTAACTGATGTTATTCACTACTAGCCCCAATGTAAGTTCCAGGAATGCAAGGATTTATCTGTTTTATTCACTGCTGTATTCCCAAGGTCTAGAACTGCGCAAGATACCCGACCATTCAGTACGCATTCATGAATGAAGGAGTCATTTACTTAACAGATATCTGCTGAGCACCTAGTCCGGGCCAAGTTTGTTAAGTCCAGACAAATAAAACACTGTCCCTGACTTTGACGCACCAGATGGATTACTGCACACAAACAAAACAGGACTGCAAACTACGGCCACCAGCAAGCCACAGAACGTGCCAAAAATTCAAAGGAAGAGGTCTCGGTTTTGCCCTTCGGGAACACAGTCCAGCTTCCAACCCTCGCGAGATTCTCCAGGGACCATCGCCAGAGGGCCTCTTCTGGTCCCCTGAGAGGGGTGGGACCCTCGCCCTCCCCAAGCCCGAGAGGTTACTTGTCCAACGGTGCAACTTCCGGCCGGACACAAGATTTAATAAAACAAATTTTAAAACCTCCGCCCTTCAGCTTCCACCCCCCCTCTCCTCTGCCTCGCAGGTCACCCCCTTCAGTGGCCCGCAACCAAATCCTCACCCCGGCCTGACCGCCCTCACAGTGGAAAGCGCCCTACTTCCGCAGTCCCCACCTGCTCCCGGCGTCCCCTGCGTCTCCTCCCTGGTGCGCATGCGCGAGCAAACCCTCCTGCGTTGCGGAGAGGCAGGCCGTGAGCGAGGCTGGGCACGCCCCCAGCGTACAGCTGGCTCCTGATTGGCTGCCTCTTGCTCTCCTGAGCGCCGTAGGGGAGGCCTGCGGCTGCGCCTCTGAAGGCGCTGGCAGTTGACTCTTGTGCGACTGCTTACTGCTCCTCGCCGTCTTCGCGGGCTTCCTGGAATCGTTGCAACGCCGCCGGCATGTCTCAGGTATAACGTGTGCCCAGCCTAGCTGCGAAGGTGCCACGGGGCGGGAGGCTGGCGCGGGGATCATCCCGCAGACACAACCCTGCAAGGTCTTTAACTTCCGGCTCTGCTGTTCTTCCTGGACCCATGCCCAGCGCACTCTTTGGACAGAGAGCCCTGTAAGCGGAACTTTCCGTGTTTGGACTCACAACACCGCTTTTTAGCCCGCAACTGCTGGCAAGGTGCCCATGGGGAGGACTTCGCAGTGAAGCAGGAATTGGGGTTGGAGGCGAGGGTCCTAGGAAGACAGATAGGATGTAGTGGGTTACATGGATCGAAAGAGTAAGGGGACCGTGTGCCCCATTCGGAAGGACACGGCAGGAGTAGGGGCGCCATACAGAGTGGAGAAGCAAGGAGTCTGTGGTTGAGAGCTTGGAGGTCAGGGAAAGTAGGGGCTGAGTGTCCGGCGTGAGGAGGGGTGACCTAGAGGTCTTTCCCTCCTTCGACTGTAGACGCTTTTCAGGGACCTAGCAGTGTGGGGCGACCTTTGGCTCCTCTACCCTCCCTCCAGTCAGGCACTGGGTCAGAGGTCGGCGCTGGATGCCCTCTCTCAGGGGGAGGGGGCCAGCGGGCTCTGGATGCTGACACCGCTGCGCTCATGCCCTATTCCTTTCTCAGCTATTTCAGTCACGCAGTGCCAGCCCTATCCGCAAGTCAGGGCTGTCCTGGGACCCTGTTCTGGCCAGGGAGTTGGCCACGCTGCCTTTTCTGTGAAGTGTATGCCCACTGCAGGCAGTCGTAGGCTGTCTCCTTCACCTCTGTTTCCAGTACCTGATACCTAGTATAGTGAGAGAGCCCAATGCATAGTTGTTCATCAAATGAGTGAACCGATGTGCTTCCCCTCCTGGTTTTGCTGAATCTTTCTAGCCGTGCTGTTGAGTTGAGGAAAGACTGCTTTTCCTCACCTGCACTGCAAGAGCGAGTGCTGCCTTTCCAGCCCCCCCATCCCCACTACTGTGCTCTATTCAGGCCTCTTCTCTCCCTCGACTTTAGGCTGAGTTTGAGAAAGCTGCTGAGGAAGTTAAGCACCTCAAGACCAAGCCAGCAGACGATGAGATGCTGTTCATCTACAGCCACTACAAACAAGCAACTATGGGTGACATAAATATAGGTATGCTGAGGTTCATCAAATGAGTGAGGGCCGAGACTCATCAAAGCAGGCTCAGCAGCCTTGGTTGGTGCTGGAACTCTTAATCCCTGGGTGGGAACCTCACTCTCAAAACCACCCACAGCCCTACTGCCCTACTCTTAAGGCAGTTCATGGGATTCCTGAGGTTTAAGCTGGGAGAGGTTCCCCAGAGATCATGTTCCTGGATGGGATTCACAGACCCTGTACTGTTCTTGGTTTCTTCGTGGCTCAAATAGCAGTATTCAAATCCTAGTTTGGGAAGAACTTTATTCATTCCAGCATTTTCCATCTATTTGGGAGGAAGCAAAGATCCCAGCTTGGGAGAAATTTGCTCCAAGCTCTCAGATCAGTAGTAGTTCTGTTGAACCATACTGCTTCCACCCCAGATGGGCAGGATCAAAGTCAGAGCACTCGGCAGCTAGGCCAAGCCTGATGGCAGGAGCAGAGAAGCAGCTGGCTTCCTGCGGCAGGTCGGAAGCGTTTTTGCTGATAGCAGTTCCAGATGACCATTTGGCCCCTGTCAAAAAATCTTGGTACGGATTTTGAGGCCTTGGTTTGGACAACCATATTCTGTAATCCTGTCTTTTCTGCCTTGGACAGTTTTCATTCTGCCCATAAGTTCCTGAAACTCAGGAGTATATGGCAACAGCACGATGCAGTCTATGAAAGGATTCAGAGGTGGTGGCCATAGTAGCGTAGAAGGAGGTCACCCCGCCCCTGTTCAGGAGGGCAAGTGTAGCCCCCAGTTCCACTGCAGTTGGGGTAGAAGGTGGAGCTGGTGGGCTGGCAGCTAAGGATCCTGGGCAGTGCCAGATCAAAGATTACAGGGCGGGCTTAGTTCAGAAAGGTCTTGTGGTGAAGGTGAGTTTTACCCTGGGTTTATAAACTCTGCATCTTCCTAGGGAGGCAGGAGAGATGAAATGGGGGTCACCAGAATGGCTGAGAAGCTTTTCTGACAAACACAGTTTTCACAGAGACTGGCCTCTGCCCTGCTTTCACATAAGTATAGGTAGACTGGCTTGGGAATCTTATCACTTCCTGATTAGCTCCCTCTAGGGCTGCACTGTCCAATACGGTAGCCACTAGCCACATGCAGCTATCTAAATTTAAATGGCAAATACTTAAATAAAATCAACAGTCCAGTCCCCAGTCACACAAGCCACATTCCAGGTGCTCAGCTGCCATAAGTGGCAGGTGGCCCCTGAGTTGGACAATGCAAATGTACAACCTTTCCATCATCACGAAAGGGCTGTTAGGATGTGCAATTCTAGGATTCTGTTGATGATCCTGCAGGCGCAGTCTCGCTCAGGTATCCCTGGGAATGCTTCCTGGCAAGCACTTGGGGGGAGACTTGATGTTTCTCAGACACAGTGGTCCAGGCTATGGGCACTGCGATCGTTCCCCTTGGCTTTCTTCTCAGTGTGGCAGTGAACGAGGTCAGCAGGGAAGTAGTAAGTGTGTTTTCCAAGTGCAACTGATAACAGGTCTATATGTGTAAACCCATGGTATAACTTAAAGGAATCTTGCCCTCACGAACAGAATTCCCACAAAACAACAAGAAATAGACTAACAATTTGGTAGCAGAATGGGGCAAGGATATGAACAGACAGTTCACAGAAAAGGACACCCAGAAAACTGATAATAATGTGGGAGAGAAACTGGGTGGGAAAAGTGGGAGGAAACTTTATAGTATTCCCCTTGTGGTGTTTGAATTTTAAACCAGATGAATGGATTGTAGTACTTGTTTTAAAAAAAAAAAGAAAAAAATTAAAGTACGGTTTTTAAAAGAAATTTTGGAGTTATTTAACTTATAAGACAAGGACTCTCTAGTAATGAGAACAGTTTTCCTCCTACTTTCTCTAGATTTTAAATTTGGATTTCTGTACATGTGGGTTTCTGAAGGCAGAACCCACCGTACTAGACCCATTTAACTCCATAGCAGAGCCTAGAAGGAATAGTGTAATAAAATATAGCTTTCATGGCAAGAAGATTGATAAAGTTCCTTATTAGAACTTGCAGCAGGTCTCATGTCTTTCCTTCTCTTGTTTAAGAACGGCCTGGAATGTTGGACCTCAAAGGCAAGGCCAAGTGGGATGCGTGGAATGAGCTGAAAGGTAATTGTTCTAATATGTTTCCTTCATTTGGGAAGCCCAGTAATGAAATACTCTTCATTAAGGAGTATAAGGGGTGAGGAGAGAGAACACAGTGGATGAGGCACATGCTGGGGAACCAGTTTGACCGGGGCCAGGATGGAAAAAAAACTGGGCCGCCTACTTATTCTTCTAATACCATTTATGCCTTTTCCAAAAACACCATCTCTGAGTCATGGTATCATCTGGAGAGAGGAGGGGCTGGGGACCAGGCCACTAACAGACTGGGAGGTGATAAGAGTTGGCTTGGCCTTTATATGTATTTAGAATAAGGGGTGGTTTCCTGTCCAAACCTCCCTCTCCCCCACAAGGCCAGGCAGTGACCCTCTAGCCCAAGCAGCCCTCCCCGGTTCCCTTCCAGCCAGAAAGGCACCTAAAAAAAAGGAATGAACTAATGCGTGGCAAGCTGCTGGCACATCGTAGCCTTGGTGAATGGAGCTATTATGCGCTAAGCAACAGCAGGCAAGAAGTATCCCAGCTCTGACTTAATCACGTGCCACCTGCAGCCGTAAGACCCAAAAGTTGGCACTAAAGTGCCTGCCAGCTTTTGTGCCCTCGCTAGCTTGTTTCTGAATAAGCCCTCTGTCTTCCTGCAAATGAGAAACACTTGAATTCAAAAGGGGCCAGAATACAAAAAATACACTCCTAGGATTTGCAAGTAACTGGAAGAGGAATGCCCGTCTGACTGTCCATTCTCATTGGGCATTTCCATACCATTCCCAGGCCCCATGTACTTGCCCTTGCTCCAGAACACACTCTGATTCTCAGTGAATATCTCTCCTTCACCGTAGAATCCAGGACTCTGGGCATCACTGTCTCTGAGGGGTATCTCCAGTGTCCCCTATATTCCCCTCCGAGAGCCAGCTGCTGTGCTCAGAGTCCTCAGAACTTTTCTCATAGCTTCTCTCTGGGGAGTAGAGGGTGCCTGGCTTTGTTTTTTCCCTGGCAGCTTAACAGCTCTGGGAGATAAGAGCCTGACAGAGAAATAGGTGATAGGTCAAAGCCAACTGTGAAAGTCAGCAGGACCAATAGTCACTGCAGCTCCCCATGTTAGGCTTGACATGACAGTAGGGAGACTCACATGGGCTCAGTGCTTTATGGAGCATTGCCTGTGGATCAGGCTCCTCGAGGACTTCAAGTCAAATCCTGGCCAGGTCTGTGAGGTGTAGGTAGGAGAACCACCACCCCCTTCACAGGTGAGAAATTGAGCCTCAGAGCATTAAACCAGGGCTCTAAAGTCTGCTACCTTTCTACCATGCTGCCTCTGTGACAAATAATCTTGTTGATGCCTTACAGGGACTTCCAGGGAAGATGCCATGAAAGCTTATGTCGACAAAGTAGAAGAACTAAAGAAAAAATATGGAATATAAGGGACTGGGTTTGGCTGCCAGCCACACATTTCACCTAAACTGATCTAATACCTTGTTTTTCTAATACTGTGGATGAAGTTAGTAAATAACTAGTTAACCCAGTTGCTCAAAATAGCCCAGGATATGACACTAACAGAGTAGGGGCTGAAATGGTTACTGATCCTTGCTGAGCAGTTTTTATCAATAGATCAATTAAAAGTATGTTTGTTACTTTAAGTCTTTGATAACCTGGGTTCTTGAAATAATGTACTCTGTTGCGATCTCTCGTCCTCACTTTTTCTAACAGTTTCATCTGGAAGTGTTTGAGCTTACCCTTCTCGCTCTCCTCTATGCTCTGCTGGAGGGTGGGCAGGCACTCCCACCTGTTGAGACCTGGCATGTGCTCACCTCTCGTGTGGAGGAAAAGGATTATAGAAGTGGCCTTTCCCACCTCCTTCCCTCAACTCCAGCCACACTGGTCAGGCGGGCTGAGATGTCAGTTTGCAGCTACTGCCAACCCTCTGTCAGGAACATTGCTGGCCGCAAGCTCTGAGGAAGGCAGGGTTGATGAGTGTCTGAGGTCTGTCTGAGGTCCAACCAGTCCATGGTTGCAGAGCAAACAAGCAAGGGTGGAAGCCCCAGTCCGGGTGCAATGTGCATCTGCAGGGAGCATTCCCAGAGTCCGTGTGGAAGCTTGGCCACAGGCAGCTGGGCAGGCAAAAAACAAGTGGGGAAAGCGAGGGCTTAGCAGGGAGGAGGGCAGTCAGGACCTAGGAAGGGCAAGGGGTTAAGGTTGCAGAGAAGAAAGGCTGGAGCTTGACTTTGGAACATGCAGCCGGTTGCATAGTAAAAAGGAAGAAAAGGAGACAGCTGTCAGACCCTCCCTGCCCCATGTTCCCTGTCAGTCACTTCCACAGTCCTACAGGGGAAGCACTCCTATTTCCATTTTGCGGGTGAGGATGCTAAGGCCAAAAGGAATTCAGGAGAGGCTCTCTGAGGCCAGGAAGCTTAGTTCTCCCCTCCCGAGCCTGTACCCTGGTTTTAGACATAGTTCAGCCTTGCTCGACAGTGAGACCTGAGCATTACAGTGACTTGGCCAGGGTCACTCAGCTGGTAAAGAAACTCAGAACCAGCGTTCAGGTGCAGATCTCCCTGGTCCAGATACCTGTACCATCCAAGGTGGCCTCACAGACATGAGCAGCATTGTGATGGGAGACACAGGAGCAGCAGGGAGGACAGGCGTCTGGTGGGGCTGGCGGACGGCAGGCCTTCAACGCCGAATGGGACTAGGTAGTGGAAAGTTGGTAACCAAGTTAAAAAGTACAGATTTTTTTTTTTTTTTTTTTTTTTTTTTGCGGTACGTGGGCCTCTCACTGTTGTGGCCTCTCCCGTTGCGGAGCACAGGCTCCGGACGCACAGGCTCAGCGGCCGTGGCTCACGGGCCCAGCCGCTATGCGGCATGTGGGATCTTCCCGGACCAGGGCACGAACCCGTGTCCCCTGCATCGGCAGGCGGACTCTCAACCACTGCGCCACCAGGGAAGCCCCAAAAGTACAGAATTTGACCGTAGGTGATGGGGAGCTGCTGGGGAGTCGACATGGTCAAAGGCATTCAGACAGTCAGTCTGAGTGTATCAGTAATTATTGAGAGTAGCTAATCGTCCTGTTCCAGGCCAGGCTGCCCAAGGAAAGCTAAGCCCCACAGCTCAGATGTAGATGGTAAGGTCACCCCAACAAAGCAGTAAGGTCAAGGTCCAAAACGCAGACACGCGGCCCAGGGGAGGTGAAATCCTGAATAGCAGTGTCACTTGTGCAGCGCCAGTTCCTGGGCATGGATGTGACTGAGGGTATATGAGGCAGGGAGCCCACAGTCCTCTCCCACCTCGCTTCACCCAGGCTGCCAAGACCACCCAACTCATGGGCATCTGTGAGCCCCAAGGGAGGCAGTAAGGAGTCATAGCCACTCGCCTGTACCCATTTTTGGATCATCTTTGCTCGGTTATTGGCTGTTTCAGGAGTAAACCAGAGGACAAACAGTCTTACGTAGAGGCAAGGTATGGCGCTTGTCCAAACAGACCTGGTCCAGGGTCGGGCCTAGCGCACCCACCCCGGGGTTGTGAGAAGCTCCTGGCATACAGTAGGTGCCCCGGTGTGTAGCACTTTATCAGGAATTTCTCTCTCACCCTCCTTCAAACCAATTTTTGTCCCTGGCAACATCCCTGGCAATATCTGTCAGAGTCAGGGACCTAGCGCAAGAGTAAATTATCACTCCTTTGGTAATACTGGAGAGGGTGTGGATAAGAAAAGCACCTGCCTAGTATCCTGCCCTACTTCTAGCTTGTGAAAGGCAGCCAGGGGCTGTGCTCAGGCTCTATGTCACTGCCTCACTGCCAGCCAGGATCCCAGAAGAGTGGGCCTGAGCTTAAGGAAGCCCTGATAAAGATAGGGCAGTCTGGCCCCCTGCAGTTAGTTACACTCCGCTAAGACTGTACGGTGATGACTCGTATCTCTTCTCCAGCGGATGCCGATTGCAGAGAAACACTGGAGTGAAAAGGCGGACCCAAGGCCCCTCTGCCCACCACTGGCTTGGCCTCTGATGGGTGGCCGTCCTTTGCGGAGGACCTGCAGAGCCAGGCTCCCTCTCAGTCTCTTTGCTTCAGTTCTGAATGTTATCCATGGTGCCTTGAGGTGGGGACTACACCTCCTAGCTGTGTAATGGGGGTTACTGTGTCCATTATTCAAATGAGGAAATGAAGACTCGGGTGATGAGTAGATCCAAACCCAGGGCCCTCTGGCTGGGGAAGGCCTTTCTCATCCCCTTCCGTCACGTTGCCTCTCGTGACTGCTGGCTACCCCTCCCTTTGCACCTCCTTCGTCTGTCCAATGACCGTGGTGACCCCTATCTCGCTGGGCCAGCATAAGACGCTGCGGAATCCCACACCGGCTGGCAGCTCCTTCCTGAAGAGTGGCTTCGAAAAGCAGGTCACCTCTCCAAGGCTGCAGTGGGGTCCAGGCGGGCTGTACATTTGAAGCACCTCAGGTGATTCCGAGGCTCTGCCAGGTTTAGGAGAGGCCCTCCCCACTCGCTATAAAGTAGTGGTACCGGTTTCTCCGAAAGCGACGTTGGTCTGGCATTCTGAGAACATGTCACCAGTAGCCTTGGGGGCTGTGCCTGCTCTCGTAGCCTCTGCAGGAGTCTATGTACAGCCCAGGGAGGGCTCACAGGTCTGGGGAAAAAATGCGATAGGCAGTGGGGAGCAGGCAGGACACCGGTCTTCACCCCCTCCTCAGGTACACCCCGCACTTGGGTGGGACTTCTTACCTCCAGTCAGACTTCGGTGACAGACGTACATGTGAATCCCACTTCAGGCTCTCAGGTGCTGAATCACCTATCTTCTCAGAGCCACACTTCCTTCATCTGGAAAATGAGCCGATAAGATGGGAAAAGTGCTTAGCGTGATGCCCAGCAAACAGCAGCTTGCTAGCAGCCTGGAGGGCTTCCCTGGCCTGGAGGGCTTCCCTTATCCTCACCCGCAGTACTTCCCTCCCCAACTGTGTGGACAAGCCTTGGCCTTGAGGACACAAACTGCTGCTCCCCTCTTAGCAGCGCTTCAATAATTGGGGGTCAGCCATGGCCTAGGATGTTCTCCCTATTCCAAAGTAGTTCCGAGATCCAAAAGCCTGGGAACTGCTGCTGTAGATCAGGGACCGGGCATCTTGGGGGACATGGAAAGGCCACTGGAGTGCAATCTGGGGACCTTGGCTCAGCCATTGCCCTAGTTACATGGACATAGGGCAAGTTATGTCACCTCTGTAAGCCTCAGTTTCTTCAATAAAATGGGGCTGAGCAGAAGGTCACGTGTCCAGCGTAGAAAGGAAGGAGAGCCAGAGGTGGGGAACAAGCAGGCCCCAGGGATGGCCGGCTTGACAGGAATCGGGCTGGGAAGTTGTGAGGGGGCGGTTTAAACAGCCAGATGAATAAAGGTGTGTAAAATTAAATTACAGGTATTGGACATGAAAGGATGCTCCGCATCACTAATCATTAGAGAAATGCAAATCAACACTACAATGAGGTATCACCTCACACGGGTCAGAATGGCCATCATCAAAAATCTACAAACAATAAATGCTGGAGAGGGCGTGGAGAAAAGGGAACCCTCTTGCACCGTTGGTGGGAATGTAAATTGATACAACCACTATGGAGAACAGTATGGACGTCCCTTCAAAAACTAAAAATAGAGCTACCATATGACCCAGCAATCCCACTACTGGGCATATACCCTGAGAAAACCATAATTCAAAAAGAGTCATGTACCACAATGTTCATTGCAGCTCTATTTACAATAGCCAGGACATGGAAGCAACCTAAGTGTCCATCAACAGATGAATGGGTAAAGAAGATGTGGCACATATATACAATAGAATATTACTCAGCCATAAAAAGAAACGAAATTGAGTTATTTGTAGTGAGGTGGATAGACCTAGAGTCTGTCATACAGAGTGAAGTAAGTCAGAAAGAGAAAACTAAATACCGTATGCTAACACATATTTATGGAATCTAAAAAAAAGAAAAAGGGTGGTTCTGAAGAACCTAGGGGCAAGACGGGAATAAAGACGCAGATGTGGAGAATGGACTTGAGGACACGGGGAGGGGGAAGGGTAAGCTGGGACAAAGTGAGAGAGTGGCATGGACGTATATACACTACTAAGTGTGTGAAGTGGATAGCTGGTGGGAAGCAGCCACATAGCACAGGGAGATCAGCTCGGTGCTTTGTGACCACCTAGAGGGGTGGGATAGGGAGGGTGGGAGGGAGACGCAAGAGGGAGGAGATATGAGGATATACGTATATGTATAGCTGATTCACTTTGTTATAAAGCAGAAACTAACACACCAACGTAAAGCAATTATACTCCAATAAAGATGTTAAATTAAATTAAATAAATAAATAAGTAAATTACAGGTATTCGGAGTTGAGGATGAGCCCAGAGAAATAACCAGCGGAGGCAGGCTTTAAGGGGCTGTGGCTTTGCGCTGGCTCAGGGCAGGACAGCACCTCTGCCCTCAGCAGCTCCCAGGGAAGAGACGGTCAAAATGTTTCTTCCCTTATTCATTTATTTGTTTGTGTGATTGCACACAACCTCTCTTTTGAAAGGGCTTGAGGTAGCTAAGGACAGACCCCCCAAAATGAGCAAAGCCCCATCAGGATCCTAGGTCTAAGGATAACTCAGACGCCCTCCTTGTTCTGAAAGAGCTGTAAACCAGAAACTGCAACAGAGGTGCTCTTGCATGCCCTCTCTGTACACCTCCAAACAGAGAATCCCACTTGCTTCGCAACAGCCGCCTGCCTTGAATACAACTCAACCCTTGGAGGACCAGGAATTAGTCGACCTACAGCTTTTTTCTTATTTTGTGATTTTTTAAAAATTTATTTATTTTATTTATTTATTTTTGGCTGCGCTGGGTCTTCGTTGCTGCGCACGGGCTTTCTCTAGTTGCGTCGGGCAGGGTCTACTCTTCGTTGCAGTGTGCGGGCTTCTCATTGCGGCGGCTTCTCTTGTTGCAGAGCACGGGCTCTAGGCACGCGGGCTTCAGTAGTTGTAACACGTGGGCTCAGTAGTTGTGGCTCACGAGCTCTAGAGCGCAGGCCCAGTAGTTGTGGCGCACGGGCTTAGTTGCTCTGCGGCATGTGGGATCTTCCTGGACCAGGGCTCTAACCCGTGTCCCCTGCATTGGCAGGCGGATTTTTAACCACTGCGCCACCAGGTAAGTCCCATTTTGTGATTTTTTGATAAGTATTCTTGCTAAGTAATCAATGAACTAGTGTAAGTCTAGACTGAAGATATTTTCCTTTTTATGTAGCTGTAAAGATAGCCCCACAAAGGCTTTCCAGAGAAATCAGCGAGATATCAAAAACAGCACAGAACTCTGCACTTGGTGCAGGGTAGCCTAAGTGTGTGACTTGTAGGGCCCCAAAATGCCCTGTTAGAGTGGGTTAGGTTGTGTTCCCCCAGGAGATACATCCAAGTCCTAACCCCCCCCCACACACACACACACTCACACACCCCAATACCTGTGGATGTGACCTTATTTGGAAAGAGGGTCTTTGCAATTGTAATTGAAACAAGTATCTCAAGACAAGATCATCCTGGATTAAGGCTGGGTCCTAGTGCAATGACTGTTGTTCTTATAAGAGGAAGGAAAGGGAAATTTGAGACCAAGACATGCGCAAAGAGGAGGACAACGTGAATACGGGGACACAGGTTGGAGTTACATATCTAGGAGCCAAGGAATGCCAAGGGCTGCCGGCAACACCAGGAGACAAGAGAGAAGCGTGGAATGGGTTTTCTCTGACTCCCCAGAAGGAAGCAACCCTGCCCATACCTTGCATCTGGACTTCTGGCATCCAGAATTGTGGGAGAATAAATTTCTGGTCTTTTTTAGTTACCCAGTTTATGTGATTTGTCACAGGAGCCCTAGGAAAGTGAGATGCCCACTGATCCCCGTGTGGCCGCTCATGGGCTGGTCTCTTACACCAGTAGCCCTTCTTTAGAAGACCCTGAATGTCTTGGTCAAGTACAAATGAGACACCATTATGTGGAGGGCTCTCTTGTGAACACTTGATTGGGCTCACCTCTGTTAGAAATCAGGGGTCTTAAAGGCATGGGAGTGAGCACAGTTCTGGTGGAAATCATGAAAAAGCTAGGGCTCAGGCTCTTGCCAAGGTGACCATACTTAGAAATCACCCACCAGCACCAGGGCATGAGCATCTGGTAGGAGATTTGCCAAAGAAAGGGGAGACTGCAAAGTGGGAGGGGTTTGGAGGGACTCATTATCTCAGCCCTTCGCACAGTTTTGCCTAAGTGTGGCCCTGAGGAACGTTGCCAGTTCACCAGGCCATATAATTTGAATCACAAAGTGGCCACTCTTATTCTTTCTGACCTTGAGTAAGTTTCTTATTTTCTCTGAGCTTCAGATTTTTTTTTTTTTTTTTTGTCTATAAAATAGGGATAATCTATACGGTGCAGAATTGACTGAGATTTAATAAATGCCTAATACACAAAAGAAAAATGAATACATAATAGCTATGATTAATCAACAAAAGTGTTTGGGTTTTTTGGGTTTTTTTTTTTGCGGTACGCGGGCCTCTCACTGTTGTGGCCAAGCACAGGCTCCGGACGCGCAGGCTCAGCGGCCATGGCTCACGGGCCCAGCCACTCCCGCGGCATGTGGGATATTCCCGGACCGGGGCACGAACCTGTGTCCCCTGCATCGGCAGGCGGACTCAACCACTGCGCCACCAGGGAAGCCCATGGATTAATCTTTTTATGGTTTTAAGATCTGAGAGGTTCTGGTTGAGGTAGCCAAGACTCTTCCCCAATATTAAACTGTATATCCTTTGTGCTCATGTGTGCTTGGACCAGCACCCCTGCTTTTGAGGTATAATTCCCCCTCCCCTATTCCTGGGGAATTAGCCCATCAAGTTCCTAGAGTATAGGAGGGATCACTTTTCCTGAAGGTCCCAGCATGAAAATCCTAGGGAAGAATGATTGCCTGGGTCTTTTGACCCTCTTTGAATGATCTCATGGCCAGCGGCATAGAACACCTTAAGTGGCCAGGCCTCAGTGGAAAGTTCGCCCATCCTCCAAAATCTCTAATTGTAGGGACATGATAAGCGGGAACTGCTTGCTGGCATCTTTCCCAGAAGCGTGGAAGAAACATGAAAGAATGCTCAACATCATTAATCATTAGAGAAATGCAAATCAAAACTACAATGAGATATCATCTCACACCAGTCAGAATGGCCATCATCAAAAAATCTAGAAACAATAAATGCTGGAGAGGGTGTGGAGAAAAGGGAACCCTCCTGCACTGCTGGTGGGAATGTGAATTGGTTCAGCCACTATGGAGAACAGTATGGAGGTTCCTTAAAAAACTACAA
>NW_020837991.1:9898503-9943083 GCF_003676395.1 Aethalodelphis obliquidens | reverse complement strand
AATGTTCATTGCAGCTCTATTTACAATAGCCCGGAGATGGAAACAACCTAAGTGCCCATCATCGGATGAATGGATAAAGAAGATGTGGCACATATATACAATGGAATATTACTCAGCCATAAAAAGAAACAAAATTGAGTTATTTGTAATGAGGTGGATAGACCTAGAGTCTGTCATACAGAGTGAAGTAAGTCAGAAAGAAAAAGACAAATACCGTATGCTAACACATATATATGGAATTTAAGAAAAAAAAATGTCATGAAGAACCTAGGGGTAAGGCAGGAATAAAGACGCAGACCTCCTAGAGAACGGACTTGAGGTTATGGGGAGGGGGAAGGGTGAGCTGTGACGGGGCGAGAGAGAGTCATGGACATATACACACTAACAAACGTAGTAAGGTAGATAGCTAGTGGGAAGCAGCCGCATGGCACAGGGATATTGACTCGGTGCTTTGTGACAGCCTGGAGGGGTGGGATAGGGAGGGTGGGAGGGAGGGAGACGCAAGAGGGAAGAGATATGGGAACATATGTATATGTATAACTGATTCACTTTGTTATAAAGCAGAAACTAACACACCATTGTAAAGCAATTATACCCCAATAAAGATGTTAAAAAAAAAAAAAAGAAAGAAAGAAACTGTTTGCCACAGCAAAGAATGATGTCAATAAAACCTCTTACCTGAGATTTTATTTGGACACTTTATCTGTTGCTGTGTAACAAGCCACCCCCCAAATTAGGGGCTTAAAATAACAACTATAATTTCATCATCATTTTCATAGTTGTGGGCTTGACTAGGCTCAGTTGAGTGGCTCTTGTTCAGGATGGCTCATGTGGTTGCAGCTAGATGGTGGTGGGGATGAGGTCACCTCAGAGCTTCCTCACTCACATGTCTAGCGGTTAATGCTGGCTGTCAGCCAGAGCACCTACACACAGTTCTCCATAGGGCTTGGGCTTCCTCACAGCATGGTGGCTGAGCTCCCAGAGTGAGTGTGCCAAGGGACCCAGGTAGAATCTGTACTGGCTTTTATAACCTAGCCTCAAAAGTCACATGGTATCACCTCTGCCATAGTCGTAGCCCACCCAGATTCAAGGAGGAAGAACACGGACCCCATTCTTGATGTGAAGAGTATCATAATCACAATGTAGGAAAGGCCTGTGGGATGGGAGACACTGTGGCAGCCGTTTTGGGTTATACATAACCTGCCAGAGATTTATGGGCATATTGCATGTGGCCTCCATCAAACGGTCCTTTCCAGATAACCGAACCACTACATCCTCTTTTTGCTTAAGCTAGTTTGACATGGGCTTCTGTCATTTCCTGGCTACACTATAACGCACATCTCACAGGGCTACTTTAAGGATTAGATGATTGATAATGCTTGCAAAACTCATAGCACAATTGCAAACTATAGGAGCTCCGTAAGTGGAAGTTCCCTTCCCCCCTGATCCTTCCCTTCCAGTGACTCCTCATTTCCCCTGGGGCTAGTGAGAATTTGCAGCTAATGCTATCTATGTTGCAAGACAGCAGTAGCAGTAACCTTTACCACCATGAACAGTTCATATCACGTGCTTACAGTTACAGTCAGGAATTTTGTAGTACATTTGCTCCAGCCCAATACAGACAGAACTCTGCTCTTAAGCTGTGATCTTTGTTCCTTCTACCCACCAATTTAACATTTCCATCAATATGATCCCAGGCTGGAACCTTCACTGACTTCATATTATAAGCAAAAGATTTTGCAAATTGATTTTTAAAGAGTTTTTAAACAAGGCTTTTAAGATACAGTTTCTCTACATTATATCCCAAATCTCTAGACAGACATCACTTTCATACCCCAGTCCCAGACTATGCTGCTTTTAAAAAAAAATTTTCTCTGATTTGAAAAACAATGTGCATGCATGGCAGAAAACTTGGGAAATACCGGAAATATGAAAAAGAGACAAGTTACTTCTCATAATCGTATAGCATATAATGGGAATCACATTGTATATAAAATTCTGTAACCTGATTTTTCTCCTCTAAAAGCATATCATGAAAAATGTCTGCATAATATTTGCATTACATTGTCGGACTGTAATTTAATTAGTACCCTGATGGACAATATCCAATTTTGCTATTATTATAATATTTTGTTAAATAATTTTATATACAGGTCTTTGAAAACATGTTGATTCTTCACCCTTAGAATGTAATTTATTGATTCAAAATGTATGATCTTTTATACATATTTTTATTTCCATAAAAAGTTCTTACTGGTAATGTACAAAAGTGCTCTTTCACTATCACATCCTTGCCAGCACTGAGTATTATCACTTAAAAATTATTTTGTTTTTACAATTTGGCAGGTAAAAAATGGTGTTATGCAGTTTGAGACTCCCTTGAAAGTGAGAGGGTTTGATGTCTTCTCCAGGTTCCTACCTCTAGTGGCCTCTGCTCCTCCAGACTCTCCCTCCCTCTGTCTCAATCTCTCTGCCATCTTTTGCACAGTTTCAGCTCGTTTGTTTGGAGCAGACGTTTCTTTCTCAGTTCCAGCTCTTCCCTCCAAAGTCTCAATCTGCCTGGGAGCATAAGGCCAGATGTTTTCCATTAACCGAAGTCACGTGTGTTAAATGGTTAACCAGGAAGGCCCTGGAGGCGGCAGGAGTTCCCAGTTGGACTGCACCCAGGAAAGCCGCGTGGGGCGGAGGCGCATCCCCTAGGCTGGGCTGGCCGGATGCCACAGGCAGGGGGACATCAAAAGCCTTTCCTGGAGTCTCTGCGGGCTGAACGTGAGGATGCAATCCTCCTGCACCACGCAGTCAAGACGCACATGCTTGCACAGGATCCTGAGCTCTTGGATGGGCGGAAGGAATGGTGTTCCTGGCTGGGAAGGAGGAAGCCGCCTTCCTGCAGGGGTGGCCCCAGGCCAGAACAGAGGGACACACAGATTGAGGGAGGTTCTGCAGAAGCAGGTGATGCAGAGCAGGAAAAACTGGCCGCCTTTTAGCCACACCGAACTTTGAAGGACTTTTTAAGGACTTTCAACTTATTTCTGTCCATTTAGTTATGAAACGTTACAAACCTACAGAAAAGTGAAGACTCTTTTTTTTTTTACAGTGATCACCCGAGTATCCCCTGACTCAATTTTTACCACAGCATTTTACTCTAGTTGTTTTATCATATAGCAATCCATCCACTACTGTATCCAGCGACCTGAATGATTTATTGGATGCAGTTCAAAGTAAGTTGCAGACATTAGTATACTTCTCCCTGAATACTTAAGCATATATATTATTAAATAGAGTTCAACATTTGCTTACAGTTTTATTATTTCTTTGGGGTAAAATTTATTTACAAAAAATGCAAAAATTTTAAATGTACCAACTTATAAGTTTTAACAAGTGCATGTACCGGTACAACCCAGATCCCTATCAAAATATAGAACACAACCGTCGATCCAGGAAGTTCCTTCATGTCCCTTCCCAGCCACTATCTGTCATCATGCTCTCAGAGGCAAACATTGCTCTCATTTTTTTCTACCATAAATTAGTTTTGCCTGTTCTGCAACTTCATATGGGTGAAATCATACATTTGTATCCTTTGTGGGAGGCTTCTTTCACTCCATCTAAGGACACTTTATTATGTACGAGAAAACTATCAAACTATAGGGCCAGCCAGAAACCCTGTTTTTATTTGAGACGAGGGAAAAACTTTTTGTTAAATAGAATTTCATTTAAAACCACAGTGGGAAACACCATTAAGAGAGTATGAAGACAAGCCACAGGGTGGGAAAATATGTTTGCTATATGTCTATCTTACAAAATACCAGTATATGTAAAGAATTCCTACAGATCAATAACAAAAAGACAGATAACCCAATGGAAAAATGAATAAAAGACTTGAACTTCTCAAGGAGGCTATCCAAGTAGCCAATAAACACATGAAAAGTTGCTCAGCCTCACTAGTCATCAGGGAAATGTAAAACCATGATGTGAGACAAGTACACAGCCATCAGAATGGCAAAAATGAGAAAGAAAAAAAAAATGTCAAGAGTTGGCAAGGATGTAGAGCAACCAGAACGCTCATACACTGCTGATGTCTCATCAGCACCGATATTTCAGCTCAAATATTTTTTTTTACAACTGTGTGGCAATATACCTACTAAAGCTAAACATGCATATACCCTATGGCCCAGTAATTCAATTCCTGGGTAAACACACAAGTGAAATGCATACACATGTTCACAAAAAGACTTGTACAAAAATGTTCATAACAACACTATTCACAATAGCCAAAACCTGGAAACAACCCAAATGCCCATCAACAAGAGAATAGATAAATAATGTTCACACAGTGGCATAATAAATGGACACACTACAGCCCCATGCAACAATATGGACAAATCTCATAATATTACAGTGAGTGAAAAAAAGACAAAAGATAGCATAGATATCAAACTGCTTAACAAAATATTAGCAATCAAATCCAGTGATACATAAAAAGGATAAAGTGAGATTTATTTCAGCAATACAAGTTTGGCCTAACATTGCTTTAATTCATACCAAAAGACTAAAGAAACAAAATATGATTACTTCAAAAGATGGAGGAAAAGCACTTGACAAACGTCATCTCCCCATTCATGACAGAAACAGAAACTCTCAACAAACTAAGATCACAAGGAACCTTTTTCAACTTGATGAAGCGTATAAACAATACAACTACAGCTAACATCATACCTAATGGTGAAAGACTGAATGCTTTCCCTCTAAGATTAGGGACAAGGTACAAATGACCACTCTCACTTCTATTCAACTGTGTACTGGAGGGTCTAACAAGGCACTGTGGTAAGAAAAAGAACTATCTAGGTTGGAAAGAAAGAAGTAAACCTATCTTTATTCAGAGATAATATGATTACATCGAAAGAAAAACTCAAGGAATCTACAAAAAAGCTGCAACTAATAACAGAGTTTAGCAATATCACAGGATGCAAGAGCTACTCTTCTACTAACTTTCAATTTATCAGATATGTGTTTTGAAAATATTTTCCGCCAGTTTGTGGCTTGTCTTTTCATTCTCTTCACAGTGTCTCTCAAAAAGCAGAAGTTTTCAATTTTCTTTCGTGGATCATGCTTTCGGTATTTTATCTAAAAAGTCATCACCAAATCTAAGATCTCCTAGATTTTGTCTTATTGTTATCATCTAGGAGTTTTATAATTTTGTATTTTACATTTAAGTCTATGACCCATTTTGAGTTAATTTTTGTGAAACATGTAAGGTTAATGTCTAGAATAATTTTTTATTACAAGTGGATATGCAGTCATTCCAACACCATTTGTTGAAAAGACTACCCTTTGCTCCCTTGTCAAAGATCAATTGACTGTTTTCTGTTCCATTATTCTCCTTGTCGATTCTAGTACCTAATACCACACTGTCTTGATGACTGTAGCTTTATTAGTCAACTGATTTTTGACAATGGTTCCAAAATGATTCAGTGGGGAACGGGATAGACTTTTTGACAGATGGAGCTAAAACAACTGTAATCCATACGGAAAAAAAATTAAAGCTGTCCCTTTTTTCATACCATATATAAAAAATTAACTCAAAATGGATCATAGACCTAAATATAAAAGGTAAAACTATAAAACTACTAGAGGAAAACATAAGAAAATATTTGAAACCTTGGGGTAAGCAAAGATTTCTTAGATAGGACACAACACAAAGCACAAACCATAAAGAAAAAAATTGATAAATTGCATTTCATCATAATTAAAACCTTTACTCTTCAAAGATGTAATTAAGAAAATGAAAATGAAAGGGCAAGGCTAAACTGGGGGAAAGATATTAGCAATACATTTACCTGACAAAGAAATTATATCTAGAATATATAAAGAGTTCTTACAACTCAATAATAAAAAGAAGGTAAAGAATCCAATTTCTAAAAATTGGTAAGAGATTCTAAGTCACTTCACAAAAGAAGATATACAAAGGGTAATAAGCCCAAGGGAAGATACTCAGCATCATTAGTCATCAGGGAGATGCAAGTTAAAACCACAGTGAGATACCATTACATATACACTGAAATGTCTCAGATTAAAAAGACTGACACTACTAAGTGTTGAAGAAGATGTGCAGCAACTATATATTGCTAATGGGAATGTAAAATGGTGTGACCACTTCCCAGTTTGGTAGTTTCTTATAAAGTTAAACAGACTTTTACCCTATGACCAAGCAATTCCTCTCCTTAGTGTTGACGAAAGACAAATGAAAACACATGTCCACTCAAAACCTAATACCCAAATGTTCATAGCAACTTTATTCTCAATGGCCAAGAAACAATTCCAATATCCATACAGGAGAATGGAAAAGAAAATTGTTGTGTACTCGTACAACGGAATTACTACTCAGCAGTAACATGGAACTACTGAGACACGAATGGATATCTTAAACATTAGCCTGAGTGAAAGAAGTCAGACACAAGAGTACATATTTTATATTTCACTTACATGAAACTCTAGAAAAGACAAATCTGATCTACAGTGTCAAAAACCAGATCAGTGATTGCCTGGGGCCAGAATGGAAGTGCAGAATTGTTTGAGAAGGAATACAAGGGAATTCTTTTGAGTGATATAAATGTCTTCTATCTTGATTGTGGCCGTCTACATGAATATATAAATTTATCAAAACTCATCAAAATGTATATTTAAAATGAGTGTATTTTATTGTATTCAATTATACCTCAATAAAATTTATGTTTTTTAAAGTAACAAAAACAAAAAAAGCACCATTAGAGACACAAATTAAGTTGTATTTTAATTACACCTTACATTTTAAGTCTAATAAAATTTGGATACACTTCCAGTCTTGCCAAAGAAAGAAAGGCTGTCACATATGTGAAAACTATACTAGAAAAAAGTACTATAGAAGAGAGATGTCTCGGGAAAACAATGATAATTAAGTTCGTGTTCTAGCAATGAAAATAATAGGTAATTCAAAGGCAGAGGTCCTGGCATGCCAGGAAGTTATCCTGGAGAAGGCAGAATTTGAGGCAGACATCACAGGCAGTAGAATTTGTGTGAGAGGCAGAAGGCATTGCAGGTGGAGAAACCCCAAGTCTAAAGCTGTGCAGGTGACAGTGGCCAT
Source organism: Aethalodelphis obliquidens (assembly GCF_003676395.1). Classification (NCBI taxonomy): domain Eukaryota; kingdom Metazoa; phylum Chordata; class Mammalia; order Artiodactyla; family Delphinidae; genus Aethalodelphis; species Aethalodelphis obliquidens. The sequence goes on along the minus strand of NW_020837991.1, from coordinate 9,935,963 downwards.
GAAATATCTGTGTAGGAGAAGACTGGGCTGTCACATGTAGGCCTGACAGCCCAGGGCCCTGGAAGGAGGATGGGGACCTACCCACAATTGTGTAGGAAGACAGAACAGGGCTGGAGACAGTCCAGAGAGAGCCAGCTATGGTTCTCAGAGGGATATGCAGAGATGGCATAATTGCTCCCTGGATGGAGTGGGCCCAGGTCTGGAAGAAGGAAGGCCTGAGGGCCTGATGAGCCGAGTGTGAAACCCCCAGGGAGTCAGCCCTAGGACAGAGTGCTTAAAGTATGGGACTCACTTCAGTGCCAGCAGGCCTGGATTCAAATCCTGGCTCTGCCACTTATTACTAACCTCTCTGAGACGCCATTTACTCATCTGGAAGGGGGGTTGTTATGAGGATTGAATGAAATCAAATGTATTCAGATGCATAAAGCGCCTGGCACCCAGCATCTACTCAGTAAGTACAGCAGTTTTTACTGTGAGGAGGGAACAAAGACTTAGTGTACAAATTCCAGAAGATGAGGTCAAGCAGTTTCTACCTATTACATACGTATAGCCAAACCCCTTCACTGAGTTCCTGTGATATCCTGCAAGTATGTCTCTTGGCAGACTGATCACATGCACGGAATTTAAATGATCTGCTTATGGGTCTGTGGTCCCCACCGCCTACCAGACAATGGAATTGGAGCGGTACTGGATACACAGTAGACAGTCAGGGCCTACTGAGAGACTGAACCTTTGTAGGAAGCACAGACCTTTGTAGGAAGCCAAGGGAAGAACTCTGACGGTGCCAACCGTCACTGTAGGGGTCCCAGCAAGCTTACACAGGTGCTGTTGCCTGGCTCACTGTACAGCCTCTTCTTGTGGGGGCTGGAAAGAGCACTGTGAGAGCAGACTTCTGCTGAATCCTGAGCTTTTTATGCAGCGCTCAATCCTGGACCCCACTGCCTGCCTCTTGCCACCTGCCTGGTGGGACCTGAGGGGTGTCTGCTTCTCTGGCTTACCTCCTGGTACTTCTCCCCTCCCCCAACAACTACAGATCCAGTTGACCTCAGGCTGTGGCACCGTTGTGCGCTCTTGAAAGAAGCTGGTCCCTCCTTTCCCCCAACTTGTAACTCCTTCCTCTATCCCACCCACGCCCATGGACACAATTCTATCCTGGGACTCTGGGTGCTGTATTACAATTATTTGTTAACACAACTACCTGTTCCCTCCTGGTGAGGTCCTTGAAGACAAGGAATGTGTCTTCTCCATCTCTGTATCCTCAGAGCTTAGCCACATAAATCCTCAATAAATATCTGTTAAATGGTTGGATGGCTGGATGTCAAAATTCCATCTACTTCTTGCCGTACTCCACCTTACCCCCTTCAAAGATATTTCACAATAAATTATATGAATAAATCTTCATTGCAATCCACCATTACCATAATTACAAGAATGTTTTTTGCTATAACAGCTACGCCAAAAATCTCAGAGACTCTTACAATAGAATTTAATTGTTCACTCATGGGAAGCCCAAAACCGATTTCCCACTCAGTGGATGGCTCCTTCTAGGACCTTGACTCTGCCTTCCCCTACAGCCTTGGAGTTCTCTGTATTCAGCCTGCAGACTGGGAAAGAAAGTAGAGGTTTTTACGGGCCAGGTCTGGAACTGACATGTATCGCTTGACACACTGGCTAGGATTCAGTCATACGGCACCCAGACTGTAAGGGAACCAGGAAATGTGGTCTGGCTGTGTGTGCCTGAGAGAAGAGGAAATGGATTTGCTTGGTAGCCCGCCCTGCCCTTTACGTGGGTAGACTATTTTAATATCAGAAGGGCTTTTATGATTAGAGAGGAACAATTCCTACCACTTGTATGGAAAGGAATGCAGCCTTTATTAAACACAACACAATTTTAATAAACCACATTTAGAGAAGTTTTTCATAAATATTTGAACACTGATTACAGACTTAATTCAATAAATTTCCTCAACAAGTTAAACTAAAATTAGAGTCTTATCACGACTGATTATTTGAAGCTTCACATACTCTCCTTCAAGAGTCAGTAAATTATGGTTCACCGTCTGCTTTTGTAAATAAAGTTTTATCAGCCCCCAGGCATGCCCTTCATTCAGAGGTTGTCTATGGCTGCAGAGCTGAGTAGCTGCAGAAGAGTCCACATGGCCTGCAAAGCCTAAAATATTAAGTATCTGGCCCTTTAAGAAAAAGATGTAGACTGAAAGAAAATATCCACAAATACACCATGGGATACATCTTATAATCATCACCCTTTTAGCTGTTTTTTAACCTTTGTGGGATTATGGTGGGGTTTATTCTGATAACTTCTAGGAATACAGTAAAAAGACCTGAAAAGGAAGGAGAAGGGAAGGAAGGGGAGAAGGAAGGGGAGGGAGAGGAGGAAGCATATGCTTGCTTTATGGGGACTCTTTTTTTTTTGTGGTACTCGGGCCTCTCACTGTTGTGGCCCCTCCCGCTGCGGAGCACAGGCTCTGGACGCGCAGGCTCAGCGGCCATGGCTCACGGGCCCAGCCGCTCTGCGACATGTGGGATCTTCCCGGACCGGGGCACGAACCCGCGTCCCCTGCATCGGCAGGCGGACTCTCAACCACTGCGCCACCAGGTAAGCCCTGGGGACTCATTTTTAATTAACTGGGACAACTAGAGGTTTTATCTCCCAGAACTCAGGAAATGCAGTCTAGGCAGTTCTCTTCTTTTAGAGTCTTGCCTAATCCATCATCTTGCAGCACACTCTCGGGCTCTTTCTACTTTGTGACTTTGTGTGGCCATCGGTGCTGCTAGGTCCTTGCTACTCTCCCTGCTCATCTCTGCCTTGCTCACATTGCCTGTGCTCACTTGTTTCCACTTGCAAACACAGAGACTATGTTGGACGGATGCAGTTTTATAAACAGAGCCTCAAGAAATAAGAGATCCATACATTATCAACACCGTCCGTATTATTGAAGTTTATTTAAAATACTATCTTTGGGCTTCCCTGGTGGCGCAGTGGTTGAGAATCCGCCTGCCAGTGCAGGGGACATGGGTTTCGAGCCCTGATCCTGGAGGATCCCACATGCCGCGGAGCAACTAAGCCCGTGCGCCACGACTGCTGAGCCTGCGCTCTAGAGCCTGCGAGCCACAACTACTGAGGCCCGCGTGCCTAGAGCCCATGCTCCGCAACAAGGGAAGCCACCGCAATGAGAGGCCCGTGCACCGCAATGAAGAGTGGCCCCCGCTCGCCGCAACTAGAGAAAGCCCGCGTGCAGCAACGAAGACGCAACGCAGCCAAAAATAAATAAATTAAATAAATAAAATACTATCTTTTTGTACACATTACATAAAGTTTTCCCTTTCTAGGTAGCATTATAGTCTCATGTCTTTTTACTAAAATTGCTCTTAACAACTACAACTATCCTGCTGTTTGAGGCCAACAGCAAGATACTCCAGGCCCCTCCTCACCTTTTGCTACTCCCTGGACATGGAATCAGGTACCTTCTAGCGGAGTCCTGACTCCCTTTAATGTAGAATTATATTAGAATACAAAACCTGGGTACTTAGAATTAGGCAAAATAATAGTAATCTTCTGCTGTCATTTTTGAAGTTATAGACCCGGAGAAGAAATGTCTTTTGAACGTGTCATTGCTCACCTTTCAAAATGATTCTTTTTTTAATGCTAGGAAGACAGCAATCTTGAAAACTTGACTTCACAGAGACAGAAAAGTTCTTCTGATTTCCAAAAGCTTCCCACTACTTATCAAAAGCAAAGCTTGGGGGGCTGAGAACAGACTGTTGGTTAACCACAATATAAAAAGGATGCAGAATTTCACCTAAGGGGTGTTTTCACTCCAGGAGAGGGAGAGAAGGACAGGAGGTGATCCTGGAGGGTCTTCTCTTACCCCTCCCTCCTCTAGCTGAATATGGAGGGAGGGGACCAAGTCCCATAAGAGTAAACTACCCCAGGGCTTCCCTGGAGGCGCAGTGGTTGGGAGTCCGCCTGCCGATGCAGGGAAGGCGGGTTCATGCCCCGGTCCGGGAGGATCCCACATCCTGCGGAGCGGCTGGGCCCGTGTGTCATGGCCGCTGAGCCTGCGCGTCCGGAGCCTGCGCTCCGCGGCGGGAGAGGCCGCAACGGTGAGAGGCCCGCGTACCGCAAAAAAAAAAAAATGAGTCCCCATAAAGCAAGCATATGCTTCCTCCTCTCCCACCCCTTCCTTCTCCCCTTCCCCTATTACTCAGCGGACCGGAGGCAGAACAAGAAGAGGCACACGCACATTTGGAGGGACCCCTGCCTCGCCCGCCCAGTGCTTTTCCTTGTAGCCTCCCTGCTGAACTGGCCCTTTGCGAGGCTGGCGGCTCTGCTAGGGGCGGGGCAGGGGGAGGGGCGGGGCGAGCTCGCGCTGTACTTTGGATCCTTGGCCTCTAGAGGGCGCGCTGAAGCCTCGACTCGCCAGCCTCATTGAAACCCGTGAACCACGTCCCCGCCTCGGAAGCATATTCCTCCTCCTTGGAAGCTCATGTCAGTTTCACCAAAGCTTTGTGTCAGGCCTTACTTTTGTAGGCTGTGTTGCAATGAGGTAGGGTTTTTTTCCCTCTTCTAAAAGTGAGTTATTATAATTTGAATGTGGTTTCTAAATATGTGCCATTCCACCCTGGAGATTTTCATATCCCTACACACAAAGACGTGTGAGCACCCCTGCCTTTGAAAGTGACTCTGGAAGGTCTGTCCCCCCACGTGGCCGTACTTTGGGACATCCTGGGACAGCACCATTCATTTCAAAAGCGAAATCTGCTCAGAGCCTCTCACCTGTGAGCTTCTCCCCCAGGATGGGAGCAGAACCCGCCTTTGCAGACACTCCCTCCTTGTCTCTATTTTCTGGATTTCCCCCCTTCCTTTCAGCTCCTCTCCAGAAATACTTAGGTTTAATGTTGTCTAGGAATATTTGCCTTTCGAAAAAGAACAGAATGTTCTGGCCTATTTCAAAATTGGTACTCCACCCCTACCACCCGGCTCCTGCTGAAAGTGGAGCACATTTTCTCTAATTTTCAGTGTGAAAACCTGGTAGGGATGAATTCTGTAGGTTAGACGCACAAAAGTGGGGCACTCCTCCTATGAGTGAGTACTCAATCCAAGTTTTTAACTCTCAGACTTGCCCACAATGAACCTCTAGCAACTTGCAGATTGCAGTTTAAATTTTCCTACCCTGGTTCCTGTGGAGGTTTCTCCTTGTGAGTTTCTGCTCTGTAAATGAGATTCTTTGTATCCACCTGTCTGTCTCTCCCATTTTGAAGGCAGCAGTTTGCCCTGTGACCTCACTTCTCTTATGGATCTAAGAAGAGTTATTTTCAGTTTGCTCAGTTTTTTACTTGTTATATGGAGTGACAGCTTCTATACTTTTCACATGCTGAACCAGAAATCAAAAGTCTGCACGTGTTCTTTTTTATTTCTTTATTTCCCTGTAAAATTTTGCTTTTTTCGATTAATATTGATACAATAATCTTTCTTCATTTTGTTAATTCCTCATTATTTCTTTAAACTTTTATTAATATCTACTTTATTTGAAGTGATTTGAACCTTCTAATTCACTTTGGTTTATGTTTCACTCCTTTTAGCTTAGAAAGTTGAACATTTAATTCATTTATTTTTACACAATTTTGTTTTCTACTAATTTTTTAAAACCTACTACTTTGGTCTCATATAATTTTATCACTTACATTTTTCTTGATGATAGCGACAATAATGAATGCCATTTTGTTTTCAGTTTACCCTAGTTGTTACATATTTATATATAGCTTTTGCTTTAATCCCATTCTAAGTGATTAAACTCTTTTTTATAATTTAGTATTATTTTTACTATCTGACTACTTTTATTTTGATTCTATTGTGATAGGAAACTGTGGTCTCTTCAATAAATAAATTTTACAACTACCTGAGATTTTTCCATGGCCAACTACAGATTTTTGAAAGATGTTTCATAGGTTTGTTGAAGTGGAATAATACGTCTTTGCTTTAAGAAGTTTCCATGACAGATGTAATGAAGTTCCACACGTGTTACGGTGTCTGAGACCAAAAAACAAAAATTCAGGAGGCTTAATAAATAAGTCTTATTATTATCTCTCAGTTGCTCTGGGTGGTTGACCCTCTAGGTGTGTTGACTACCACGGGTTACTCAGGAATGCAGTTACTCCCATCCCACAACTGGGACTCTCTGATCATGGTTGCAAAGGAAGAGAGAGAAAGCAGGTCACACATTGGCTCTCACATGATTGGCCCAGAAGTGAGGCATCAATTCTACTCTTACCCTATTAGGCAGAATTTGTCATATGGACTTGCCTTGATGAAAGGGGCCTGGGAGATGAGGGAAGAACACATGATTATATAAGGTACAGCTAAAAAACATCAGAGAAAGACTGTTATTCTAATATGGAGTGATCTCCACTGTATGTGGAAAATATGATATAGCCTGCTTTTTGGTGTAAAAATGGGAAATAAAATCAAAAAGAATACAAGGGCTTCCCTGGTGGCGCAGTGGTTGAGAGTCTGCCTGCTAATGCAGGGGACACGGGTTCGAGCCCTGGTCTGGGTGAATCCCACATGCCGCGGAGCAACGAGGCCCGTGAGCCACAACTACTGAGCCTGCGCGTCTGGAGCCTGTGCTCCGCAACAAGAGAGGCTGCGATAGTGAGAGGCCCGCGCACCGCGATGAAGAGTGGGCCCCGCTTGCCACAACTAGAGAAAGCCCTCGTACAGAAACGAAGACCCAACACAGCCAAAATAAATTAATTAATTAATAAACTCCTACCCCCAACATCTAAAAAAAAAAAAAAGAATACAAGTGCCTACTTATCGGCTGCAGGGAAGAGATAAGGCAGAATTGTAGAAACTCTCTGAGTGTATATTTTAATATAATTTTGACTGCTGAGATTCACAAATATTTTATATGTGCGTAATTAAATAAAATGAGAACACTGAAAAACTGAACCGATCACCTTATTTGTCGAATATATAATATGAAATAAAGATAGAATTATTTCAAGTGGTTTATGGCAAAACATGACATTAGATATAATAATTTTAAACATATGTAATCAGTTCAACATATCTAGTATCAATATAGAGAAGCTTTTGAAGTCCATTTGCTTTTTTGGAAAAGTTTAATTGAGGTGTCTTATGTTCTAAAGTCATTGAGTCATTATAGTGATAGTTACATTATAATCTGTTATTAAAATACCATTGGATATTTCACAACTACAATCCTTTTCATAGAACTGCCTCTTAACAGTAGGATGGTGTTGGCTGAAGAATGCCTCAATAGTGATTTCTTCTTTTTCCTTACTTGGAATAGAATCTGAATAGTATCTATAGTAAAGCTTTGAAAATGTTTTAGTTTGTGTAATTTGGTTAGAGTTCTAAAGTAATACATATGTAAATTAGGAAACATTAAAATTGTGTAAATGGTGATTTTATTTCTTTACGTGGGGTGCCTAGTAGACTGGACGTGGGATGCTTGGAATATTAGATACTCAGGATAAAGAACAAAGTCTTGATAAAATCCTTGATATAATCTGTCTCTTCCCATAAATATCCTGGATTACCAAGCATAAAAGCAACTGAGTTTCTCTATTGCCATCCTAATCTTGAGTCATTCCTGTGTTTATTAAATACAACTTTTCATGAGGTAGTTTCCCGTAGCGTCATACTGCAATCTATGCCTCTACATTTTATTAGGACCTCTAAAGCGTTACTCATAATCATTATTGGCCTACAAAATAACTCTTTACACATAAAAGGAGAATTGCCACAACTCAAAACTTATAATACCTCAAGATAAAATAAAATGACTAGGTATAAAAATAAATCTAATTATAGATGTGGATTATTTGAAGCACACAGGTAACTAGATGTGTTAGTATAGCATAGTAGTTAACTGCACTGCCTTTATTACCAGCCGAGCCCACCAGAACAGTTGGCTTTAAGTCCCCACGGTTCTCCTAACCAGAAGGTGAAATTTAGACAAGCCTAAATTTTCTTTGTGTTTACTATACAATAAATAGCAGTGCCTGAGTCACAGATTTGTGAAGGACAAGGAAATTAACACACGTGATTGCCTTCATAGCACTGATTTATACATTGTAATTGCTCTTTACAGATTATGCACTCAAATTGAGACAGGCCTGGGACCTGGGACCCTTTGCTGCAAAGCTTGTACCTGGACACACCTCTCCTAGAGCTACAAAATACAAAGAAACTACATGGGACTAAAAATAACTGTGTGCATGCCCAGTGGGGGTAAATTCTGGACCCAAAAGATACAAACGGCAAAAAAAAAAAAAAAAAAAAACCCAACTGCCATTTCTGCAGAGCCTGGAGCAAAAACTTGGTGTTGGGAGCAATAGCCCCATACTGCGCATGCCCCCAGCATCCTCACTCAACACCACAAAGGGGTGGGCAAACCACCTAAGCCACCTCCTGCCCCACCCCTGACACACCCCTACCCTCACCCCCGATAAGGAACCAGCTCGTGCGACCCCCCCCACCCATAGTGAGTGAACAAGGGAACCTGTCACTTGTTCTCGCTCCCTCCTGCAGCCACTTCAGGGGCCCCAGTGAAGCCTTGCCTGAATTTCTTGTCTGGCCTCTAGTCAGTTTCTATTGACCGGGGAAAGCCAAGACCCCTGGTCGGTATCAAAACTCTTCAAAGATTCTTAGAAAAAAACTTTAAACATCTCAACATGTCACACAAAGGTAATTGGAGAATTCTCTATCGGTTCACATGATAAATGTAGCTCAGGCATGTCTCCAGGAAGGATCATCTGCCTCGGAACTTGAATCCCAATCTCTGGGAATGACAAAATGCCCTTCAGAAACTTAAAACAGGAGTGTCTTATCCCAGACCACGGTGGAACCCTGGGCAATCTCACTGTTCCTTACTATTGTATATTCTTTTATTATACTGGAGGTACACTAGGGCCCACAGATTTGATTCTCAGGCATCTGACTTTAGACAACTCCTTGTTCCTCCTCCCTAAAGGAATCCTCTGGTAAAGCACAAAGGTGGGGTTAAAACGTTTTTTCACTGATTTCTGGATGCAAACTTGACTTCTGTGACCACAGAGTAGGCAGAGGTTGTATCTATTTGCACCTCCTGCCTCTTAAGTCTTTCCAGGCTCTCTCAATCAGCTCCAGGATCTCCAAGGGGACAGAGCTTAAGGCAAAAGGTTTCTTAACATTATTTTCCTATGTATGTGACTGGAAAATGAAACAACAAAAACATCAGAAAGAAAAAGGATTTGGGGTCTCCCAGAGAGGTTTGTAAGGGTAGCTGGATCTCCTGTAAAACCCCATGTCAGTGTCATCCTCTGACAGAGTCCAAACCCACCTAAAATGGAACTACCTTCGCCCACAGTAGAGACCGGGGAACTTTGGAGAGCCTGACAGCCCTTGGCCTAATCTTAGAGAAGAAATGGCCTGAGGCATGGACTGTACACTTGGGAGGGGAGTCACATCAACGAGGAGCTCCAGACCCAGAGAGCCCAGAGGTGAGCATTTCTGGGACTACAGGACTCCTTGCTACTGGAGCAAAGGCAGTGATGAGTGTCCCAACCTGAAGCCAACAACCTACCTCTGAGGAACAGAAATGTCTGATCATAGACAAGAGGGTCACAGAAAGATACAGACACCCCAAGAAAAGTGTGAAATTCAAGGATCCTCATGTGTAGCAAGCACCCGCTTCCATCCCCTGCAGGACTTCTGTCAGCCCAGCCATATCCTGGTGCCAAGGACCCTGGTGCTCTGTCCTTCTTCAGCCCTGTTCTGGTTTTGTCTTTGGGTGTGTGCCTCTTGACATTAGCCAGAAAGGTTTTCTACTTTTTCTCGGAGAAAAATTTCTCACAAAGAAAAGTTTCTGTGTAGGCAGTAATAAAAGAATTTTGTTCATATTAAGATATAGGGAAGTTGGGCTTCCCTGATGGCGCAGTGGTTGAGAGTCCGCCTGACGATGCAGGGGACACGGGTTCGTGCCCCGGTCCGGGAAGATCCTACATGCCGCGGAGCGGCTGGGCCCGTGAGCCATGGCCGCTGAGCCTGCGCGTCCGGAGCCTGTGCTCCGCAGCGGGAGAAGCCAACAGTGAGAGGCCCGCATACCGCAAAAAAAAAAAAAAAGAGAAAAAGATATAGGGAAGTCATTCTGGCTTATACATGAGTTCACTTGAATTTTATGCTAACTAAAATAGCCTCTTTGTGGCCTATCAAACATACATTGTAAATACGCTTTAATTATCAAAGAAAAGGGCACATTGACCAGAAATAAAGAATGTCCGTGTTAAAAATAAAGATTAAATGCCTCTCTTTCTGGGAAGCCAATGCTGGTACTTCTTTAATGATAAGACTCCCTTCCCAGGTGCCAAGGCCATATTGATTCACTGTGTACATGCTGGTCTGTTTTTTTACTTTGAAGAAATGTAGCCCTGACTTGTTAATGTTCTTTGTTCTGACAAGATATAAAACTGTGCTGGAAACCATGCTTCTCTGGAGCAACTTCTCAGAGCAATCTGGAAGCTGGCTTCTGGGCTAGTCCTCAGTTTAGCTCAAATAAAACTCTTTTCTATTCTTATTATTGATTGTCTATTGATTATTTTCCTCAACAGCAGTTTTTATGCTAGCAAATGCTCTGAAGAAGGTGGTCTGTTTCTCATAATCAAGGATGCTTCTTATTTCTACATGTTTTTTTTTTCTTTTAAAGAGTTGTGTCTTCTGCTTGTGCTGTTTTGTGTGTGCCTCCTGACATTATCCATAAAGTTATGTATTTTAATTTATATTAAATTTCCTTATACATTTACTTTTCTTTTGAATTTTGTATTCCATTAATCTCTCACTCTATCCATGAATCAACACAAAACTATTTTAATTTCCAGTTCTTTCTTTTTAAATAAATTTATCTATCTATTTATTTTTGGCTGCATTGGGCACACGGGCTTTCTTTTAGTTGCAGCGAGTGGGGGCTACTCTTCGTTGCGGTGCACGGGCTTCTCGTTGCGGTAGCTTCTCTTATGGTGGAGCACGGGCTCTAGGCACGCGGGCTTCAAGAGTTGTGGCATACAGGCTCAGTAGTTGTGGCGCACGGGCTTAGTTGCTCCGCGGCATGTGGGATCCTCCCGGACCAGGGCTCAAAACTGTGTCCCCTGCATTGGCAGGCGGATTCTTAACCACTGCGCCACCAGGGAAGCCCCATTCAGTTCTTTATAATACATGTTAGGGTACATCACTCTCTTTTTTCAGATTTTTCACAAATATTATTTGTTTATTCTTCTTGTCAATAAAATTTCTACCTGCACGACACAATCAAATGGTATCAATATAGGAGTCAAACTCAATTTATAAATTGATTAAAGGCTTGTTGGTTTCTTGATATTGTTAAATCTTCCTACCTACACTAGCAATGTTATTTTTGATTTGTACAGATCTTTTTTGATAGTTTTCAGAAATATCTTACCCCAACTCCATTTGATTGGATTTTTAAAGTATAATTTTCTCTAGAATTCTGTCAATCTCTTTTTTACATCTCTGAACATAATCACATGGCATTTTCATTATTTTTATTAATGTGATTAATTGTATTAATGGATCTCTCCTGTTAGTTAATACCCATGTAATTAATTTCATTGATACTGAAACACACTTTCCCACTCACTGCATAAGGTGCTTGATCACGATATAATGTTTTAACGTATTGATGTAATTATTTCTAATATTTAATATTTTTACTTTCATATTCACATATCTTATTTGTCTGCAGTATTTTCTATGACTCAATCTAGGCAAAATTCCGGTATCACACATGTTTACCATCCTAAAAATTATTCAGAAGATTGACTACTTTATAACTCTTGAATAGTTTAGGTAACATTGGTTTATCAATTAGCTCTTCACCAGTAGAATTTCTCTCGACTATAAAAAATTGGTGCCTTTATGTGTGTGAGGGAACTCTTCACAAATGTCTGTTTCTTTTATAGATATTGTTTAGAATCCCTATCTTCATGAGGATAAATAATGATAAAATATACATTCCTAGGATATATATCATGTGCATTTGTACATTAATTTGCATTGAGTTGTATACATTTCTCTCTATATTCTAATATCAACATTTGACTTCCAGTTCTTCCTGTGCTCTAACCAAGTGTTTTGTGTGTTTCCATTTCTCTTTTCATAATTAAATGATAGCTCAGTTCAGGAATCTGTCGATTAACAGGAAATTAGATTTCAGCAGAACATCATGTCAGGGAAGCACGGACTCCAGTAAGGCGCCCGTGCTTTGCTGTCATTCCTCATGTCTTAGACCTCAGCATTCTCTGCTGTGTCCCTTTGAGCCCTTTTTTGCTTCCAGGGACCATGGAAAAGAAAAGGCTTTTCCAAATACTCTAATCAGTGTCTCTGGAGATGCTCACTAGAAAATTGTGGTTGTTTGTGCTAACTGGTAGCTGAGACAAAGTTTTTGAAAGATGATCTCAACTTCCCAAATCTCTACTGTCATTGACACTACAGGGGAACAGATAATAGCAGTTTTGTGGGGACATGAGGACCCTCATGGGCTGTCCTAACCATCACATTGAGCCCAGTGCCATGCCAGAAGGAAGATGTTTGGTCTTATGTCCATTTTGGTTAAGATGAAAAGAGTCTCCTCTTTTCATTCCAGCTTGGAAACACTCGTGAATTCAATAAATTTCATTTAGTTTTATATGGTTATTCTTTTAGGATTGTACTAATATCAGGGTATCCATATTCTACCTGGATCTCTGAATAATTATAGGTGATATTTGCCTGTAGAATAAATAATTAGATCTAAATTAAAAATTCCTATAATCACAATTTTTCAAAAATGTACAACCATCTGTAAAAAAATGACAAGATACACATAAATCCTAGGAATATATGCAGTTTATTAGACAAACATAACTGTGCCCAAAGTTGAGAAGGCGTAGTGGTGAATTAAGCACATTGTCAACTCCTGACTCTGCCCCCTACAAAGAGATGTCATTTAGGCTTCCCGGGCCTCAGATCTCCTCACCTCTAAAGTGGGAATAATAAAATGCTTCACAGAATTCTAAAAGTTATATGTAGAAAACTAATAATAAAAACTCTCGGGCTTCCCTGGTGGCGCAGTGGTTGAGAGTCCGCCTGCCGATGCAGGGGACATGGGTTCGTGCCCCGGTCCGGGAAGATCCCACATGCCACGGAGCGGCTGCGCCCGTGAGCTATGGCCGCTGAGTCTGCGCTCCGCGACGGGAGGGGCCACAGCAGTGAGAGGCCCGCGTACCGCAAAAAAAAAAAAAAAACTCTCACACTAGGGATATACAGGTTATTTCTTTTCATAGCAAAAAATTTAGAGAATAAAAAATGAGTTTTAAAAGGAACGTGTGTGTGTCAGAAACAATGGTAAGTAGATACTAGTGGATTTCAGTTACCACAATAAAACAGGCCTTATGTTTCCTCCAGAATCTTGTAACTATGAATGGGAATATCAGTCAGTGGTAAATGATACAGGGCCTCCACAAATTTGGTGATAGGCATAATCTTCGTATCTCAGGCCGTAGTTGCATTTCGGGTGAATTTCTTTCTTCTTTATCATTATAGCTTCCTTTATTTTGCCAGATGTACATCAAGGTCAGATTAGATACTCCAGTATCTGACTGCAGCCAACTCCTTGGTCATCCTCTCTAAAGGGATCCCACAGACAATGGCCACTTTGGGATGGAGACATTTCCTCAGTGATACTGGATGCAGCTTGTTTTTGACTTTCACAGAGTGGGCAGAGTGGGTGTATTCGTACCATCTGCCTGTTCAGTATCTTCCAGGCATAATGATCAGCCCCAGAAGCTCCAGGTGGTCAGAGCTGAACCTACAAGCTCCCAGATACCTCAGGCTTTCCACCGTTCTGTACTGGATCCTGAACAGCCTGGTAACTACTATTTTTCTTTGTATGTGACGGGCATGTGGAGCAGCAAAAGCATCACAAAGGTAAAGGACTTGGGATATGGTTCTGGGGCAGTTACTACCATAATCATGTCATCATTGTATGTCATTGTTGCCACCCTATGATGCTGTGTGTTTGAGACTCATGATCCAGGCCAGTGGCTCCATGGTTTTCACTCTGTGGAGGCACAGCAGTCGGTCCAGGATATGCATAAACAATCACCTCTCTCCCAGATCTTCCCCTGAGCCTATAGTCACCCAAAGAATCCTTGTCTTAGTGAGCAGCTTTGCCTCCTTTTACACCCTCTTCTCCCTATTTCCATTGTATTTGACTGTTTTTCATAATCTCAGTTAGTGGCTGGTGAACAGCTCTGCACGAATCACTGCTTGTTTTCCCACAGTCAGCCCCTTTGTTCTCATGAGTCGTGACCCCGGGATATCTAGGCTCAGCCCTGCCTGCTGTGGAAAAAACACACGGTTCCCTAAGGTGGTCAGAGGGCTCTACATTTTATGTTTATTGTCTTATTGTTTACAGTGTGCAGTCATTTATTCTTTCCTCTCAGAGGTTTTCTTTTGCGTGTGTGTTTGTGTGTGTGTAATATTTATTCACATAATTTTGCTTAATACATTTCTTTCCACACAAGACTAAATTTAAAATTCTCTATACATTTTCAATTACAATAATAATGCAGTAATAAATTACAAATGGACAAATCTTCATATTTTATTTAAAAATCATTTATTGAATGCTAATCTCCAGATTATCTGGAAAAATAAAGATGTAAATTGCTATGAACCTGGCATTCCAATTAAAGTCCGATTTTTAAAAGTATATAGATGTTTCCTCAAATTATCCTAGTTTCACTAAAGAAAATTTTATTTTACCCTTTTCATAAGTTTTCTCCCGTTGCGGAGCACAGGCTCCGGATGCGCAGGCTCAGCGGCCATGGCCATGGCTCTTTGTAATTATACAGTCACCTTCTTTGTCTCATGTTATCCTTTTTGGCTTGATGTTTATTTTGTCTGATGTGAGTATGGGTATACTTGACTTATCTGGTTTCTGTATGCTTGGAATATCATTGTCCATCAATTTACTTTTAACCTATGTGTATGTTTCAGGCAGAAATAAGTCTCAGATAGGCAGCATATAGTTGGGTCTTTTTTTTTTTTTTAATCTATCAAACCATGCTGTGCATTCTAATTAGTGAATTCAATCCATTTACATTTAGGAAAATTATTGTTATGTGAGGATTTACTACTGCCATTTTATCTTTTGCCTTATGGTTATTTTGTCTCTCCTTTTTTTTTTCTTTTGTCTATCTTTGTAAGTTTTCCATGGTGATCTGCCCTGTCTCCCCTTGTTTAGGTTTAGTGTCTATGCTCTAAGTTTTTGCTTTGTGTTTACTATGAGGTTTACAAAAAACATCTCATGGACAAAAATAGTCCTTTCCCTACTGGTAGTAGTTCATCTTCATTTACCTACAAAGTTTCCATCCTTTACTCTTTTCCTTTTATATTTTTGATGTCACAAGTTATCTCTTTTTATGCTGTGATTTTGTTACCAAGTTATAGTAACCATAGTTATTATTCATATTCTTTTTCTTTAATATTTATGCTATCATTGTTTACCATACTCCTCTAAAAAAGAGTTAAAGGTTTCTAACTTCTATGTATTTATTACTTTAATCAGAATTTTGTATACTTTTGCCTCATTTTTTTCAGCTTAAAGAGCTCCCTTCAACACTTCTTATAAAGCAGGTCTAGTGGTTATTAACTCCCTCAACTTTTGTTTCTTCAGAAAATTCTTTATATCTCCTTCATACCTGAAGGATAACTTTACCAGATAGAGTTTTCATGGGCAGCAATTTTTATCTTTCAGTAATTTGAATATTCCTTCCTGGCCTGTAGATTTTCTGTTGAGAAATCTGCTGATAACATAAGGGGTAGGTTACCCTCTTTGGTAGGTTACCGTCTTTCTTTCTCTCACTGCCTTTAAAATTCTTTCAAACTGGCTTTTGACAGTTTGAATATAACGTGGCTTTTTGGAGAAAGTGTTTTTGCATTGAAATAATAAGGTGTTCTATTGAGTTCATGGACTTACATATCCAGTTCTTTTCCCAGGTTTGCGATGTTCTCAGCTATTATTTCTTTGAATAAGCTCTTGCTTCCTTCTCCCTCTCTTCTCTTTCTGGTATGCCCATTAATCTTATCCTGGCTCTTCTGATGGAATCTGAGAGTTCTTGTAGGGCTTTGTCACTTTTTTGAAACCTTAGTTCTTTCTTCTCTTCCATCTGAATCATTTCTAAATCCGTATCCTTGAGCTCACATCGTCTCTCTTCCATCTGATCTGCTCTATTTCCAATGCTGTCTAATGCCTTCTTTATCTCATTCATTGAGTTCTTGAACTCCAGAATTTCTGGTTCTTTTCTAGAATTTCAATGTCTTTGGCAATGCCTTTGTCAGTAATTTTATTCCTGAGATCATTGCATTGCCTTTCTGAGTTTTTATGTAGCTCGTCGAATTACTTCCTAACAGCTGTTTTGAATTCTTTATCAGATCACAGTTTCCCCTGTCTTTGGGTATGGTTGCTGGGAAATTGTCTTTTGTGTGTGTGTGTGTGTTTGAAGAAAAGTGCTTCCTCCACCACACTGGAAGTAGAGAACACCTTATTTATTTGGGTAATATTTTGCTTACTTTGATTTTAACTGTCTAACAGGTTGGTAATAAGGAGTTTTCCTTTTCGTTTACCAAAGTGGCACTATAGCACAAGTGTTTGACTTCTCTTATAAGAACTGACTAGCTGCTAAGGTTGGGAGCATGCAAAAAAAATCTGGTGGAGAAACAAAACAAAAAAAAGCTGTACTACAGAACGGAGGGAAGTGTGTCTTTAATACTTGGTTCTTTGTGTGTGCCCTCGGGAGAATCCTACAGGGTGGGGTTCCAGAGTTTTGTGGGCAGATCTTTGCCAGATTCCAGGGGCAGACAGCAGGAAATGCATTCCTTCAGCTTTCTTCATCTGCCATCTACCCTCTCCTTTCTCTCTCACTGTCACTGCCATCTCTCCTTAGAAACAGATCCCTCTAGCTGCAGCAGGCACAGCCTGGCCTCCCACTCACCACCTTCACTCTCCACTTCCTTTACCAGAAAGGCTGCCCTAGCCCAGTACCACCCTGCTGCTGCCACTTCTGCTGCTGCCAGCATCACAGCCACTCCCCTGGATCTCCAGCTCCTTCTGAGATCTACAGATGGATGGGTCTCTCAGGTGTTTTGTGCAGAGACACTTTTGTTTGGTTACAGATGTTCAAGTAGCTGTAAATTGAAGGAGAAAGAAAAAAATGAACAAACCACACTGCCATACTGCTTATATAACTTTCCTGTTTGGTCCTTTTAAAATATCTTCTATCTGTAGTTGAAATTCTCACTTGCTTATGCGTGGTTCTGATGACTCTGGTGAGCATCTTTAAGGAAATTCTTTTTTTTTTTTTTTTTTTTTTTTTTTGCGGTACGCATGCCTCTCACTGTTGTGGCCTCTCCCGTTGCGGAGCACAGGCTCCGGACGCACAGGCTCAGCGGCCATGGCTCACGGGCCCAGCCGCTCCGCGGCATGTGGGATCTTCCCGGACCGGGGCATGAACCCATGTCCCCTGCATCGGCAGGCGGACTCTCAACAATTGCGCCACCAGGGAAGCCCTGGTGAGCATCTTTATAATCGGTATGTTGAATTCTCTGCTGGCTAAATCACTTATCTACATTTTCGTAGAGTTGGTTTGTGAAGATTTATCTCATGCTTTTCTCTGGGGTACAGTTGTTTGTTTCTTCATTTTCCTTGAATCTCTGTTTCGGTTTCTGTACATTTGATTTTTAAAAAATACCTAGGAGATGGACTTCCCTGGTGGTCCAGTGGCTAAGACTCCACACTCCCAGTGCAGGGGGCCTGGGTTTGATCCCTAGTCAGGGAACTAGATCCCACATGCCACAACTAAGGGTTCGCATGCTGCAACTAAAGATCCTGCATGCCGCAACCAAGATCCCACATGCGGCAACGAAGATCCCGTGTGACGCAACTAAGACTGGCACAGCCAAATAAATAAATAATTTTTAAAATATGTAAAAATTTAAAAACACCTAGGAGGAAAACGTCACCCGTCAGCTAGTCCATAAATTTTGGTTCTTCTCAAATCTGTGCTTCTCCAAACTGCCATCGTTGTTTATAGTGGCCCGCAGGGGATTAGGATATGCCAAGTGCCATCCGCGCCCTAAGACAGATGAGCTAGAAATCACTCTATTAAGTATCAGCCAGAAAAGTTGATGTTCTATGTGGGCTCCATTTTTTCTTCTCCTCAGGTGCAGGCTGGTACCTGGAATTTTTCTCCCACTCACTCTGCACTAACTTGGGAACAGGATCTGGGAAAAATGCCTGAGCTCTTGTTCAGGCTGCACACTCTTTCATAACATGGTTTTGCACCTTGTCACTGCTAAAAATCTAGTGATCGTTGGGTTCTGGAGTCTGTCTCTGGAGCTAGCTGGGGAAAGGAGCTGCATTAAGTACCCACTTGCCCATTCAAACTCCCAGAAGCGAGTAATGGTCTGTCTCATCACTTCTCAAAGATAGGCAAATTAGAAGACATATCCTTGGGCAGCAGCTGGAAAAGTTAGGATAGTAGATGTGAATTGAACCATCCTCCAGGAAAAATCTGTGAGCTTTGGTTTACTTCTGGGATGAGATAGGGAGAGGAGTCCCAAGTGAGTGCAAGGATGGATATAAACAACTGATTTGTCCTCTGTAGATATCAAGGGACTAGTGAACGCTGAACCTCGTAATCACCCAAGAAACAGGCAGCAGTCAGAAAAGTACTAGATATGTAGTCCAGCTCCTTCCACGGAAAAGCTGGAGGCCTCTTCTCCCCCCCCTACTGGAGGAAGGAGTAACAGGAAGTGCTTACATGCCCATTCAAAGTCCCAGAGGACCCTGACAGCCCTAAGATACAAGCTAATTTGAAGCCTGACTTTCAGGGAGCCGTTGGGAAAGTTGGAACATTAGATGGGCAGTCTACACCCTGCCAGGGAGAAACTGGGAGCTGGGTGTTTTTGTCTGCTCGCTCTGTGCTGAGCTAGGAGAAATAGCCCATAGAAGTGCTTGCACACCCATTAAAAATCACCGTTTTATTATCTGTGGTCCCTGAGGACTCATGAATTGAGCACCCTGAGCTTCCAGAGCTAGGTGATTTAGGAACCAGTCCCTCAGAAGGCAACCAGAAATGTTGGTACCCTAGATGCTTTGTCCCAACCCTGTGCTCCTTTAGGGAGAAGATGAGAGTTGAGGGTTCCCTCCTGAGGGCAAGGCTCAGCGCTGGATATTCGGTTTATGGCACAGATGTGTCTCAGCTTTTCCCAACGTTTGGGTATTTTCCCAGTCATCCTTGTATGTAGGAGAATCAACTAGTCTTTACATGTCTCTCACAAGAAATTGATTCTTGTGTAGCTATTTATTTGGTGCATCCATGGGAGGAGGGAGAGTCTGGAGTCTCCAGTCCTGCCATTGTGATGATGTCCCAACTGTACACTTTAAAATGGTTAATATATTGAATTTTATGTTATGTGAATCTTATCTAAATAAAAGTCATTTAAAAAATAATCTTCAAACCATTGTTGCCAATAATGGGCACAAGCTTATCAGCTGTAAATGTAGGAAAAACACAGAAACAGTAAATTAGCAGAAAGAAGATAATTAAGAAGACAGAGTCAACCGATTTTTATTGGTGCTTTGGGCTTACCTAGTAGAGCCATGAAATAACTAATAGGGGCTTCAACCGTGCATGGGGTACCCATATCTGTCATGGAGATTTACCTGGCCCTGGTAGGTGAATCAATGGGCAACATCTTTCTTTAGAAAATACAAGTAAACCCCCCCCAAAACATATTGACTTTTATGCTAAATAACCTTAACAACAAGATCCATTGTAATAGCTAAGAAAAAAATACTGGGAATGATATGAAGCAACTTGAGCTCTTACACTGATGATAAGATGGCACCATGGTACAAATGTGTTGGAAAAAAATTTATTTAGACACACAACTTCTGCGTGAACCAGCCATTCTGCCACCAGGTTTTTACCCCAAAGAAAAATAGGTCCACAAAATTGTGTAACTAAATGTTTATAGTAGCTTTTTCAATTCCCTCCAAAACTGGAGACACATTACATATCCTGCAATAGGAAAATGTCTAAACACAGTATAGCTATATAAAGGTTTAAGTTAGGACATTCAGGATTAAATTGGGTCACAGTTTTATAAATACAACAATTGGTTAAATCTCATAAAAATCATGCTCACAGCAAAGGTGAGGTAGGGCGATAAGCTGTCCAGCTGAAAACAAGAGCCTTAATCTCATATTGTAAACAGAACCCCCATCTCTTCTTTCCCTGATCAGCTTCCAGAATCCTGGCAGCCATGCTCAATCCTGCCAGGCAGGAGACTAAAGAACACTTCTGCAGACATCAGGAGACATCCAGGTCAAGACTTCCAGATCCATACGCTTCCTTGTTACCCTTATTTGCAGCTCTCCATACCTGCACGGAACAGAAAGCTCCTGACTCACCTTGAAGAATTTGAACAGAAGCACTTGGATTTATGGTGGGTAGAAAGGGCCCCCAAAAATGCACTCTCAATACATATGTCATCTTCAGGAACCCTCATCACACCTCACCACAAATGGTTTTATTGTCAACTTTACATTCAGGGCAGTTTAAAAAATCTTCTGCTCCCTGGTCCATTGGCTTCCATGGGACCCAGGCGATTCACATTCACGTGCGGTGTCTTCATAGTAGAGTCCTGTGAATACTGGCCTTGCAAGAGTGGTCAACTAGGAATGAGTGACTGAACTTTCCTGCATCTCAGTTTACACCTCTATAATATGGAGTCATAGCAGACACTACCTTATTTTGTCCTCACGAGGATTGACCGAGGTAATCCCAACAATGTATATGTTTTTCATCTCTTTTCTCATCTGGGTTAGACAGTTTCTGGCTAATTGCTAGGGCAGTTTGGAGGGCTCATGTGGCTTGCATGGGCCCTGACTTCCTGGCTAAAGAATGCTGAACCCCAGCCTTGGGAAGCGGGAGGTAACGGAGTCAATGGTTCATAGGATGTTACTGCTGACAATTGCCCTCAGAAGTGTAAGGAAAGGTGGGATCTCTTACCATCCCAAGGTCGCCTGATGGTGAGGGGAGTCAAGACCCATGGAGTCAGATCCCAGAGTTCAAAACCCAATTGCAGGCTGAGGCTCCAGGTCAAAGGTGGGTTGGCATTACTTTACAAGGGCAGCACTTCCTGTGCCGTGACTCTGTGTGATGGTTCAGACCACATTCCTCATTTCTCTCAGGGCTCTGTGACTACCTGACGTGTCCCTTCCCATGCTGTGAAAAAGGACTATAGGATGGGGATTCTGCACAACTCACGCCCCAGCATGTGGACACAGAGTCAAGGAGACCGCCATTGTGGCCATTTGTTGTACTGTTGATTTGGACGCATGTGCTAGGAATTCCAATACATTTTACATGAAAGAAGTTGACCATGAAGGAATTCACTGCTGTGCTCAGCATGTAAAGTTGGAGGAACTGCAGCCCAAGGAGGAGGCTCCCCTGCATCCACTGGCCTCCGTGTAGCTCAGGTGGAGGTGGGTGAATGCAGCCTGGCAGCTTGGGAGGCCCGAGTGGAGGGCAGGGAGCAGCCCGGTTAATACCCAGGCCCACTCCTGGGGAAGAGGCCATCAGGGCTCGGTGTTTGGCCTCCTGGCTGGTTTGGAAAAGCCCCTTGTGATGTGGTGATCCTCACGACCGCTTCCAGGGACTTGAGCGCTTTTAGCATCTCCTCCATCTCTTCTTGTTTAGATTACATGAATCTCTCTTTTATCAGTTCTTGAACCAGAGACTTGAGTTCCTCCCTCAAAATCAGGTTGACCCTCCTCAAGTTTCTGTGTCAGTGAGGCTGGATATATTTAATGACATTCCCTAAAGATGTCTCGATCCCCGCACACTCCTTTTTAGCAGCACAAAGCTTGTCAGTGAGTTGGCATTTCTTGTCAATTGGTGCAGCCAACGTTTCTGCAAGCTGCTTTTCGCGTCTTACATAAAGTCGACTTCTGACAGACTGAACAAGTCTGAATGTAAATAAGAGACCCACCAATGAGCTGAAGACAGGCAGACACACCGCTGTCTCCCACTGGAGAGTGAACCGTGAACTCAGGCTATCAGGCAGCAGCAACACCACCGTGTCACCCAGCTTCCCAAGGATCAGCCCAAAGCCAAGCTCCACAGAGGATGGCAGCCCCTCCATGGCACTGATCCACCACAGGGCTCTGCCCAGTTACCGTGGGACCACCAGCCACAACAAACCCCAACATTCCACCTGGAACCCAACCAGCAACTGGCATCCTGGATTGGTCAGGTACCCGGTCATTGTTGAGGAGGGGACATGGGGAGATTTGTAAATAAAATGTGATTCCGTTATTGTCTAATGGTAATTTTTCTTTACCTCTTTCTTACTGTGTTTGTATCGATATATAATAGAAATACAGTGAAATGTGTCAATCTTAACTTTATGGCTTCACAAATCTTTAAAATTCATGACCTCTACAGTATCCGAAAACTCAATGTATCAATCATACGTATCCAGCCTATCCATTAAAACAGAAAAGACCCCTCTGTCGCATTTCAGTGGAAACATACCCGCTCTCACCCCATGCTGCCTCTGCTTTAGTTTTTACAAACCTCCATCAGTTTGGCGGTGGCTGAACTTCACAAAAATGCAATAGATCACAATGTACAATTTGATGTTTGTCTCTTTTGCTCTAAGTAAGGTTTTTATGGGGGTTTTTTTTTGTGGGTTTTTTTGCAATATGCAGGCCTCTCACTGTTGTGGCCTCTCCCATTGAGGAGCACAGGCTGGCTCCGGACGCGCAGGCTCAGCGGCCATGGCTCACGGGCCCAGCCGCTCCGCGGCATGTGGGATCCTCCCGGACCGGGGCACGAACCCATGTTCCCTGCATCGGCAGGCGGACTCTCAACCACTGCGCCACCAGGGAAGCCCTAAGTACGGTTTTTAAGAGCCACATATTTTTACTTGAATAAGCAGTTCATTCTGTTTTTAGGGCTGAATAATTTTTCCTTGTAAGTCACAAAATCTTTATCCATTCTCTTAATAATGGACATTTGGGCTAGTTCAAGTGTGGGGTATTGTGAATAAATATTTTTGAGTATTTATACACGTGTTTTTTTGTCTAAATATCGGTTTTCATTTCCCCTGAGTGAAGAATACCTGGGAGTATAGCACCATTGGGTGGATGTGTGCTAAATAATTACTCTTTTATGTTGAAGGAGAGTTCTTGAGCTAGACTTTACATGTCATAAATTCACTCATTTAAATACGGTCATGATATTACCAATTCTTTGATTTTTGTGTGTGTTAATGCACAGAGCTGTGTGTCCATCACAATCCCACTGTGGAACAATTCTATCACAGTAAAAAGATTTCTCAATCCTCACTTTTCTCTATCGGCTTCATGTGTTTGAAATGTTTGCTTCACTTAGGTTCCAGTTCTATACATTCTACGGTTTTTATCATTGTTTTTGTTGTTTTGTGTATTTTTCTAAACTCCATGCCTTGCTTTCTCTGACTCCATGGATGGTCTCTATTTTTCTCCAAACCCCTTAGCATTAGTTTTGACCTGGGATGTAGCTCTTGGACCAGTTTTCTTTCTCAGCAGCACATCCCCTTGCTGACCTCATCCAGCCTTGTGGCATTAGTGACAGTGAATACTGTCATGACTTCTACATACATTTATCCATTCCAAACCTTTCCATGAGGTCCAGACTTACACCCACCCGCTGCCTCCACAACATCTCCGTGCGGACATCGAACGCGCCAAAGCCAAACTAGACTTCCGCCCTGAACCTGCTCTCCCTCAATCTCCCTGCTCCGTGACAAAGTCCTTTCTGACAGGGGTTCAGGTCCCAGATTGGGGGTCTCTCTTGACTTCTCCTCTCTCTCCACCTCATCTCCTCCCAATCAGCACAGGCTCCATCCGCAGCTTCCGAATATGACCCTGACTTGCTTCCCCCTATTCTACCTGGTCAGGGCTGCCATCCCCTCTGGACAGGATGGCTGTGGCTGCCGCTAACCGGCCTCCTCCTGCCCTCACTCTGCAGGCTGTTCTCCACCCAGCACAAGAGATCCAGTTAGGTCCCTCCTCAGCCCATTCTCCCCATGGATTTCCACTCATCAGAGGCCAAGCCAAAATGCACACATCGTCCACAAGTCCTACGGGATCTGACACCTGGTTACCTCTCCACAGACGGGCCAAGCCTCACTCTGCTCCAGCCTCACGGGGCCCTTGCTGCTCCTTGCGTGTGACACGATGCTCCTGCCCCAGGGCCTGGCATTAGCTCTTCTCTCTGCCTCGAGTCCTCCCCCCAACACTCACATAGAAGTCTCCCTCCTTCCCTTCAGGTCTCTGCTCCAAAGACGGCCAGTAAGGTCTCCCCAGATACCTTGCAGTGATTCCCAGTAGGAACGGTCATGATATTACCAAACTCAGGCTTGGCTGCTCATTGCTCAAGAAGCCAACACTGAGAGACAAGTGTTACTTAGAGGAAAAGTAGCTTTATTTTTAAGGAAGCCAGAAACCTAGGGAGAAGGTGGACTACTGTCCAAAAGAACCAACTTCCAACTCCCGAAATTTTAGCCAGGATTGGTAGAAGAAGTGAAGCAGGAAATGCCTGTGGGCTTTGTGCTGGGGGTAGGCTGCTCTTCTACTTTTGAAGACGTGTACATTAGTCACGAGGTACCTTACTAGCGTCGGAACCTCAGTGTGGTCATTACCTTGTCCAGATCAGCACATCTGTTCTGTGGGTCAGTGGTCATATGTTTCTGGACCAAAGAATGACACAGACGTAAAACAGAGCAAAACAGACAAAGCTAAACAGGAAACAGCCCATCAAACTCTGGACTGTGTTTAAGTATTAACAAGCCCTTGGTTGTAAAGCAGAACAGTTAGTATGACCACCACCCTCTACCACCTCCCTGTCTCATTTCCCTTCACTGCCCTCATTACCATTTCACATGCACACAAGTACTGTCTTTTGTGAATTGTCTATTTCTTCACTGAGTTGGAAGTTTCATGAGGACAGATTTTTCTTCAAGAGTTTGTTATTGCTTTCTTTCCAATACCCATTACATAACAGGTGCAAATGAGTACACTCATAAATGAGGGCAAACGAAAGACTGACCAAATTACATGAGAATCAAAAGTGTATTTCATTTTATTTTAATGAATCTGTGACTTTTTCCAAATCTGCCTGTGGAGGTACATGCCAGCATATTTCAGCTACTCTTTAGTCTTCTGATGTAAAATTAAATTCTTCAATCTCTTCTCAGGAAGTAACTCTGGGCTTAGGAAGATTTAATAGTAAATAGTAGAGGAAAACCTAAAAAATAAATAATAAATACTTAAGTGTGGCTACCAGTGTGTCACTTCACCTAATAAAAGCTCGCAGAGGCGTAGCTCCTGGGAAGGAACATAGCCTGCCACTGTATCTTCCCTCTGAACGTGAGGAAAGTTGTATGTCCATGGATGTGTGTGTGTGACCAGTGTGGGAAGTCACAGCTCTGGAAGGCTTGTCAGTACCTGCTTCTGTTTCCTGCAGGCCTGGCCTCTGGCAGATCTACAATCAGGTTCAGTTCTTGAGAATTTTCTGGGAATGTCTGTCTTTCCCCGGCACAGGGCTGGGAGAACAAAGCCACATAGCTCACTCTCATGCTAAAGGAAGAGCTAGGGATGTTGGGCCCGCACGAGGACATTCTCTGCAAACACAAAACTCAGATTATGAAAGAAGAACCATAGAAATGGAGTAGGCTACTCATTTTATAAGATACTAGAGATCATATTTCGGGCCTTTGGGGCAGGATCCAAAGTTGGCTCTGGTCTCAAAGGCCTTTACTTCTTCTGTTGACATGGCCATTCTCTCTCAGCTGTGCATTTGGACAAAGGCTGTAGTAATTATTTTTAGCTCTTCCTAGCCGTATCCGTGGTAGGGTCCTCAGTCAGGGTTTTCTTCTCAATTTGTAGCCAGAAGCAAGACCCAGGACATTGCAAATTATGGATTGTGTTAGTTCCTCCTCCCTGCGTATCACTTTGGAAGACCAGGCAGAGAACCTCAGATTCACATTGCCCACAGGAGAAAGCCCGTAGTAACCTGCATTACTCTTCGACGGTATACTGCACTCGGTGAGAGGGTGCACGGTCTATCCACACTTACGGCAGAAACCAAGCAAAACATTCCTATATTGGAGGCATAGTAACTGTGGCCTTCTGAAAGTCTTCATCCTCCAATCGCATTGAGCCAACCTAATTTAGCTCAGCATCCCTAAGGGACGAGGCTGGCTCGATTCACAACCTCTGGGAACAAATCACTACCTGTGTTCTGCCCCGCTGATTACTCACTTTACACAAGGACTGTTAGAAAACCCTTCTGCCACTAGGTAGTTCACTTAAAGACAAATAAACAAACAAAACTGTGCTCTCTTTACCATGGGAAACCACCTTTGTAGGTGGTCCGAAGGCCTTTGCATACATTCTCCATTTGGTACATGTTGGAGGAAAGTCACATAGTAGCTTTGGGTAACACTAAGCTTTTACGATCCTGTGAAAGAAAACACCACTTTGCTTCCGCCCCTTGGGCTAAAGTCTGTAAAAGAACACAGTGCATAAATGTTCTTTCCACAGGCTTGTGAGAAGCACACACATTTGCTAAACAGGAAACTAGCTTTCTTCCCCGCACCCTGGAAGGTATTCTACTCGTATTTGGGCCTGAAACACAAAGCTTCGATGCTTCTCTCCACTCAGCTGGGGGAAAAGCGGGCCTTCTGCAGGATGTTCACACATTTCCACGGCGACCGTAAATACGGGGTACCAACTCCCTACCCGGAGAGGACTCTCTGTACAAAACCTCGTTCATCTAACCTGTCAAAGCAAAGACTCTACCTACGTGGGAAACAAGCCTCTTCCTTCTTTTCGGGTGACCTTCACCATGCCCGAGCTTTTAGACCACAGGGGTTAGCGTGGCTTCAAGCACTATAGAGAAAGCAACATTGCCCATCTCCTAAACCGTATCCTTCCTGACTCACGCTTCACATGTTGCTTCCGTTGAAGAAATAACACAGTGCGTAGTAAGTATCACTTCTCGTGGCAAGACACAGGTACCAGACATTCCTTCTAGGAGGGACCTGTTTACTGCACCTCCGGAAAGTTTTGATGTCTCTGTCACACAGACCCCCCCAACTTCCCATTGGGTTGACCAGCCTGCCAAGTCTCTATAGAGCAAGACACTAGGTGATAGCGTTTCAGACTGCATGCACAGAGAGAACACGCTTAGATCGACCCTGGGCCGGGTCCATGGTACCCGGTCTCCAGGATAGCATGGAAATCATTTCCAGGTACCCGGGTTGTGAAAGCCTAATCGATGCCCATGCTCTCAGTCCCGTGTACCTGTGTGGAGGAAAGGACGCAAAGTGGCTCATGAGAAACTCTAGGCTTCCAAACTAGTGGAACAAAACACTACCTGCTTCTGCCACGCACAGTTTATCACTTTGCCCTGCAGAAAGAAAATCCTTAGGAAAACCTTGTGCGAGTCGCTCAGTCAAGACTTGTTTTGTTCAGTCCGGGAAACTTTCCCTTGTGGGCGGGTTCCAAAGACCTTTGCTTATGTTCACACTTACGCGAGGGATTTTTGAGCAAAGTTGCCAACTAGTTTTTAGCAACGCGTAGCGTGACAGGTCGGTCCAGGCCTAGAGCATCTGGCTTAGCCACCTGGGTTCAGGTCCCTGGCCCTGAAAGAACACAGTGCATCAAAGTTTCCTCCGCCAGCTAGTGGGAAACAACACAGTCTTCCTCTAGGGGAAGCAATCCTTTCCACAGCATGGGACTGCCCTGCGCTCTTGGTTACTTTAGAACACAGAGTTTGTGCAGCCTCCATGAACCTCTTGAAAGCAATGCGCTACGGCTCTATTAAAGAAACAACTTGCAGCGCGCATCACCCTTCGGTTGTACCTGTCACTCAGCAGGAGAAAATAGGGGGTGCAGTCTATCACTTTTATGGCAAGAGACAAAGCGGCTCATTCCTTATATGAGAGACATGGTAATTGTAGCCGCCTGAAAGCCCTCTGCCTCCAATTGCAATGAACCCACTCACTCTAGCTCAGTAACACAGAGGAACTAGGCCAGCTAGATCAAAAGTTCACGGAACAAATTACTAACTGTGTTCCACCGCATTTATAACTTACTTTACACAAGGACAGTTGTTAAGAAACAATTCTGCTTCTAGGTAGTTCACTTAAAGACAGACCAACAGACAGAACTGTGTGTTTCTACCTCAAGCAGAAACTTGACTCCAGATTCAGCCTGGAAAAAAGTACAGTTTTAACATTGCTAGGGCTTTGGAAGATCCAACTTCACCTACGCCTAGCTAGCACATTAAACCAGTTAGGAAATTCCCCACGTGAAGAACTCCCTTTATACCAAAATTCAAAAAGAGTCATGTACCAAAATGTTCATTGCAGCTCTATTTACAATAGCCTGGAGATGGAAACAACCTAAGTGCCCATCATCGGATGAATGGATAAAGAAGTTGTGGCACATATATACAATGGAATACTACTCAGCCATAAAAAGAAACGAAATTGAGCTATTTGTAATGAGGTGGATAGACCTAGAGTCTGTCATACAGAGTGAAGTAAGTCAGAAAGAGAAAGACAAATACCGTATGCTAACACATATATATGGAATTTAAGGGGAAAAAAATGTCATGAAGAACCTAGGGGTAAGACAGGAATAAAGATGCAGATCTACTGGAGAACGGACTTGAGGATATGGGGAGGGGGAAGGGTGAGCTGTGACAGGGCGCGAGAGAGTCATGGACATATACACACTAACAAACGTAGTAAGGTAGATAGCTAGTGGGAAGCAGCCGCATGGCACAGGGATATTGACTCGGTGCTTTGTGACAGCCTGGAGGGGTGGGATAGGGAGGGTGGGAGGGAGGGAGACGCAAGAGGGAAGACATATGGGAACATATGTATATGTATAACTGACTCACTTTGTTATAAAGTAGAAACTAACACACCATTGTAAAGCAATTATACCCCAATAAAGATGTTAAAAAAAAAAAAGTGTATTCATGGAAGGGCCAGGTGTGTCGCATGTGTCCCTTTTCACTTGTCAGAAACTGCAGATACATATGGCTGTGATTCAACTTTGAAACTGGGAACTGATGGGAAAAGCTGTTTTTTCCCATCTTGAAAGCTGGACACTTGCAGCCTTGAAGGTGTTTCAGAAACACTGAAGTTGCCCGGCTTCTATTCACTGCAGGCACGCCTCTGGGAGGAAAAGAGTATTTTCGCCAAAGAAACAGGGTGCTTGCAATTCTTGGGTAGGAGCTCGTCTCTCAGACCTCGGTAGTTCTGGGAAACTGCAAGGTGACCACTAGTCTCAGTGTAAGGTCCAACTTTTCCATCAGGGAGGCTAGGCGTGCAGCACTGTGCATGAGGCCTTCGTCGTTTTTCTGCTTTAATGGAACGCGAGTATGCCTTTCAGGACTCCAAGGTCTCTGGCGTCCGCACTGTTTTCCATGCAACTACACTGAGTACCCCAAGTCTCCTCTCTCTTTGCTGAGCAAAAAGCAGCCTTGTACGTCCTTCTTTGCATGCAGAGTCCAGGGCAACACACTGCTCTCTTCCTTGGAGACCTAGGTTGACACAGCTTGCAAACAGGTCGGGAACACAGTCCTAGCTCGTCTAATATGCTGGGCAACTTTGACTCAGTGCAGAAAAGTGACCTGCACTTTTCAGGTGTACAGCAAAGTGATTCAGTTATACATGTGCATATATCTATTCTTTTTCAGATTCTTTTCCCTTATAAGTTATTATAGAATATTGAGTAGAGTTCCCTGTGCAATACAGCAGGTCCTTATTGGTTATCTATTTTATACACAATACTGTGTCATATACTTTTGCTCATACTAGCTGAGTTGTATGCTTGCCAATATTTAGTTGTGTCAGGTTCCAAACATGTCTGTGCCAGTTATATTTATTGTTGTAAGTATATAATTTAATTGAATAGTCTATACATCTGTGAAATAAAAGTGTGAAAAGAAAGTGTTATTTCTATAAAACTTAGATTAACTGCCTTGGAGGGACCCAATAAATGCAAGTCACTAAAAACAACCTCTATTAAATTGAATATGGGCAAGGGAGGTGTAGAGCATCAGATCGGGGGTCATTGTACAAATGTAGAGTAGTTTTGCATTCCGAGAGCTTTGTAAACATCTTTAAGGATCACACTAAGGAAATTGAAACTGAAAATGATACGCAATGTCCTATAGTTGTGGTTTATGTGTGAAGGATGACCCACATTGAAGGAGGGGTCTTAGCCCTACATGAAAATATTGGAAAATAAAGGTGTGTCTGTGTTTTGAAAGCAAAACAACAGGTTTAAGGAATACACACATGTCCGTAGTTTTTCCTTCTTTTCTTTTTTTTCTTTTTAGCCGCCCAGCGTGGCTTGCGGGATCTTAGTTCCCCGACCAGGGATTGATCCTGGGCCCCCGGCAGTGGAAGCGCAGAGTCCTAACCACTGAACCACCAGGGAGTTCCCTGCCCATGGTTTTACAGACATGTTTTATGAGTTTCTACTTGAACCAATCTTTTCAAAATGGTTCAATTACTAATCCCAATCATGTCAGATGTGAGGGCTTGTTCTATAATAGAAAGCCCATCCTCAAATCGCTTTTTAAGAAGGAGGCTTCCCTTTATATCATTCTGGTCTTCCATCTGCCCTTTTCTTCCCATCCCAGCAAGGAGATGTCTGCACCCGAGGAAGCAGAGCGGGGAGGGAGGGGTGCCTTGGGACATTGGCATTGGTGGTCCCCAGGCTCCAGGGATCGGTACAGAGGTGGCAGGTTGTGGAGGTGGCTGGAGTGACCAGATTAGTTACACTGAGAAAACAGTTAATTGATTGAGCAAATAAGTAAGTACCGTGAGGTTAAAGGGGACCATTTTTCTCACTATAAGGGGGAATTAGAAACACGGGAATAGGGGAGGCCGTGAAAAGACACGGAGGAATGTTATTAAATGCACACAACTAAGTGAAAGAAGCCCACCTGAAATGGCTGCAGACCGCATGGCTCCAACTATACGACATTCTGGAAAAGGCGCAGCTCTGTCAACAGCAAAAAGGACAGTGATTGCCAGGGGTTAGGCGGAAGGGAGGGCTGAGTGCATAGAGCACAGAGAGCACGGAAACTATGCTGTGTGAGACTAGAGTGGTGGATACGGGTCCTTATACGCCTGTCCAAACCCATAGAATGCACAACATCGAGAGTGAACCCTCATGTAAATGGTGGGCTCTGGGTGATAATGATGTGTCCTTGCAGCTTCATCCTTGGTAACGAGTGTACCATTGGTGACTGACATTGATAATAGGGGAGGCTGTGCATATGGGGGTGAGGGTATATCCAGGGTATCTGTACTTTCCACTCAGTTTTGCTGTGACTTAAAACTGTTCTAAAAAACAAACTCTAGGGACTTCCCTGGTAGTCCAGTGGTTAAGAATCCGCCTTCCAATGCAGGGGACACGGGTTCCATCCCTGGTCGGGGAACAAAGATCCCACATGCCGAGGGGCAATTAAGCCTGTGTGCCACACCTAGAGAGAAGCTTGCACACCGCAACTAAGACCCGATGCAGCCAAATAAATATTTTTTTAAAAACCCAAACTCTATTAAAATAGATATAAAACCAAAAAACAATTGAAAAGATAATCAAAGATCTATACTTCAAAAGATAGCAGGCCCAGGCAGTCTTGCAGAAAAGTTGTGCCAGACTTTCAAGGAAGACGCAATCCCTGTGGAAGACAGACTGTTCCACAGCTTAACAAAGATAAGGCTCTTCCGCCTCTTTTTATAATCCTGACATGCATAGTTCTTTTCGTAAAATTTATTTTACTGAAGTATATTTGATTTACAATGTTGTGTTAATTTCTGCCGTACAGCAAAGTGATTCAGTTATACCTATATATATATGATTATATATTGATATATATACATTCTATTTCATATTCTTTTCCATTACAGTTTAGCCCAGGAGATTGGATATAGTTCCCTGTGCTCTACAGTAGGACCTTGTTGTTTATCCATTCTCTGTATAATAGTTTGCATCTTCTAATCTCAAATTCCCAATCCTTCCCTCCCCCACCCTCCTCCCCCTTGGCAACCGCAAGTCTGTTCCCTGTGTCTGTGAGTCTGTTTCTGTTTCATTGATAATTTCATTTGTGTCGTATTTTAGATTCTACACATAAGTGATATCATATGGTATTTACCTTTCTCTTTCTGACTTACTTCACTTAGTAGGATAATCTCTAGGTCCAGCCATGTTGCTACAATTGACATTATTTCATTCTTTTAATGGCTGAGTAGTATTCCATTGTATATATGTACCACATCGTCTTGATATATTCATTTGTCAATGGACATTTAGGTTGTTTTTACTGACATGCATATGTCTTAAATATTAGCATAGTGAATTCACGACTGAATTAAAAGAAAAAAATGCATCTTGACCAATAGAGTGTTTCTCAGAAATGCAAGGAATGTACAAGATTGATATAAAGAAGACTCTAAAAGTAGATTGAAGAATGTAAAAGACCTGAATAAATGGAGAAATTCTAATGTCCTGGGGCAGGAAGACGTCCTTAGGTAAAGATGTTCTTTCCTCCCAAATCAACCTCTAAGTCTATAAATTTAACTCCAGTTAAAACACCAACAGGATTTTTAGTGAGACTTGACTAGGTGGCGCTTTGAAGGTTCATCTGAATTAGAAACGCATGAGGATAACAAAGTCAATCTTGAAAAAGCATAATAATCAGGATGTATAAGGAATTACTGTTTATCAAAACATACTTTAAAGTTAAGTAACTAAAAGACTTAAGTATTGGTACAAGAAGAGTCAAATCGGGCTTCCCTGCTGGCGCAGTGGTTGAGAGTCCACCTCCCGATGCAGGGGACACGGGTTTGTGCCCCGGTCCGGGAAGATCCCACATGCCGCGGAGCGGCTGGGCCCGTGAGCCATGGCCGCTGAGCCTGCGCGTCCGGAGCCTGTGCTCCACAACGGGAGAGGCCACAGCAGTGAGAGGCCCGCATAACGAAAAAAAAAAAAGAATAGTCAAATCATTCGATGAAACAGAATAAAGTACAGAAATAAACCAGATAATTAAAATATTCTTTTATCCAACAAATATTTCTTGAATACCTCTTATATGTCAGCACTGTTCTCTGTGCAGGTGATAAGAATAAATGAAACCGGTAATATCCTCGCCCACTTGGAAAGTATATTCTAGTGGGGGAGACAGACAATGAAATGAATGAATGAGTCCTTTCGTAATACTGCAGACAGTGACAGATGCCTCTCGGACCAGGGTGGCAGCAGTGAAGGTGGTGAGGAGTGCTCAGATTCTGCATATACTTTGAAGGTAGAGCCATTAGGATTTGCTCATTGATGTTGATGGATGACATGCGGAGAGAAGGATCAAGAATGAGGCCAAGGTCATCGGCTGAGATGGGGCAGATATGGAGGGGAGCAGAAGGGAGGGACCTCATGAGTTTGCCTCTGGTCCCTCGGGTAGAGATGCTCACCAGACATCCAAGAGGGGTTGTCCATTAGGCAGTTGGGTGTATGGGTGTGGAATCTGGTGAAAGTACTGGGGTAGAGATATTAATTTGGATGTCAGTCAGCATATAAATGCATTGAAGCCTGGAAACCAGATGAGGTCACCCAGAGGGTGTGGACAGATTTGAGAAGGACAGAGCCCGGGGCCTCCAGAAGGAGCAGTTGGGAAGATGAGGGTTAACGGGTGAAGGAGCCTGGGAAGGAGCAGAGGGTGAAGTGGGAGGAAAGCCGGACGGGGGTGAGGTGTCCAGGGAGCCAGGGAAGGATCTCAGGAGGAGGGTGCAGCCCACTCTGCTAGGCACGAGAGTGCAGACCATGGGATTCAGTGTTCATGGTCTGAACTCAAGCAGGCTCTGAGCGGCCCATGGCAACTGCAGGATAGTGGGAGAGAGAGGAGAAACACAGGAGGGGGTTAGCTTTACGCATCAACATTCCATTTCTTTTATTAACTAAAAAAGAGCTGAAAGCAAGTACGGTTAAAATTGTATTTACTTACCATTTACTCTTGGGTATTGGAGTCGTGAGTGTTTATTATTTCCTTTATTTTCGTATATTTAAAACATTGCATAAAAGAGAAGAAAAACCATTTATAAGTAAATATTTAAAACGTATCTGCTTGCTGTACACCTGCAACTAACAGAACATTGTACATCAACTATAGTCCAATATAAAATAAAAAAATTTTTTTAAAGTCCTCTTAAAGGGGAGAAAAAAAAATTATGAACTTTGTCTCCATGCTATTTAGGGATATAATAAAATAAATATTTTCAAATAATAAAACATATCTGCATAAAATGTTTTTAGAATGCTGCCCAGGAAACTGGTAAATGGCTATCACCGGTAGGCAGGCCTCCCTTAAATGATTCTGCCTCCCTTAAAAATTATTTTAAATTATGCTTTATAATTGCCTTGGTATAAAGACAGATATGATCCAGGCTCGATTCATTATTAGATGTTTATTTTTTTTCTTCTGACTGTAAAAGAAATTACAATGAAAACATTTCCGGGTTTCGAACCCTCAAAAAGCCTGGAGGCCATATGTGCGCTGCCCCTGGGCCCCATGGAGACGCAGCCCTGGACGCTGGGCAGGGGTCTGAACATCAGGGTGGGAGGGAGACTTCATCTTCCTGCTATATCTTTTGTTTTATTTGAATCTTTAAAATCAGGTACATGTATCCCTTTTTGAAAAGGAAGCAAAACCTACATAGGAATAAGTAAAAGATAACTAACCTAATAGGAGATTGCAGAAGGATGGAAAGAGCGAACTCACAGCTGAGTCAACGCGAACGGCCAGTAGCCAGGAAAAGATGCTCAGCTGAACAGTCATCAGGGAAATGCAACTCACACAATAAAAAGTTTCTAACTGGCGAAAATGCAAAGTCCTGATGCTATGGAGTGTTGCCGCCGGCTGGGGAAATGAGCATTCTCACAATGAGACGAGGGTGGTAATCGGTTTAGTCTTTCAGGAGAGCAATTGATTGGTGTTTATCCACACATAACATGCAAATACCCTTTGGCATGTTATTCCAAGATATGGAACATATAGAAAAACTCACGTACCAAAAAAGAAGGCATGCGTCGGTATATGCATTGCAGCATTGTTTTAGTGGAAAGTTGGAAATAACCTTAATGTCCACTAATAGGGGAATTGATAAAATACATACTACAACAAAAATGTTAAGAGTCATTAAAATAATGACAGATTGACATGCAGCAACCCAGAATGTCTATTGTATCATTATATGAAAGAAGCCAGTTACAGAATGAGCCTATCTATCTGCAGCTGCATGTGTGTGTGTGTGTGTGTGTGTGTGTGTGTGTGTGTGTGTGTGTGTAAACAGAAGCCATCTGGAGGATCCACACTCAACTTTGGACAATGCTTGTCTCTGGAGGTGAGGAAGAAGAGGGGGATTTTTACTCTATATTTTGTATACTTCCATAGCGTTCAATTTGATTATAAACAGAACATGTTTATATAATACTTATGTAATTTTTTAAACATTTGAAAAATGTCAGCTAGCTAATTCAAATTTACAATTAAATTAGTTAAAATGTAAGGTAGAATGCGGCCTGCCAGGATGCAGCTCCTGGCACAGATTCCCCGGGGGGGAGCCCCAGGCAGGTCACCCTCCCAGCAGCATCCTTGTCCCTGAATCAGGTGGCAGGTGGAGAGGAACCCATGCAGGTGTGGGTATGAACAGAGACTCCTGAGCGTGACTCTGGTGGGTCCTCCTTGTTGGTACGGGCTTACACCAGGGAGCAAGGACCTCGGGGACCCTCCTCGAGGCTCCTAATCTTGCCTGCCAGAGAACAGGGCCAAGGTCACCCAGGAAGGTGAAATCGCAAGCCCACAGGTCTTTTCTGCCGGGACTCCAGCCTCTGGCGACCTCAGCTGGTCTATTTTCTGGCCTCTGTTAAACTCTAATGTTGAGCTGACTTAATGACGGAGTCGAGGCCCTGGGGCAGAGTCTAGGGCTCCCTCTCTCTCTCTCTCAAAGAGAAATTGAGAGAAGCTGCTTGGGAAATGATTGTAGATCTCCACACAAAACGAGAAGCACAAATATTTTAACCAACTGGAAAGGTTCCCACCAAATACATATAGACCCAAACTGGCAAACCGTGGATGGTGTGCTGGTTGTTTGCATGTCTGGATGAACTGCTGTGTGTTTTTCCCCCAGAGGCCTCCCCCAGGCCTGCCCTACATCTGGGGGGGTCACAGGGTGGTTGTCCCCTTGCCCAACTGT
The DNA here is from genome assembly GCF_003676395.1 of Aethalodelphis obliquidens. NCBI lineage: Eukaryota > Metazoa > Chordata > Mammalia > Artiodactyla > Delphinidae > Aethalodelphis > Aethalodelphis obliquidens. The sequence goes on along the minus strand of NW_020837991.1, from coordinate 9,899,485 downwards.
CCCTGGCGTGACAGGTGCATGGCGCCCCCACCACCGACCTGGATCTGACCCCCATGTTCCTGCTCTCTCTGCTCCCTGCTCTGCTCTTTCCTTCCTCCCCTGAGGATGACAGCCTCGCCCTGGGAAGTTGTTCTCATTGTGCTGCCAGCCTGGGGGCCTGAAACACAAAGGTCCAATCTCTTAAGGCCCGTTTCCTTCTCCCCAGCTACTAGCATCTTGGCAATCCCTGTGCTGGGCTGCACGCACTACTCTCAGGCAATACCCATCCACGTCTTCTCGGGGCTCTACTACCCCCTTTCACAGGGGAGGAAAAGGGGCTCAGAGAGTGTAGTGGGTTGAATAATGTCCCCGCCCAAAATATGTCCAAGTCCCATCCCCCAGTACCTGCGAGTGTGACTTTCTTTGGAAATCGGCCTTTGCGGATGTAATTAACATAAAGATCTTGAGCTGAGGGGTCATCCTGAACTTAGGGTAGGTCTGATGTTTACGAGAAAGGAGGGGAGACTTGAGCCACAGACACAGAGGAGCGACACAGACAGAAGAAGGCCATGCGAGACAGAGGCACGGGTCGGAGTTATGCAGCCCCAAGCCGAGGGTCGGGGGGTTGCCAGCCGCCCGCAGAAGCTGGGAGAGACGGATGGATTCTCCCTCTGAGCCTCCAGAAGGAAGCAACACCTTGATTCTGGACTCTGGCTTCCAGATCTATGAGAATCAAAGTCTGTCGTCTGAAGCCGCCTGCTTCGTCGTCCTTTGTAGAGCAGCCTTAGGAAGCTAATGTGGAGAGTTAGCCACATGGTGGCCCAGGGTCACTCAGCTCAAAGGCTCAGGACGTGGATGGAGGGCTGTCCAAGGCTGCTGGCGAGAGACAGGCCCTGGAAAGCTAGCCTTCGCTTGGCTGCATTCTAGAAGGATGTTTTCAGCATGTGTCATGGGGATGTGTGTGTGTGTGTGTGTGTGTGTGTGTGTGTGTGTGTGTGTGTGT
>NW_020837991.1:9682873-9898493 GCF_003676395.1 Aethalodelphis obliquidens | reverse complement strand
TGTGTGTGTGTGTGTGTGTGTGTGTGTGTGTGTGTGTGTGTGTGTGTAGGAAGAAGCCTGGCCTTTTCTGTCCAGGGCTATGACAGCCAAGAAGGGAAGGGTCACCGCTGGGTGGGCTGGGCTATCTCGGCACCTTCCTCCCTCTGGGGGTCTGCCGGGCCTGGCCAGAGGCCCATAACCCTCCCCCCTCAGCCTGCATCGCAGTGTGGAGCCCAGCAGAGGAGGCCCTTTAAGCCTCTGGGGAATCCCTCCCTCCTGCTGTGAGCCCTGGAGTCTTCTAGGAGCTTCCAGAGGGCGGGGCTGGGGAGTGCTCACTCCGTTTGCCTCCCTGGTGCCCAGAGCAGCGTTTGCTCGTGGAAAGGGGAGAACCAGGGAAGAAGCCAGCCAGAGGTGCAGGCAGGACCCACGACAGCGGCACCGGGCCGGCTGGGAAGTGCGGGGTCCCCCAACCTCCCCTAGAAAGTGGGACTGACAGCCGCCCATCTTCCCACACGGACAGGGGGAGACACACCCCTCGGCCTCCACAAGGCCCGCCCCGCCAGCCCGTGGAACTGAACCCAGGGCCGCGTCCCACAGCCTTCACACAGCCCGGGGTGAGACCCCACCCCTGCTGCTCTGCGAGGCCAGGCGGAAGCCACGCATCAGTTCTGAGCTCGGGTCCGCGGTCCTTCAGCCTCCACCACAAATCCTTGTCACGTGTGTGTGTTCCTCCGTTTAGTCAGCCCTCCAGGCTGGGGACTCGCGGAGGAGGAGGGCTGTGGGCTTGCATCTCTCCCCGTCCCTGGAGGCAAGCCTGGTACCCGGTACACAGTGGGTGCTCAGCACACGCCGTCCAGTGACCCCAGGGCACTGGCGATGGAGGGCCCATGTCGGGCTCGCCTCCTGTAAGGTGGAAATGCCGTCACTTCTCAGGATGGAGGCCGTGAGGGCATGGACGGTCCCAGGGTGTGCAGGACAGGAGCGCGGCCGCGACGCAGGGGGAGGGCCCGAGCTCACCTTCCCCCAGGGTGAGCTGCTTACAGAGCAACCACTGACGAGAAAGGCCTGCAGACGAGCAGAAAAGATCTTCTACAACTAAAAGTATAAAGAAGAAACCACAAGACGTGTAGGAGGGGCAGAGAGGCGGTACAGTCAAGACCCACCAGCCCGGGTGGGTGTCCCACAGACGGGAGGATGATTACACTGGCAAGGCAAGGGGTCTGAGCCTCACAGTGGGCTCCCCATCCCAGGGGTCCTGCGTCAGAAAAACAAGCCCCAAAGATTTGGCTCTGAGAGCCAGTGGGGCTTCCTTGCAGGAGCCTCAGAAGGCAGGCAGAAATAGAGACTCCACTCTCTTTATCTTTTTAAATTGAAGTGTAGTTGATTTACAGTGTAGTGCCAATCTCTGCTGTACAGCAAAGTGACTCAGTTATACACATATAGACATTCTTATTTGTTTGTTTGTTTGTTTGTTTATTTTGGCTGCGCTGGGTCTTAGTTGTGGCACGCGGGATCTTCGTTGTGGCGTGCGGGCTCCTTAGTTGTGGCAGGCAGCATCTAGTTCCCTGACCAGGGATCGAACATTGGGAGCACGGCGTCTTAACCTCTGGACCGCCAGGGAAATTCCCATTCTTTTCTTTTTTTAAAATACATTAGGACCTTGCTGTTTATCCGTTCTAAAAGTAATAGTTTGCGTCTACCGACCCCAAACTCCCAATCCATCCCTCTCCCTCCCCGCTCCCCCTTGGCAACCACAAGTCTGTTCTCTGTGTCTGTGGAGACTCCACTCCTAAAGGGCACACACGGATCTTACACACTCTGGGTTCCTGGACAGAAGCAGTCATTTGAAAGGAGCCCGGGTTTATGCCACCTGCTCATCTTGGAGAAGCTCGAGAGGGACAGGAGGTAACGGGGTCTCACCCTGGGGACATGGATGTCGGCAGCAGCCCTTCTGGGGAGCTTGTTGTACCACAAGGCGCTGGCCAGCGCATCATGGAATCCTCCCTCCAGCTCATAGTGCCGGAACGCGGACCCTCCCAACAGCCTGTTGGCACCAGCACTTGGATGTCTCAGACCAAGCAGCTTCCCGGTCAAGGACACAGCCCCCCACCAGCAGGCTGGCTGCCTTGAGACCCCTGAGCTCACAGCTGCCCTGGGACCCAGCCCCCCACGCCAGTGCACTGGCCATAGCCTTGGCACCCCCAGAGCCCTGCAGCCAACATTCGGGACCCCACCCTGCCCACCAGCAGGCCTACACCAACTCTGGGACCCCCGGGGCCTGCAGTCAGAGACCCCAGGACCTGGCTCCACCCGCCAGTGGGCACCTTCCTGGGCTGGTTTCCTCCACTTGCCCCCAGGCAGGCCCTGTCCCCAGCTCTTTGCTCTGGGAAGTGGAACAGGCTGACCGCTGGGGGCTGCAGCCACTGTCCCCATGCCCTTGGCTCCTAGGCAGACTTGCCAATAGGGGTGCCCACAGGACTGTGGAGGGCGAGGACAGAGAGATGGGTGTCGTCTTCCCTGACTCCTCCAGCCAGCCCTGGGGCTAGACAGAGTCTGGGGTCCTACATGGCCACGTGGTCCTGGCAACTCCTGCCCTTGCTGACATCTTAACCCTGCCCTCAGTCCCTCCAGAGTCTCTCTGCAGTCAACCCTTGGAAGGTCCTCTGTTTCACCCAGCCCCTAGCAGACCCACCTCCATGCCTCTGGATAATATCCGGCTACACTTGGTCTGACTTGAGGCCCTTCCTTTTCCCCAGCCTGGCCGCATCTCCCATGACCAAACCTGGTACTTAAAATGTCCATTCCTGGGCTTCCCTGGTGGCGCACTAGTTGAGAGTCCACCTGCCGATGCAGGGGACGCTGGTTCGTGCCCCGGTCCGGGAAGATCCCATATGCCGCAGAGCGGCTGGGCCCGTGAGCCATAGCTGCTGAGCCTGCGCGTCCAGAGCCTGTGCTCCGCAACGGGAGAGGCCACAGCAGTGAGAGGCCCGCGTAACGCAAAAAAAAAAAAAAAAAAAAAGTCCATTTCTGCTGGAGGCACCAAAAGGTAGCTGTTTAAGAGGCTGATGCTCCCTGGACCTATTACCAATTAGTGCAGCAGGAAAAGTCAAACAGATCTAAATTTGAATACTGTGTGACTTTGGGCAAGTCACTTAACCTCTCTGAGTCTCTGTTTTCTCCTTTGTAAAATGAGGATACTAATACGACCTTCTTGGATTGTTGTGAAGATTTAATGGACTAGCAATGTGCCTGGCACATGGCAGAACTCTGGGGAGTTTTGCATCCCACTGACCTCTCATGACCCCCATCTGGGGGAAGGCAGACACCATCATCCCCATTTTACAGAGAAAACGGGTCTAGAGCATGTTCCTGCAGCAGTGAAGACCCAAATTAAGGACTCGAACTCAGGTCTCCCAACACCCAGGGCCAGGGACCCCTTAGATACAGCACAGACCTTCTTCCAGAGCCTTTACAATGCTTTTTGATATGTATGGGTGAAAAGACAGGCTATCTGGGGTTGACTTTAAAATAGTCCAACAAAACCCAAAAAAGCTGGGGGGAAGCAGAATAGATAAAATAAGCAGACTGTTGGTAAATGTCGTAGCTGACGGCAGATACATGGGGTCCTTACGTGATTTTCTCCAACTTTAGGTACATTTGAAGTTTTCCGTAATAAAACGTTGACATACTTTTGAACCATCTTTAATAACTGATGAAAGCACTCACAATAAAATAATCAGCGAGAAAACAAGATACAGAATTGTATAAGCATTGCAATCCCAACTGTGTGTGTGTGTGTGTGTGTGTGTGTGTGTGTGTGTGTGTGTGTGTGTGTGTTTGTGTGTCTACCCACACGGGTGTGAAAAGGTCAGGAATGAATGACACTGTTCATTTAACATGTTTGTCTCTGGGTAATAGACTCATTATTTTTCCTATGTATATGTTCCAAGGTTTCTAAAATGAGCATGTATTACTTGCATAATCAGAAAAACAATCGATATGAAAATGCTTAAAATATAATTTTGCTTATATAAAACCAAGCAGTTGGGGCAGGAGATGCTGGGGCCATTGAGCCGGCTGGGGACAGAGAGGCTGGGGGTCCCCGCAGCTGCTTGGGCCCGGCCCTCGGAGAGGAGGGGTGCAGGACAGGCACCTCCGGTCTTTGGTTCCTCTCCCACTAGTGGGTGCCAGTCCCAGGAGGCCCAGCCTGCTGCAGGCTGGTTGGCACGGCTCTGCCCGGCTGCCGCGGCCCTGCCTCAAGGACCAGGTACCAGGGGAGGGGAGCCAGATGTCAGAGCCACAGCCTGCGTCTGGGAGGGTGGTGGAGAGGCACATCGCCCAGCACTCTGGGCCGGGATCTGGTTTCATCACCTGACCCCAGCACAGAGGGCTCCAGGGTTGGCAGGTGTGGCACCGCACCTTTGTACTGGTTGGACAAGGCCGACACTGGCTGCATCCTTACTGAGGACCTACCATGTGCTGGGTTCAGCCCGCAACCTGGAGAAGCAGCGATTGCTGTGTCCACTGTACAAATGAGGGAGTCGAGGCCAAGAACTCCACCCACTTGGATAAAATCCTCCCGTGCTTCCCCATTGCCCTCAGGGTGGAGCAGAGCCCCTTCCCCTGGGTCCTGCTGCTACCCACCCCACACATGTTTCTGCCACGGAAATACTCACAGCCTCTCTACCCACCAGGCACACACATCTCCAGCCCTATGCTTATGATTTCCACTCACTGTGTCAGCTTTCTTCTTATTTCCACGTCATCTTGTCTCTGTGGCAATGCCACCTCCTCCAGGAAGCCTCCCCTGATAGGCTCGGACTACTGGGGCAACTCCCTTGAAGGCAGTGTTCCTCTTTGCAGAGCCCTGGTTGTGCTGGGTTTCAAGCATACTTGCACTTCATTAGCCCCTACTGCCCCTGATCATGGACTTCCTGAGGTCAGGGAAGGGACCAGGGCCACCGCACAGAATTTTTCCCCCAGGAGGAAGCAGCCCCACGCTACCACGGGGTGAGGCTTGGTGTCCTGGGGCAGGACGCAACCTGCACAACTGTACACAGTGTCCCTGGCCTGGGTCTTGCTCGTCTGTGGGCCTGGCACAGAGGCTTGGGTGAATGAACGAGTGAATGAATGAATGAATGAATGAGTGGGTGGGTGGGTGAATGAGAAAGTTGTCCAGGGTCTTCCAGCAGTAATGGCACAGCCAGGGTTCGATCTCTGGCTCAAGGGACTCCAGATCTCATGCTTGACACACCCGCTGGGGATGTGGGAAGCTTGGGGCACATCCAAATGCTGAGCCTAGGCTGCTCCAGAGGACTGAACCCTGCCCAGGCCCGACTGCGGCGGCCTCCGGGCCTCCCAGAGGATGAGGTGCTGCTGGACGAGGGGTCAGGGCTGGCTAAGGCTGAACCGCGTGGCAGGTAGCACCAGGCCAGGCCAGCCTCCAGGCAGCCCAGGTCCCGGCCCCTGAGGGCGCATGGAGGCTGAACACTTGACATCAACTGTGTCCTTGGGGCACCTTGGGAATCCTCGATGCGGAGGTGGCTTGGACCTCAGCGTGGGGTCTCCCAAAAAGGCTGCCCCATGGAAGAGACAAAACGGAGGAAGGAGTCCAACACAAATCTACTGAAGACCATTCCGTGTGGGGTACAGTGTGGTGTGCACTCTGCCCGCCCTCGGGCTGCACACAGCCTATAGGGGATGTGCAGGGCGGTTTCTCCCCTTCCCCGGGATGGGGGTGGCTCTAGATTTTAGGGAGCAAGGTCCCGATTCTCCCACAGAAGGTGTAGAGACGGAAGGGGCAGAGCGGGAAGTGGAGGTGCAGGGGGTGGACCCAGAGCAGTGGCTAGCACTTCCTCTGCAGAAATCGGGCTTGCTCCAAGGCGCTTCTTACAGGCAGGGATGTAATAGAAAGAACGAGTGTGTGGCTTTGCGGGTCACACAGAGCTGGGCTCATATCCTGGCTCCACCGCTACAGGGCTGTGTGGCGTTTGCAGTTTACCCAGCTCGTGAGGGTCTATGAAATGGGAGTGAAGGTAAGACCCACTGGGGCAAGTTACAACAGGCCTGCCTCTCCCATATGCCCCTTGAAGAAGCCAGGCCCCAGACAGCATAGACTATGTGATGATTCCATTCATATTCAAGTCGCGAAAATGCAAACCAACCTACAGGGAGAGAAGGCTGATCCTGGGGATGGGACTTGGGAGGGAAGGGATTACAAAAGGCCTTCACAAGCAAACTTTGGAAGATGACAGACGTGTTCATGACCTTGAACGTGATAATGGTCTCAAGAGTGTATACATAGGTAAAAATTTGTTGTACACTTTAAATCTGTGCAGTTTGTTGTATGTCAATTATGCCTCAATAAAACTGTTAAAAAAAAAAAAAGAAATCCCCCAACCTCAAAATTTTTTAAAAATCTCAGTGACTTCTTCCTGGGGAGCAAGTTACAGGGTGTAAGTGACTTTCGCAGGTGCCTTGTTTCTGTCTGGGTTAGTTCCCTCCCCATCTTTACTTCATCAAGACAATTATTCCCTGACTCTTTTGTTGAATGCACATCTATTGAGTTCCAACAAGGCTCCAGGCCAACAGGATGAGACAGAACTCCAAAGGAGACCAAACTTGTGTGGTTCCGCCTGTCTGGAGGGGAGCCCAGGGCAGCCCCTAACTTGGCCTGGGGGCCCAGAAACCAAGGTGGGGATGCCCAGTTGGCTCAGTTTGGAGCCCTTGTCTGGCGGTCCCCCAGGCCAGCAGGAGGCATGGCGTGTTTCAGAGCTCACTCGCTGTGCTCCCGACTCTGCATATGTTGCTGAGTTTGGTGCAACTTGGAGCAAGCATCCTTGTCAGTTTTAATTTTTTTCAATGTAAATTTTGTATTGAAGGACTTCCCTGGTGGCACAATGGTCAAGAATCTGCCTGCCAATGCAGGGCACACAGGTTCGATCCCTGGTCCGGGAAGATCCCACGTGCCGCGGAGCAACTAAGCCTGTGTGCCACAACTACTGAGCCTGTGTGCCACAACTACTGAAGCCCATGCGCCTAGAGCCCGTGCTCCTCAACAAGAGAAGTCACGGCAACGAAGAGTAGCCCCCACTCTCTGCAACTAGAGAAAGCCCACGTGCAGCAGTGAAGATCCAACGCAGCCAAAATTAATTAATTAATTAATTAATTAAAATTTTGTGTTGATTTAAAATGTTGTGTTAGTTTCTGGTGTACAGCACAGTGATTCAGTTATACTTGTGTGTATGTGTATATATATACATATATATATATATATATATGTATATATATATAGTTTTACAGGTTCTTTTCCCTTCTAGGTTATTAAAAAAATACTGAATATAGTTCCCTGTGCTACACAGTAGGTCCTTGTTGGTTGTCTATTCCTTGTCAGATTTAGATGACTATTTTTCTTTTTCATTCTGGTTCATTTTTAGTCGCTTATTCCTCTTCTGACCTGTCATTGCAAAAAGTTCAAACAAAAATGTCCAGCAATATAGATTTTGTTGAAGGAATTAGACCGAGTTTAAATCATCAGGTAGGATATTTGCAGGGAGGGGCAGGGTGACGTGTGTGTACACATTCACGGGCCACAGGCTGTGAACAATCATTTCTCGGGGCAACTGCAGCTGTGGCTGTCCTTCAGGATCTTCTTGCTAGTTGATATTTTCTGTTCTTAGAAATGATCATGTACCACTCCAGTATTAAGAGAAAAGTCATGAAAGAAACCAGCACTGAATGAAGCGTATAGAACCACATCTGGCCAGCCATCCTCTCTGCCCTGACCTGAGACTGTCCCCCACACCCACGTGGGCTCCAGGCTGGCTCCCTCCCCTCTGTTCTGTACCCTGAGTGACCTTTACAAGATGCAAATCTGATTATGTCTTTCTTCTGCTTGCAGAACAAAGTCTGATCCCCGTTGAGTGGAAGACAAAGCCTTTTACTGACCATCCCTTCCCACCTTGCAAGCTCAAGGCTCTGGAGGGAACATTCCAGACTCTTTCTGCCCCCGGGCCCTTTGTACCCGGGGCTCCATGTACAGGAGCCGCTGTCCTGCCCTGGCACTCACCCTCTGTCTGCCCCCAGCAATCAGGTCCTGATCCACCAGGTCTTGGCCAAGGCCTTCCTCTGTGTAGCCGCCCTGGCCCTGGGTGCTCCCACAGCTGCAGCAGCCCATCCATCCAGGCATGTGCACCCCGACCCCTGCCCCTGCTTCCTGTCTGGTCAGGGAGGGCCCCGCCCATCCGCCCTCATCTGGCCACTCCCCACGCCCAGCTCGAGGCTTACAGTGGAGAAGATGCTCATCAAAGTATTAGTGAATGAATAACGAATTCCGAGGATGCACGTTAGCCTGAACCCTGCCCACATCATGTCCGTCCACTTTTACAGAGGTTTTCCCAGCTCCATTGGCCCCTGGTGATCTCACCCTATTCTGAACTTTCATGAAATCTACTGAAAAAATTGGTGATTTGACCCTTGTCCTACATTACCTGGAATTCTTTATTTCTTTGTTTATTCTTCAATATTTGTTTGTATTCATACATATATATATATAATTTATATTCAGAACAGGTGAAGAACTCCTACAAATCAACAACAATAATAGAAGACCAAGAACCCAATAGAAATGGAAAAAGGATTTGAACCACACTTAGCAAAATAGAAAATCCACATGGCCAGCAAACATTTGACAAGAGACTCGTCCTCACTAACAATCGGGAAATGTAAGCAAACACCGCAATGCATTACTACTTCTCTTGCATGAGTTGGGCAGAAGTTAGAAAGTTCAAGGACCTCAGGAATGGAGAGGATATGGAAATGGACGTTCTCATGCCCTGATGTGGGGCGTGTAAATAGATATGACCACGTTGGAAGGCAATTTGGCTAGGTGAATTTCAAACTTCAAATCTCGTATACAGTGACCTGACTATTCCATTTCTTGGTATGTACCCATGAGAAACACTTGTACACGCATGCAAAGAGGCATATACAAACTTGCTGACCACAGGCCTTCTCTAAAAGAGCAAAAACAAGAGATACAACCTAAACGTCACAGCTGGGGACAGGCCTAAGAAACTGATATGACCATACAATGAAATAACAATAACATGTTGCGTTACAGATAATGAGGTTGTTCCTCTGACTTGACCAGGACAGGGCTCCAAGTCATACTATTGCTAGAATAAAAAAGAAAGTCACGGAGTGATACCACCAGTACCACGCCACGTGTGAAAACATGCATACAACAACAATGCAACGTGCTTTCTCAGACACATGTATGTGTCAACACAGGGGTTGCCCCCAGGTAGGAGAGTGGGATTAGCCTGTGATCAAAGAGGACCAAAGAGGTGATTTTTCTCGTACTTCAATTTTTTTCAAGTAGAATATATTTGTATAATTTAAAAATATGACAACATTGTAAATCAACTATACTTCAATTAAAAATAAAAAATTTTTTAAAAGACGTAAAAATTTAGGCCCAGAAAAGTTAAGATTTAATTCTATTCTGGAAAAAGTTCAGGAAACTCAAATTATTGTTACAGACTTTTTTATAGACATCTGGGTGAATACAGTGACCTCAAACTAGGAAAAATTAAAATATGAATTAGACACAGGGAACTATATTCAATATCCTATGATAAACCATAATGGAAAAGAATATACATGGACTTCCCTGGTGGCGCAGTGGTTAAGAATCCACCTGCCAATGCAGGGGACATGGGTCCGAGCCCTGGTCGGGGAAGATCCCACATGCCGTGGAGCAACTAAGCCCGTGCGCCACAACTACTGAGCCTGCGTTCTAGAGCCCGTGAGCCACAACTACTGAAGCCCGTGTGCCATAACTACTGAAGCCCGCATGCCTAGAGCCCGTGCTCCGCAGCAAAGAGAAGCCACCGCAATGAGAAGCCCGTGCACCGCAATGAAGACCCAACGCAGCCAAAAATAAATAAATTTATTTAAAAAAGACAATATACATATATATACATTTATACGTGAATCACTTTGCTGTACAGCAGAAATTAATACAACATTGTAAATCAACTGTACTTCAGTAAAATAAAGTTAAAACATGTGAGTTAGAAAAAGAAATCAAAACCAGGAAAATATAAATAAGGGTAGGAAATCAGGGCTATAGGAGAAAGAAACAGAAACATCAAAATCCAGGCGCCAATGATCTACGAAGTGGTCATAGTTGACATTCATACTTAGTTCTGAGCTTCCTGGCAGCCCAGGGGGAAGTGCAGATGTGACATAACTGATCCTTGATTGTCATAAAGGGAAACCTGCCTGGCATGGTTAGAAATTGTCTCATAGGGTAGATTTTAGCGTTCTAACCATGACCAAGGACCACACGTTCAGCCTCTTGGTACCTGCAGGGCCATGGGGTGGGGGTGGGGGGGTGCTGAGCACCCACTGGTGTGCCCTGCATGCTTGTCAAGGATTGCGACCTCCCTGGTAAGTGTGGGATCCTTACTAGGGGGGAGCCAAGCTACAGCAGGCCCTGGGGGATGAAGCAAAACTCCAAAAATGCTGTGACCTGCTATTGGCTAAAGTTTGGTTACACCACTAGAGTCGTAACTCTGACCCTGTGGTCCAACCCAAACCCCAAGGTCAAGGCTGGGTAAGCCAGCCTGTAGTTTGTGTCTCCTTCCAGCCCTCCCATACCATCAGTGGTTTATAGAAATCCTACAGAAGCTGTTTAAATGGGGTTGGGGTTAAGTCTGCACCCCCATGCCAGTGGTACGAAGGTCAGAGAGGTGAAGTCATTTCTTCCTTGACAGTTGGCTGGCACCAGAGTGAAGAGTATAAACCCAGTGTCCTGACGCTTTCGACTGCCCAACCCACCCTGCATGCCAGATTCAACTATAAACTAAGCATGTGATGTGTCAGCAAAATCCTAAGAAATCCTACACCCAAGCATGTGTTTTCCTTCACACTCATCACCTGGCAGGCAAAACACTTGTTCCAGGTTGAGATTTTCAGGTTGAGAGTAGAACTGACCTTTGGAAATGACCAAAGGCATCCAAAGCCTGGTCTGGGAGATGACGTAGACAATCGATCATAGCTTGCTATTTATTTTTACCCTGCTCTCTCTGAAATGGATTTGAGTTGATTTTTAAAAGGTGTGTGGACAAGAAAATATAAAGTAAATAAATGATGAAAGGGGAAAATGAAAGTTTAAGTCGAAACAGAGCAAAGTCGGTACGTAAAACGCATGCACCATAGTGCTAGAAGTGGGCTACAAATGTGATCCCAAGCTTCCTAGTGGCCAAAGCAAAGAGGGAAAATGGTCAACTTCAAGGTGCTCATATTCTACAATTTATAAACAAGTTGACTGTCAGATGCACAGGCTTTCCTGAACATGAGCTCTGAAGCCAATGTCTTTTGTGGTTCCCAATAAAATTAGTCTCGTGGGATGAGGGGACAATGTCCTGACCACATCCCTACAACAGTGAGTAGGGCATTTCTGGAGAGCCTTTTTAAAACAGCATCTTCGAAGCACTCAGCTGGCATGGCGCCGGAATGTAATTCAGTAAAGTCACCCGTCCGGGGTTGGGGGTCAGTCTGGGCAATACTGGTTTGTCACAAACAAGTTGTGGACAAAGGAACAGGCTCATAGATGGATGCGGAAATTAATTCCCAAAGAAGACCCAGGCAGCAGCTGGCAGCGAATGGGACAGACATCACTGGAGGCGCGGTCGTCCCGCTGCTGTGGAGAGGCCTAGGGAGGAGGGGCAAGGTGCCCTTGCATAAGAAGGTTTTATTGTGTTTCTTTAAAAACAAAAAGGCGGGGGTGGGGGGGCTTCCCCGGTGGCTCAGTGATTAAGAATCCGCCTGCCAATGCAGGGGACGCGGGTTGGAGCCCTGGTCCAGGAAGACCCCACATGCCACGGAGCAACTAAGCCCGTGTGCCACAACTACTGAGCCTGCGCTCTAGAGCCCACGAGCCACAACTACTGAAGCCCACGAGCCACAACTACTGAAGCCCGCGCACCTAGAAACCATGCTCCGCAACAAGAGAAGCCACCGCAATGAGAAGCCCGTGCGCCGAAACGAAGAGTAGCCCCCGCTAGCCGCAACGAAGAGTAGCCCCCACTAGCCGCAAGCAGCAATGAAGACCCAATGCAGCCAAAAATAAAATAAATTAATAAAAAGAAAAAAAAGTTCTTAGTATATGAGGCTGCGTCTTGTGTCTGGAAAATACCCATCACTGTCCCTAGCCTTGTTGGCTTCAGGCTGTGTTGACTAGACAGCGGAAGTGCTGAAAACCTCCTGTGTGAGGGGTCGTGAACCCCAGCACCTGTGGCTTGGGCAAGTTACTTCGTCACTTTGAACCTGAGTCTCTTCCTCAGCCATGCAAGTCGGCTGGGAGGCCTGGAGAGAGAGCAGGGGACATGCTGGTCCCTTGCGGGCGCTGGACAGATGCTACGTCTTCCTGTCATGAAAGAACGGAGGGTGGCAACGTGGACCTGGTGGAGGACCCTGGCCCGTTCCCCGGCCTGGATGCGGGATGCTTGCCCCGAACCAGGATCTTCAGCTCAAGCCCCAGGATCCGTCAGGTCCTCCGGGGCCCCACGCAGGAACTGGCTCTTTCAGACCCGCAGGCTTCTGAGCAGGTCAGGAGCCTGCCTGCCCGGACGGACAAGCCTTGGAAGGAATTTTAATGGAAGTTCATTAACATTTTTCTCCCACTTCTGGAGGATTTGCTTTGAGAGTTGGGAGGAATGTTATCTCTGATAAGATGGAAGCAGGGCCCCCCTGGATGAATCAAGCCCCCTTGCTCCGAGGGATCCTATGCGATGCTAAGTTTTCACACACATACCTGGCAAGCCCCTGCACCCCTCTTCCAGGCCCAAGACATTGGGGCCACTGGCTTAGGTTCCCCAAGAGCTGTCCCCTTGGTGCCTTGGTGAGCTGGAGAGGTGAGAAATCCCAGCGCCTGCGTCCATGTGCAGGGCCCATGGCCAGGTAGCCGCACATCCGTTCAACTTTGATACACCTGTTCCCAGGTGCTGGCCTGGGCGCTCACAGTGACTGCTGGGGGGGTCCTGGGGGATGCACTTACGTGGCCAAGGGTGGGTCACAGCCATCGAACAGAGGAGCTGCCACTCAAGCCCCACTCTGCACCACCCCAGAGCTCAGGTCCCCCGCCCCTCCCTGCTGGACCATCCAGTGTGGAAGCCGCGACCTTACATGGGTATTTATATTTAAACTTAATTCAGTCAAATAAAAATCCAGCTCCTTAGTGGCACCAGCTTCATTTCCAGTGCTTGGTAGCCACACCTGACTACCCTATGGGACAGAGGAGGTGGAGAACATTTCCATCACCGTAGGAAGTTATGATGGATCGTGTGGCCAGGGTGTTAGGCCTTTCCACTTGCTGGGGAAGGCTGGTGGGCTCCAAGACCGAGATATTGGGGATGGCCGGTGACGTGCACCTCCAGATGCATCCGTGGGTGTTGAACCCTGGGTGCATCTGGGCCTCCCTAGGCTGCCTCTGTCCTGAGCCAGGCTTACCCCCCAAGCCCTGTGCTTTCTCCCCTGCCCTCAGAGAGGTCAGAGTGGAGAAACTGGTCCCAGCAACCCAAGGTCAGCAGTTTCCAGCCAAGCAGGTCTGGGCTGGGCCTCGTGTTTGCAGAGCTCAGTGGCCCCTGGGGCCCTGTGGCCGCCTGGGCCTCCACCCTCTAGAGGCAGCCAGACACCCCAGGCCACTGCCTTGATTCCATCCCACATCTGGGACCCTCCTCCTGCTGCCCAGCCAGAGAGGGACAGCTGAGAACAAGGCAGCAGCTCTCCCTACCCCACCCTGAGAGCACCCATGTCTGCCCACGTGAGAGCCTGGCAGAGTCTCCGCTTCTGTAAAGGCCTTAGCCTCCCCGTGTGTGCCTGTATGTGTGTGCAGATGTGTACCTATGTGCACGTGTGTGTGTGCGTGTGTCATGCGGGGCTGAGACTTTGGGGACTGAGGGCATCCTCCCCTTACTCCACAGCCTATGTTGATGGCAGGAGGAACAAGGCAAGGGCTGGCCCTGGGGTTTGACAGAGTTCATGGAATAATCTCCAGCATGTGAAAGATGCTAATCCTGGGCTTGAGTCCAGCTTAGCTCAGTTTTCTCTTCTGTAAAATGGGGACAGGAAAGACAGCTGCCATATAGCACCGGCGTGGAGATGAAGTGTGAAAGCTCTCAGCACGGTGCCTGGCATGGGGCACGTGTTCAGTAACTCTTAGCTGCTGCTGCCTTTTAAGATAATAAATCCAGGGACTTCCCTGCTGGTCCAGTGGCTGAGACTCCATGCTCCAAATGCAGGGGGCCTGGGTTCGATCCCTGGTCAGGGAACTAGATCCCACATGCTGCAACTAAGACCCTATGCAGCCAAATAAATAAGTAAAAAAATGTTTTAAGATAATAAATACAGAGGAACACCTTCCTTTATTAAACTCCTACTACAAATTGGAGCTCTACTGAGCAATTTTTTATCTTATTTTATTTTATTTGTTGTAGTATAGTTGATTTACAATATCGTGTTAGTTTCAGGTGTACAGCACAGCAATTCAGTTACATGTACATATACTTCTTCCAATTCTTTTCTCATACAGGTTATTACAAAATATTGAGTAGAGTTCCCTGTGCTCTACAGTTGGTCCTTGTTGTTTATCTATTTTATATATATGTGTACATGTTAATATATATGTGTACATGTTAATCCCAAACTCCCAAACATGTACATGTGTACATGTTAATCCCAAACTCCTAACTTATCCCTCCCCCTACCCCCTCTCTCCTTTGTGAACCATACATTTGTTTTCTGTGTCTGTGGGTCTCTTTCTATATACAATGGAATATTACTCAGCCATTAAAAAGGATGAAATAATGCCATTTTCAGCAACATGGCTGGACCTAGAGATTGTCATACTAAGTGAAGTAAACCAGACAGAGAAAGATAAATATCATATGATAGAGTTTATATGTGGACTCAAAAAACAAGATGCATTTGATGACATTAGCTCCTTGAACGCTCCCCGCGTCTGTAAGACATGCTGATGGAGAGCAGGGCGTCAGAAAGGTTAAATGAATGGCCCATGGCCACGGGCTGTGGGATTCCCCATCCTCAGCATGGCCTCTCCCGCTGCCCTAGAAGCATCAGAGCCCACGTGGGAAGGGAGAGGCCTGCAAGCAAAGAAGCAAGCTGAGTGATTGCCACGGGTGCAGACTGCAGGAGAGGGTGCTCAGTTGTCCCCTGCTCAGTTCTGTGACCCCCACGGAGCATCCACTGGGTACCAGGCTCCCTGGGCTACCTGCAGGGGCGGAAGAAGGAGGAAGATTCCTGGAGAAGCCCCGGAGAGGTCACTGCTGAGTAGAGAACGCAGCGGTAGTCAAGCAGGCCAGCCCTGCCGTCGAGGGCTTCTCTGCGCAGGCCACGGAGGCCTGGAGTGAGGCTGCCTGCCCGGTCTGCCATGGAAGAGGCAGAAGAGGACCGGGGCCCGGCAGAGGGCGTGCACTTACATGACACGAGGCCTCCCAACACCCTTCCTCTGTAACAGAATTCCCCTCGCAGCTGCTACCCAAATGCCACTGCTTAAGAAGCATCCGCACCTTAAGATTGGGAAAGCCTGTGTCTCTAAAAGGCGAACTGTCTTACAGGGTTGGAACCACACACAACCAGCAGTGTCTTGGGGAGAGCTGTCACATACTCTTAGCAGAGAAATGGACCCGAGTGAGACCCTGGGTGGAGAAGTTTCGATGAGACGCAGGAGGGAAAATCGTGGCAGTGCCAGAGTTGGGAGGGTGCCGATCTGGGGGTGGGACCCCGGCCAGATGGGCCACAAGGCCCGGCCAGACAGCTGCCTCAGAAGACACACTCAGGACTCAGCAGGCATGTTGACAGGGCTACACCTGAGCACAATGGCTTCATTTTCAGCTTATTATTATTTAAACATGGAAACAAAAATGAGGAAAGACAAAAGAAGTTTGTTTTGGCAACTCGACTTTCAGCCTCAGGAAAGTCGAGGCCTAGGGTTTTTTCCCCCAGCATTTGTTCCCCTGGGTCTCGGGTGCAGGGAGAGGGGGGCAGGAACAGGTGGGACTGGGTGCAAAGGCCAGGGTGACACCCAGGGCCACTTGTTTTGCCCACAAGACCACATGACTGGGGGGGCTGATGCTTTCTTTTTCTAACTGCAGTACCTGGTGGACTAAAATACTGCTTTGGGTTTTTTCTCTGTTTTGGTTTTTGTTCAGTTTGTTGTGATTCCTGGCTAAGCATACTGTTTCTAGCCCTGGCTCTGCCATGGCGGCGCTCTGTGGCCTCCCACAAGGAGATGCCCCCTCTGGGCCTCATCTCATAGCACACATACGGCAAGGACTGTCACTGCAGGAGCCTGTGATCTTTGTGTGGTGCCTGCCCAGGCTCCACCCACCACCACACCTTCGATTCAGATAAACCCATTTCCAAGGCTTCACCCCAGCGCCCCGTCCTCCGAGAGTCGGCCTGGACCCTCTGGCCGTTCGCCGTGCCTGTATCTCTCGTGCTTGGCTTCACATTTTGCAAACAGCAGAGGAGAGGGCTGGAACCCTGGCTCTTCCCTGTTTGTCGGCACCCGGGCAAGTCACTTGCCCTCTCGGCACCTGTTCGTTCATCTCACGACTGGGGAGCTGTCATCACCATGAAATGGGTGTGAGGACATTGCACGCCGGTCTGGTCCAGCCCCGGCACGCCATCAACCTGTCGATTTCAGGGCCGTGAGCATTGTCTCCCACTTGCCTCTCACGGCCTGGATGGGCCTGTTCTGTCTGACGCTCAGGTGGTAACTTCCGGGGCAGCGACCGCATCCCCTCACGGCCCTGGATCAGCGAGAACCCTGGATGAGGTCCAGTGTCTTCTCCCAAGGCTGCAGGAGCATCTGGGTCCGGGGTGTGGGGCAAGCCAGGGGCCTGGGGACAACGCTGAGGGAGGAGCCTATTCCCAGGCGGTAAGTACAGGGTCGGCCTGAGTCCCAGCCCTGCGTTGGCGACCAGAACGAGAAGATGCCGCCATCAGCCATGGAGGAACACGGGCTTCCCCTGGGAAACAGGGGTGCCAGAGCCGCCATTCTCCCTCTGCTCCTTTACCTGTCACCTGGACTGGTGGCCCTTGGAGAGCAGGGATTGTGTAGCCTTGCTCTGCACTGCACGGGTGGTGCCTAGAGCACAGCCTGCACGCAGTAGGTGCTCAACAGAGGCTGAACATGTGCATTGCAGAACACACACTCAACTGGTCGGTCTTGTGTAAATCTGTCCATCCGTCCATCCATCCACACAGAAAAAAGGCCTTAAAGCCTTATTGTGTGCCGAGCACTGTGCTGAGAGCCGGCACCCACAGCATCGCTCACAGTGAATGTGAGTGTGTGTGAGTGTGTGTCTGTGTGTGAGTGTGTGTCTGTGTGTGTGTGTGTGTGTGTGTGTGTCTGTGTGTATCTTGGCCCCCCTCCCCGACTGCCCTGCAGAAAGGTGACCCGACAGCCAGGGGCCCTGCCACTGGCGTATTCAGCAGGTGCCTGCAGGGATCGAGGCAAGGTCACACCCCAGACAGTGGAATTTCTCCATAAATCAGGAGTAGCCCCTGGCAGTGGGGCCTGAACAGAGCCGGTTCTTTATCTGTCCCAAGCATCTGTGAGGAAGGCCTTTATGAGAATGGAGAGGTCTGGGGTGGGGAGTCACAGCTGGTCCCCAGGGGTCAGGCAGAGCTGTGATGGGCTTGATCCGGGCCTGGCCTCCAGCCAGGCTTCGCCATCGTGAGCTCAGTCTCAGCAAAGCCACACAGAGGCTCACCGTAGGGTGGAGGCCTACCTCAGCCTGAGCTGGGCTGCACATCCACCCTTGGAATCCCCTGCAGTGATGAAGTAGATGATTGGCATGGCCAGCACAGAGTTTTGTAATAATAATAACAAATTATAGCACCAGCTCCATGAATTGAGTGCTTACTATGTGTTAGGCACTGTCTGAGTTCGGCCTGTATCTTATCTCATTTAATCCAATAATAACAAATAAGGCAGTTAGTATTCTCACCTCCATTTTATAGATGAAGAGACTGAGGTTCAGAGTGGTCCTCACCTTCTCCAAGCCTCAGTTTCCTCACCTGGGAAGAGAGGATACAGTACCTCAGAGAAGCTGATGCAACAGCTGGGGAGGATCGCCGGACACTGTAAAATGCATTTAGCCCAGCAGAACTGCCACAGATGCCAGAGGAAGTCAGGGATCACCATGTAGCCAGTGCCCCTTTCACTATGACACTGTGCAGTAGGTCCTGCTATTACCCCCAGTTCCAGAGGAGGAACTGAGGCTCAGATGTACCGAAAACCTTCGCCAGGTCACAGGACTAGCAAGTGAACGGCCAGGATTCAGACCCACGGTCAGTTCTGCAACCCTGAGTACTATTCATGGTTCGAGTGACAGTGTGGGGTACGGCGCGCAGCATTTGGAATCAGGTGGCTCTGGAGTTCAAACCCCAACGCTAGCACTTACTACCCGTAGGATTTTGAGGCGGGGGAAACCTCTCCAAGCCTCAGTTTCCTCATCTGTCAAACGGGGCTCAGATGCGACCCTTGCAGGAGGGCTGCGAGGACCGAGTGAAGTAACGCGGCAGGGTGCCCAGCCCAGGGTCTGGAGCGTTCGGATGGCACGTGGACTCTGTTAGCACCGAGTCCCGCTGGGTACAGCAAGAACCCAACTGGGGGCTTAACTGAGCGGGCTTTACCTTTTCCCGAGTATCAAGAAGTCCAGGGATGGGCAATCAGGGCCAGCACAGTGATCCCACGCACCGGGGGGAGGTACACTCGGGCTTTTCCTCTACCATCCTTAGCACGTGGCCTCCTCCCTCCTGCCCCTAAGACGGCTGTTGCTCCTCCGGTGTGGCATCCGGCTCCATACGAGGTAAGCACCCCTACATGTCACTGGCCAGACCTAGGTCACATAGTCACTGCTCTCTTCCAGGGAGTCTGGGAAGGGGAGACCGCCCCCAACTAAGCCTGGGTTCTGAGGGCGAGGTTCTGATGGGTGTGGGGACTTTCAGCGGTCCTGACCACCTGATGCCCAGGGTGGGTGGTCCCTCTCCCTCCCCCATCCCTGTTGGCTCCTTTTTCCCCTGCTTTCACCTGCTCCCCACACCTTCCCACCAATTTCTTCTCCGGCAGGACCTCGGTTACTGTCAATAGCCAAACCTGGCCACCTGGGTTGGTCTTGATTTCCATTCAGAAAATGCCTCCCTTCCCAAAACCCAAACACGTGGGAAGCCCAAATGGACAGGACACATTTCCTATCACGAGGATATTCCAACGATCGCGTAATTGTGTTTGACTTTCCAGAACTGTCGAGGACACGCCCCCAGGAGCAGGAAGCCCGGATGTGCCTTCACTCTCCTGACATTAGGTCCACAGTGAAGCCTTTTGGACCCAAGGACTCGCAAAAGCTTGAGGAGCCTTCTGAAGGACCCAGAAAGCCGCGAACAAGGTCATCATAACGTCGGATGGATGCTCTAACCGGGCTCCTTGGCTCTGCACAGAGCCCTTTCCTGGTCCCAGTCTGGAGCCCTGGGGGTCTGAGTGGTGCAGGGACAGGGTTCTGGCTTCAGATGCACCAGGCTGGACTCGGGGCACTTCATCCCTTCCCAAGAGTGTTGTTTTGAAGAGTCAGAGAGGCAGACACACTTTGCCACAACTATTTTGTTGGAGAACATTGGAGCCAGGATTCACACCCAGGTCAGGCACCATAACGCCTCTCTTCCCGCTGCCCAGAAAAGTCCCCGAGTGTCTGAATCAACCCTCCCGTTGGACATATGGGGAAACTGAGGCCCAAGGTGGGGAGGCGGGGGGAATTGGCCAGACACAACGCCTGCTTGACAGAAGTTTCTGGGCAAAGGAATCTGATAGGGGTCTCTGGACTAGAATAATCTCAGTTGAT
Source organism: Aethalodelphis obliquidens (assembly GCF_003676395.1). NCBI lineage: Eukaryota > Metazoa > Chordata > Mammalia > Artiodactyla > Delphinidae > Aethalodelphis > Aethalodelphis obliquidens. The sequence continues at coordinate 9,878,580 of NW_020837991.1, read as the reverse complement.
TATTTAGAAGAAAGGAGAAGAAGAAGGAAAGGGTGAGAAGGTAAGTCTGCATCCTGTGTAATGTTGCTCCATGGAAAGAAACCACTGCTTTTCTTCTGTCTGGACTGTTCTTCTCCCAAACCTCCACGTTCAAAGGCCACCTCCTAGCATTTGCCGCCTGAAATGGCTGTCCACTCAAGTCATTTTCTGTTTATTTTCTTCCCAGCACCTGTAACTAAAATGTTTATGCTAAATATTTATGTGCTTATATGCTCACTGCTTTCTTTCATACTAGGATGTGAGCTCCACAAGGGAAGAGATGCATCTCATTTTCTGCTGTATTCCCAGTGCCAAGAACAGTGCTGGGAGCCGACCCTCAACAGCTATTTGTCAAGTGAAAGAATGGAATTTTGTCCACTCATTGAGAATCCTATGCCTTTAACCAGAATAAAATCCTGGTGACCATCACAGAGATGCCTGCAGTTCAAGAAACTGCCCTGTACTGGCCATTGTCTCTAAAGTTGTGAGAAATTGCATAAAATGTCTCCAAACTTGCAAAATTAACTTCCAAGTTACTTAGCTGCAAATATATGGATGCAATTCAACGGTTTTGATACAATTTTTCATTTTTATCTTTTTTTTTTTTTTTTTTTTTGGCCACTCCGCGCAGCTTGCGGGATCTTAGTTACCCAACTAAGGGTTGAACCCGTGCCTTTGGCAGTGAAAACGCAGATTCTTAACCACTGGACTGCCAGGGAATTCCCTCTATCATTTTGTGTGTGTGTGTGTGTGTGGTACGCGGGCCTCTCACTGTTGTGGCCTCTCCCGTTGCGGAGCACAGGCTCCGGACGCGCAGGCTCAGCGGCCATGGCTCACAGGCCCAGCCACTCCGCGGCATGTGGGATCTTCCCGGACTGGGGCACGAACCCGTGTCCCCTGCATCGGCAGGCGGACTCTCAACCACTGCGCCACCAGGGAAGCCCTCCCTCTATCATTTTAAATTAAATTTCTGCACTTTGAACATTCTTCTGAGAATTGAGAGGATGGACAATGTAAGCTCTTCTCTCTACATCAAGGGTGACTTGACAAAGTCTGGAGACAGTTTGGTTGTCACAACTGGGGAGGGGTACTCCTGGTATCTAGCCGGTAGAGGCCAGAGATGTTGCCAAACGTCCTCCAATGCACAGGGCAGTTCCCACAACAAAGAAGGATCTGGCCCTAAATGTCAATAATACAGCAGTTAAGAAACCCTGTTGGGAGGTGGGGAGAAATAAATTCGGAGTTTGGGATTAACATATACTCACTACTATATAAAATAGATAAACAACAAGGATCTACTGTATAGCACAGGGAACTATATTCAGTATCTTGCAATAACCTATAAGGGAAAAGGATTTGAAAAGAATATATATATGTGTACATACATAACTGAACATACATATATACTGTACATATACATACATAACTGAGTCACTGTGCTGTATACTTAAAACTAACACAACATTGTAAATTAACTATACTTCAATAAAAAAAAGAAATCCTGTTCTATATCAACTTAACGACAGTCTTACTGAATCTTTGGTGATAACAAACTGAATCAGAAATATTCATGAATGAATGTGTGGAAGTTTGTCTGACCCTGACTCTGTGCCAGGAATTGTGCCCGGTATTGGGGAAGGTATGCAGAAAAAAAAAAAAAAAAAGCACACGAGCCTTATGCTTGAGAAGTTCATCAACTCCCTCTCTGGCCAGAAATCTGAAGTCAAATCTTCCTGCTTCTGCCTTAGCTTTCCGTCTGGGTGGGAAAGTGGTATTTTGCTTTTCGGATGAAGAAGCTCCACTATTTTTCATTTAAAAAGCTTTGCACATACATTATTCATGAGCTCTATCCCATATTCAACATCATGTCGCCGCCATCTTGGAAAATGGCAGAGACGATGGTAATTCTCCAGGGTAGCTGCAGTGTACGGTAACACTGTTCCCAATTTTTTCACATCCCCCTGTAGCCATCCTCCTTGGCATGTGGCTCCCATTACAGAAAGGATATATTTCCCCACCCCACTGATGTTGGATTTGGCCAAGTGCTTTGGGCAATGGCACGTGAGCATATGGGGGAGGCTTCAGCTCACGTTAGCGTGCAAGCAGAGGCTTTCAAGATGTTTGTGAAGCTGGGTCACTGCTGGTCCAAGAATGATGGGACACATGAGGAAAAGAGCTAAATGCAACCCTCAGCTTAGAGCCAAGTCCAGCCAGCCTACAGCTCCGGGTAGAGCTACAGCCAAGCTCAGCTAAGTCAGCCGAGCCTCCGCTGATTGCAGAACCATGGCCAGGAGAATAGATGCTTATTGTTGTAAGCCACTAAAGTTTGTGTTTCTGTTGTTGGCTCGGATGAAACAGAAGTTTATTTTTCTCAGAAGAGAAATCTAGGGATGGGCAGTCCAGGGTTAATAGGATGGTTTCATGATGCCATCAGGGCCCCAGGCACCTCTGTTTTGTCCTCAGCCCTTGGTTTATAATTCTAAGATCACTTGGTGGTCCTAAAAGGCTGCTAGAGGTACAGTGGACAAGCCTGCATCCCAGACAGAAGGAGGAAGAGAAAAAGATATGCCTCATTCCTGTTTAGGAAGACTTTACAGAAGTCCCACGTGACGCTTGAGCTTACATCTTCATTGGCCAGAACTTACTCCTGTCTATATCTGCCTGCTAGGGAGATGGGGAAATGTGGTCTTTTAACTGGGCCTCAATGTCTTCATCTACAAAATGGGCACGAGAACACCCACCTTGATGCTTGTTGGGGTACTAGAGATCAGGCATGTTATACTCTAGTGATGACAGTGGCTTCATACTGAGAAAGCTAAGCCATTGTCCTATGTTGTAACACTTAAGTCCTTCGACCACCCCATTTGAATTCCATTTCTTTTTCTATAAGAAAGCTGAAAAATTAAACAGTTAGTAAATAATCAAGTTAGGATTCGAACCCAGCTGGTTTGATTCCAGCGCCCTGTTTCCCACCCACATTTCAATACTGCCTGCAAAAACTGGGAACCAATGATTGACAGATAAAAAACAACTTGACGGTACACACCTATTAGAATGACTAAAGTTAAAAAGCAAAAACGAGACAAAACCAGGTGCTGGCAAAGATGCTGAGAAACTGGGACTCTTAAACGTTACTGGTGGGAATGCAAAGTGGTACAGCCACCATGGAAATCAGTTGGTCAGTTTCTTAAGTCAGATATACATTTGCCGTATGACCCAGTAGTCAGAATCCTGGGCATTTTACTCTGGAGAAATGAAAATTATATTCACCCCAAAACCTGTACAGGAATGTTTACAGTAGCTCTATTCATAGTCACCAAATTCTGGAAACAACCAAAGTCCTTCAATAAGTGGATGACAAACTGTGACATAGCCACACGATGGAATACTACTCAGCAATGAAAAGGATGCAGAAACCAGGGTGAACCTTCAATGCATTTTGCTAGAAAGATGAAAGAAACCAGACTCAAAGGCTACCTATTGGACGACATACCTATTTATATGCCATTCTGGAAAAAGCAAAATGACAGGGTCGGAAATCAGATGGGTTGTTTGGGTCTGGGGTGGGGGAAAGGTTTGATGACAGAGGGGCACGAGGAAACTTTCGGGGGGTGATGAAAATACTCTATATCTCCATTGAGGTGGTGATGGTTACATAAAGCTTAGGAAACTGCACACAAAAAAGAGCCAATTTTACTATATGTGAATTATGTCTCAATTAAAAAAATTAAAACGTATCGTCTCATTCAAATACCCCAGGGAATGGAGGCTAACACAACATTGTAAGGCAACCATACTCCAATAAAAATTAATTAAAAAAACACAAAAAGACCCCAGGGACCTTGTGAGTCAGATACTGTATTGTTTCAAGTCAACAGGTAAGGGAACAGAAGGTGGGAGGCATATGAGGATCAGTCGCTGGCTGTGGGTTCTGGCTGTGCCCCTCACCGGGCCTCAGTAAGTGGCAGCAGCCATTGCAGAGGCCAGCAGAAGATGCCCAGGTCTGCAGAGCAGGCCCCAGCCTCAGGGAGAGCTCCCACCACACCCTACCCGTACCCCCCAGGCTGCATCTGACCTGCCCACTCAGACCTGGTCCAGGAGATGGGCCGACCACCTCACCAGAGCTCCAGCTGTCCTCTGCGATTGGTGAGAAGGGAGTGCCCATCCGTGTGTCTGTCCTTGGCTGTCTGGACACTAGGACAGGCTTGTTCTGTGCCCTAAAAGCAGCATTCCTAAGCCTGAGGGAGGGGGCAGCTCCTTTAAATATTTTATTTAGCGGCAACAGGGGACCAACACAAGCAAAGCAAATTCCTCATTCCTCCACCCCAGAGAGGAGGGCCCCCGATGTCAGGCCCGGGCGGCAGAATGAAGGAACGAAAACAGAGGGAGCTCCAGGTCCGAAACTAAATACAGCAGTCATCTGAAACGTCACCAGCAAAAACAGTTTGGAGCTGCTATACCTGTAAGCAAATGCTTTAAAGAGCAACAGAGCAAGCCCCAGGTGTGTCAGGGGGGAGGGTGGTGGCATAGGTTTGGGGACCGCAGGACTGATGGCTTCCCAGCACACCCCTCAGAGCTGGTCTGTACGCGCGGCTCAGAGTGGGCCACGGGCACACGTGAGGTGTTCGGCCAAGATTCACCTAGTAACAGGTATTTATTGAGAGCCCACTATGTCCCAGGTACTCGTCTAGGGGTGTGGATATGTTAGTGAACAAAACACACAGGGGTTACATTGTAACGGGGAGAATGAGTCCATGAAAAATCAATCAAATAAACGTCAGATGGAGACAGATACTCGGAGGGCAAGGGGAGGAATGGCTGGGAAGTGGTGTCTTAGACAGGTGGTCCGGGAAGGCTTTCCCTAGAGGATGACAGTAAAGCAGGGCCGTGGATACAGCGGTGAAGCCTAGCACATGACCCTCTGGGCAAGCACAGAGTTTGGGGTGTGCTTGGTGTGTTTGAGGGTCAGGAGACTGGACAGTGAAGCTGGAGCAGAGAAGTGGGAGAGGTGAGGTCAGAGGTGATAATGGGCCTTATAGGTCATTTGTAGGTCATGGTTTTGATGCCAAGAGAGCTGGGAAGACACTGAAGGGTTTTGAGCATAGGAGTGACCCTCTGGCAGCTGCACTAGACACTAACCAGGGTGTCTCAACCTCTGCTCTATGACATCTCGGGTAAGGGGAATTCCCTGGCGGTCCAGTGGTTAGGACTTGGCGCTTTCACTGTGGTGGCCTGGGTTTCATCCCGGAGAACTAAGATCCCACAAGCTGCATGGCATGGCCAAAAAAAACTCTAAATGACATCTCGGGCTTGATGAGTCTTTGTGCTAGTGTTCTAAATGGTGGGGGGTACGGTGCAGTGCATTGTACAATATTTCAAAGGATCCCAGGCATCTACCCACTGGATGCCAGTAGCACCCCTTCCTCCTGACCAAAAATGTCTTCAGACCTTACCCTGTGTCCCCTGATAGGCAAAGTGCCTGGCTAAGAAGCACTGCCACAGAGAGCCACAGGGGAAGCAGGATTAGATGTGATGCTCCCAGCAGGAGATGGTCAGCTTGCACTAGGATGGGAGGGGGTTGGCGAGGGTGCAGGGGGAGGTCGGTTGGAGGTAAGAAGTGATAGACGTCTAGGGGTTTGATGCCAGACAGGAGGACCCAGGTCATCCCTTTAACCAATCTCAATTGTATCTAAACACAGTTTAAGGGACGAGAATTGGGGGTATTCTGCAATTTTGCCAAAAAGGAGTTGTATGCTTATATGTGCATAAAAAAGTTTAAAAGGAAACACAAGAAACTGTTAACAAAGTTTGCATGTGAAGGGAGGACCTGAGGCCCGGGATGAGAAGGGAACTGAGTATGGCCTTCAGTTCTATTTAAATGTTTTACTTCCTATACACACACACACATATATATTTATGTTAGGTAAAACAAAAATCAAGAGGTATATACTGGGACTTCCCTGGCGGTCCAGCAGTTAAGGCCCCCTGCTTCCACTGCAGGGGGTGCAGGTTCGATCCCTGGTTAGGGAGCTAAGATCCTGTATGCCGTGGGGTACGGCCAAAAAAAAAAAAGTTATGTACTGTATGATTCTGTTTATATAAAATTTTCCAAATGGCAAGATTACGGTGAAGGAGAGCAGATTAGTCGTTGCCAGGGTTGCAGAGGGCGAGGCGGGGACACAGCTGGTGTGTGACTCTGGAGTGATGGACTGGTTCTGGAGCTTGACGGTTACATGAACCTGTATTTGTGATTAAAATGTATAGATACACACAGTCACATGTGCGCATGCACACATGATATGTAAAAATGATGCAAACTGAATAGATCGGTAAAGTTGTACCTATGTCGATTTCCTGGTTTTGAGAACATGTTATGTAAGACGATGCCATTGGGGGAAGCTGGGTGAAGGGTACACAGATGTCTCTGCACTATTTTTGCAACTTCCTGTGAGTCTATGAGTATTTCAAAATGAAAAGTAGTTTTTAAAGGGCAGTGGGAAGTGTCTCTGAAGACAGAGGTCTTGTCTCATGGACCTAAGTGTGAGCTCCGGAGGACACAACCTCACAGTAAGGTCCGACTCCCCAAGCCTCGCCTAGCCCCGGCTACCCCACAGAAGCCGCTCAGTCCTTAGGAAGAGGGTGGCTGAGTCCGGGGCAGAGCAACACACAGATGCCCTCAGCAAACGTAGGAATGGGACACAATGCTGGGGAGAGAGAAATAGGTGAGATGAAAAATACGGGTCCAAATACCTCTGAAACATGCGTATAATGCTGCGCGTGTTTCTGCTCCAACAGCCAAGGGCGTTTTTGGTGATAGGCACTCAGTTCTGGCCTGAAAAGCACTGGTGAATGAATGGGGTTGGGGTACAAAGCAGTGATAAAAGAAAATGACCAGCACGTCCTGCGGGGGCTAAGGGTCATGGGAGCAGCTGAAACTGCCAGACAGTGAACCAGAGGGGCCAGTGGAAGGCGGGGCCTCCTGTGTGTGGCCATCCATCGCTGGGCCCGGGACGCGCCCTCCACGCTTCCCCAAGCTCAGGAAGGAAAGTGCAATAGGCTTGTGATGAGTCAGAGAGAGGAGGGGGCTGGGAGTCGGGGTGACCTTGGCTGACCCCTCAGGGCTGGGCTAAGTGTACCCTCTCCCAAGGGGGCCAGCAAGACAGGAAAGGAGGCACACTTCACTGAGGGGAGGAGAGTGGAGTTGCAGGACCCCGCCACACTTTGGGGTGCAGAGGGGCCCCCAGCTCCTTTGCAAGGGAAAGAGCAGAGGGTATGGTCCGCCATGCAGTCGGGACGAGACTGAATGGGCAGTCGTCTACTCCAGACCACGGCCAAGACCTTAAGACGCCTCCTGACCTTAAAGGGAGGCTGGATTTTCAGTGAGCTCGAGGCAAGGAGGGAAGCGTGCCGGGCCGTGCAGAGAGGGCTGCGGTAACCACTGCCCCTGACAGCCTCACCCAAGGCTGCTCCCCTCCTGAGCCCATTACCCCTGAGACCAGCTCCATCTGGGCTCGGCCATCCTCCCTGTGTGCCCCTCAGGGTCGCCATGCAAGGCGGAGCATGGCCGCTGGGGAGCAGGGGCCCAGTGGCTCTGTGAGCTCCATCTCCTCCCTGGCCTGTGGAAATACCGCTAGTATCCACGGCATTTATTGCACACGGACCCTGTGCCAGGCTGCGTCCGGGTCAGGGCACCAGGCTGTCATTGATTCTCACACCGTCCTCGTGAAGCAGGCACCGTTGTTTGCCCGAGGTACCCACGAGGATGCTACATGATCTTCCTGTGGCCCTAGGACATGGCCAGGATTCCAGCCAGGCCTGTCTGATTCCAGCATCCAGGCTTTAACTAGTCCTACCCTCCTGACCCCCGGGATTGCTCTGAGGGGGACTGTGATAAGACCAGCGTTCCAAAAAATCAGAAGCTCACGCCTGCACCTCCAGATCATGGTCACACGGCACCTGTGCTGGGAATGGTTCCCGGGCTTTCACGCTCAAGCAGAAGGAAGCCCTTTCCATCCTTCCAGGTCAGGTTCAATCTCACCTCCTCCAGGAAGCCTTCCCCGACACTTTTAGTTCAGGGGACCTCACCCTTCTCTCAATGCCTCCAGAACGTCTGCTGGTCCGGTCCCTTCACCTAATGCCTTACCGTCCCCCCACCCCCATCACCAAGGCAGGACAGGGTTGGGGTAAGGGCTACCCCCAGAGCCAGCCTACCTGCCTTCAAATAGGATAACGGCTGAGATGGCTAAGTACAGTGCCTGGCAGAGGGAGGGCTCAATAAACACCAGGCATTAGGCATCATAAGATAGATAGAGAGATGGATAGATAGATGAGAGATAGATGATAGACAGAAGATTGATAGATGATAGATAGATAGATAGATGAAAGACTGATGATAGATATAGATAGATAATAGATGATAGATAGATAGATAATAGATAGATGAGAGATAATAGATAGATGAGAGATAGATGATAGAAGATGATTGATGGATAGATAATAGATGATAGATAATAGATAGATGATATATAGATAGATATTAGATAGACAGATGAAAGATAGATAATAAATGATAGATAGATAGATTGATAGATTGATAGATAATAGATAGATAAATGATAGACAGATAGATGATAGATACAGATAGATAGATGATAGGTAGATATATGATAGATAGATAATAGATAGACAGATGACAGATAATAGATGATAGATGAAAGACTGATAGATGATAGACAGATGATAGATATAGATAGATAATAGATGATAGATAACAGATAGACAGATGAAAGATAGATAATAGATAGATAATAGATCGATGATAGATAGATATAGATATTTATACTGTATATTAACAAGAAAGCAGGCATTACCTTAGAAAATAACTTTATGCAGGATTATGTGTAATTTCTTCAAACTTCTCTGTATTTTCTAGGTTATTAAACCAAAAAATATTACTTTGATGTTCTGGGGGAAAAAATGAAGTAAAGAAGCGTTAAAAAATTAAAGCAGGGTCTTCCCTGGTGGCGCAGTGGTTGAGAGTCCGCCTGCCGATTCAGGGGACGTGGGTTCGCGTCCCGGTGTGGAAAGATCCCACACGCCACGGAGCGGCTGGGCCCGTGAGCCATGGCCGCTGAGCCTGCGCGTCCGGAGCCTGTGCTCCGCAACGGGAGGGGCCACACCAGTGAGAGGCCCGCGTACCGCCCAAAAAAAAAAAAATTAAAGCAATGTAATCTTTGAAGCAAACAAGTGCTTCCATAAGAAATGCAGGTGATTTCATTGAGCACCTGCCATGTGCCCCTGGGAGGGGCCGGGGACCCAGAAATGAATAGGACTCAGCCTTTACCCAGGGAGCCCGGATGTGGGGCAGTGCCTTGCCTGAGGGATCTCAGAGTAACTATTCCCAGAGGTACCAGCAAGGTGTTCTCACAGCTCCAGTGGGTGTAAATGTTCATACAATGCAGCCCTTGCCCTGAACAAACACACAATGGAATCGCATCTTAACACGGCTATGCCAATCCTCAGACTAGCTCAGAAGCCCCACCAGGAAACAGACACACATCAGTCCCTCTGTCTGCAGCTCCCCGGCCTCACAGCAGCCCTCGGCTCTCGCTACTTAAACCTTTATTAGGCACCTACATTTAGCCAGATATGCTGTTAAGCCATTTACGCTCCCGCCTCCGACCTTCTAAAACAGCATTTTCTCCCTTTTACAGATGGCAACACGGGCTCATAGAGGTAGTGACGGCAGAGCTGGGACTACATGGCACGGGGCTGTCGCCTGGACAGTCCAGCAGCCCCTTCAGCCAGAAAGATGTAGGCCGAGCCCCCTGACCAGGTGACCCCACCCCCGGCCCTCATGCTCCCCTAATAAAAGCCAAGTGGAACAGAGAGGCAGCCCCATCCTTTGTCCTCTCTCCTCTCCATAAACATGTTTTCTTTCCCTCTGGGAATGGAGCGCAGCTACCCGCTCGCTTTGCCGTTTCTTAATCTTTTTTTTACAAGGATTCTCAAGTTAATTAACAGCCCCAACTTGGCTATGCCAGGAAAGCAGCAGAAGGATTTTTTTTTAAAGACCAAAGAGACAAGGAACAAAGTGTAAGTGGTTTTAGAGTCCAAGGCAAGGTTCCAGAAAGCCTCTTTGGAACAAGGAAACCTGGACCACTTCTGTTCTCTTGGTCCACGAAAACAGGAGGCGGAAGGAGAGACCCAGGAGAAAACTGTGACGTGGCCACACCCTCTCCTATTGCTCAAGAACCGGACGTGGCTCCCAGTTACCTGGTTATGAAAGATAAGTCAGCCTGGCATTTGTTTCTTCTACCCACTGGCCCCCGTTCTACTGTCCATCTCCCTGCAAGAGTCCCTTGGCGGGCGCAGAGACACACCAGGTGGCCTGTGTGTTATCACCACATGCCAGAAATCCCCAGCAAGGTCAGTGATAAAGCAGTCCTCCCTGCTTGGACAGACCAACCCACCGCCCTGCCCCCTTGCTCTTCGCCATTGCCTGAAGCCGTCCTTTATTTAATCACACGCCCCTGAAAAGCACTGCCTTGGGTCCTTCCCCGACCACTCAGTATTCTTTAGAGCTATTTCCCAAACTGTGGTCCGTGGACCATCTGCAACAGAATCCATTGGGGGGGACCAAATGCAAATTCCTGGGCCCTAGCCTAGACCTGCTAAGTCAGGCTCTCTGAGGGCAAGCTAATGAATTAATGGATCGAGGCAATGATCAACAAGAGTTGCCAACATGACAAAAAGAAAGCTACCCAGGTATCGTGTGCCTCCGAATAACCAGGAAGTAGGCTTGGCCAAACTCCGAACCAAGCCTATTCTAATCAAGCCGCTAGCTCTACCAATTTAAAGCAAGTAAAGGAGACAGAGGAGGATGTTAAACAATACCACGGGGATGAAATGGAAGGAGCGGGTTGTAGGAAATTATAGTACAAACTCTTCTGTTTCTTCAAAAAAATATTACAAGACAATAAAAGGTGAAGGAAAACACTTGTAAATGAAGAGACAATCCCTCTGTCATGGGGTTGGGGAGGTTGTCTTGGGGAGAGACACACCCTGTGAACCCAGCTTCATTACAGCCACATCCACAGAGCTGCTTTTTTTTTTGAAGCATCATTTTGCTTAATTCCTCAAGATTCACAGGATGGGCTCTCAGCTAGGAAAGTCTCAGGCAGAAGTCAATTAGATGATGAAATTCAAGTTTGAAAAAGAAAGCCCTTCTTCATAGTGTCCCCAGCCAGACGGCTCTACAGAGCCCCGTAAGTGGATTCTAGGGTCCCCGCTTTCAGATGGGGAAAGTGGGGCTCAGAGAGGGGCAGGGGCTTGTCGGGGCGACACACCAGGGAAAGAGCCACAAGAATGGTCCTGAGCCCACTTCTCCCGGATGTCAGATGCTTGAGTTTCATCACTGCTGACCAGCTGAGTAACCACAGGCAGGGATCCACAGCCCCCCATGTCGCCCTCCCGTGGCAAATGACAAGGTGGCATCGGCCCCTTCCCCACGTCCCTCAACTCCTAAAGCAAAAACAATCAGCACACACAGCCATCCTGGCGCAGAGGACACGTCTGTGCAGGGGTCTGATGGGTGCTGTGCTGCCATGTAAGGCTGAGTGACCTCTCTGAGCTTCTGTTTCCTCAACCACTAAAAGGGGCAATGAGACCAATTTTGTAGGACTGTTCTGGTGATTGGACACAATATTATACGTGAAATAGCTAGCACAGCGCCTGACAGACAGTAAATCGTGACCTTAAGATTAACCATTATTATTATTTATGTATTTATTCTTATTATTGCAGGAGGCGTATGGGCAAGGTCAAAGACAGAAACTGAAAACTCTTATGAACATTTTCCCTCCAAATCCACTTTTAGCACCTCCCCCTCCCCAGAGTCCCTCCCCAGCTGGCTGGGTCCCCCCATCATTTTTTCCAAAGATAGGGTTTGAGGGCTAATTCTGAGATTCTCATTTGTGAATAAAGTAGCTGGTTTTCTCAAAGAAATATCGCCCTTGTGGACAGAAGGGAGGGGCAGGGAGCAGAGAAAGAAAATGTGAGAAAGAGAGGAAGTGACAAAGAAAAGGCTGCAGAGAGACAGAAAAGATCTTATCCCTCCAGAAAAAGACCTCCCAGAGGGAGGGGTGGGACGAGCCAGCGGACGGGTCCGCCTGGCCAGGACCAGTTTTGTCCAGCCAGGCCCCGAGGCATCGGAGCCGTCAATCTATGGCCAGGTGAGTTGAGGGCAAATGAGCCTTGAACACACTATTCTGGGTAGGAACAAACACCCTTTCCAGGCAGCCTGTTCTCTGACGGCGGCACGGGGAGGGGCGGGGCTCCAGGGGGGCTCTGCCGACCCGGAATGGTCCCTGCGAGGAGGGCTGCGTCCCCAGCCAGGTCTAGAGCCCAGGGGTGACACTGTCATCAAAGCTGCAGAGGCTCAGGCCCAGGGTGAGGCCAGAAATGTGGCCTGGGCAATGCTTCAGGACCAGGCGGAGGGCGAGGCCACAACATTCCCAGCCCCAGTGCCCGACAGTGCGCCCCAGGGCCTTTAGCCCATTGCACTCACCCGAACGGGACCTTTTGCCTTCTTTCGCTTGAACGGTTGGCCCAGGGTCGTGTCTGTACAGAATCACCAAAACAAGTGAACAAACAAACAAAAAACCCTCACATTTTAGTCGAAAAGAAACATGGGCGCTTCTCTCCTGAGCAGCAACTGAAGACACTTTGACTAATAGCCTCATAACCCCCGTTCTCTGCTCTATGGCTTTCAAGGCGTTCCCCAAGGTTTCTACGAATTTGTTGAAGGATTACCCCGAGTTCAGGCTCAGCCCACCACAAACCAGATGGGAGACAGCTCCCTCCCTCCCTCCTTCTCTCTTTCTCTCTCTCTCTTTCTCTCTCTCTCTCTCTCTCTCTCTTTCCCTCCCTCCCTTTCGGCTCCTTGTACTAAAGATTCTGTAAGTACAGAGGAGGGGTGAACACACAGAGCATCAGGCTTCATCCTGTTCTTAAGAGCCTCCCAGGGCTTCCCTGGTGACGCAGTGGTTAGGAGTCCACCTGCCAATGCAGGGGAGACGGGTTCGAGCCCTGGTCCGGGAAGATCCCACATGCTGCAGAGCAACTAAGCCTGAGCGCCACAACTACTGAGCCTCTGCGCTAGAGCCCGTGAGCCACAACTACTGAGCCCACGTGCCACAACTACTGAAGCCTGCATGCCTAGAGCCCGTACTCTGCAGCAAGAGAGGCCACCGCAATGAGAAACCCGTGCACAGCAAGGAAGAGCAGCCCCCGCTCACCGCAAATAGGGAAAGCCTGCGTGCAGCAAGGAACACCCAACATAGCCAAAAATAAAAAAGAGCCTCCCAGCCCCTTCTCCACATGGAGTATGCCCCTGCCCCTTCATCCCAGGCCACCCGGCCCCTCTCATCCCAGCCTCTTTCCTCCCAGACTCTCCCATCTCCTGGAAATCCTAGTTTTTCTTTGTGTCTCAAGAGGAGTGTCAGCTCCCCTGAGTTTCTCTCTCAGCCCCCTTCCAGCCCCTGCTCTGGTCTCAGCCCAGCAAGAGATTTTCCTTAAACCCCACCCATCCCTCTTGGAAAGAAGCTGGGGTTTAAATTAGCAAAAACCCTCCTTTCACACAGAATCCCGAATAGGGCTGGTCTGCAGACCTGACTCCAAATTAGGGCCAGTAATACCTCCTTAAGAACCTGCGAAGGCCCCAGCATGCCCCCCACCTGGATCCCTCACCCGTTCTCCTGCCTGGTCCCCCCAGAATCTCCCCCCTTCATCCCAAATGTCTCAGGTGGTAACGTGCAGTGACCCCAAGCCTGGACCTGAAAGTCCTAGAGGGGCTCACAGAATCTTACAGGATCTTTATTTCATTTCTAAAAATCAAGAAGTTGGAACCACATATAGCACAGGGAACTCTACTCAATATTCTGTAAGAACCTATATGGGAAAAGAATCTGAAAAAGAATAGATACATGTATATGTATAACTGAACCACTTTGCTGTACACCTGAAACTAACACAACACTGTAAATCAACTATAATATAAAATAAAAATTAAATTAAAAAAAAAGAAGTTGGAACCACACGTTTTACATAATTCTTTTCTCCAGAGTTTTATTTTCTCTGTATTTTCTTTTATGTTTTGGGAGTCTGCATGGGGTTGGAAATGCAGATCTTGTAGGTTTTGTAGGTCTGAAAAAATCCTCTATTTCACCTTAATTTAAAAAGACTTTTTCCACTTCTAAATTATTGTTGTTGTTGCTACTGTTTCTTCACAAAATTTTAAATATTTTGCTCTACGCTTTGCATTTTTTTCTGAAGAGAAATTTATTGCAACGTCTGATTCATGTTCATATGTAGCATAACTTCTTTCCCCGGCTGCTTTTTACATTTTCTCTTTATTAGTGGTTATGATCAATTTGATTATAACCTGCCGTGGTGTGGTTTTATCCATGTTTCTTGTGCTGGGGTTCATTGATATTCTTGGTTTTGTGAGTTTATAATCATACTCCAACTTGAAAAATCTCTGGCCATTGTTTCTTCAAATATAGCTTTCATTCTCTTTCTCTCCTTTGAAAATTGCAATTACACTAATGTTAGACTCCAGCTGGTCCCCAACTGACCATGGTTCAACTTACGGTCTTTTGACTTGAAAATAGTACAAAAGTGATATGCATTCAGTAGAAACCATACTTGGAATTTTGAGTTTTGATCTTTTCCCAGGCTGGCAGTATGCAGTACGGTACTCCCTCATAACGCTGGGCAGTGGCAGTGAGCCGTCCGATGGGAGCTTCTCCAAGACCAGCAGGTGGGTCTGACCCAGGCTCCTTTCAAATTACTTGCTTCTGCCCAGGGTCCTGGAGCGTGAGATTTTGTGCGCGCCCTTTAGGAGTGGAGACTGTGTTTCCCGTAGCCCTCTGAGCGCTGGCGTTCAGAGCCAAACATTCTCGGGTCTCATCTTCCCAGTACGGGACCCCAAAGCTGGGGAACCTAGTGTGGAACTCAGACCCCTTGCTCCTTGGGGAGAACCTCTGGAATTGGAATTATTCTCCCGGTCGCCCACCCCGGGGATATGGGTCTTGACTATGCTGTGTTTCTGCCCCTCCTACGCATCTTATCACGGTTTCTTCTTTATAGATTTTAGTTGTAGAAGATCTTTTCTGCTAGTCTTCAGGACTTTCTCATCAATATTGCTCTGTAAATAGTTGTAATTGTCGTGTGCCCGTGGAAGGAGGTGATCTCAGGATCTTTCTGCTCCGCCATCTTGGCCACACCCCTCTTGTTGATGGTCTTAATGGGGGTTTCCCCTACGTAACAAGATTGGAAACTCCAAGGCTCCAGACCTGAGAGGGGTTGTGCCCTGGGGTTTGCAGCCCAGTGTTGTTTAGTCATGTCTGCAGTGGGAGTGCTGGGAACTGAGACGGGGATTAGCCACTCCTAGCTTTACCCTCCACGGTGGGGTCAGAAGTAAGAGGCGGGTGAGAAAGAGGGAGAGCTGCCATCTCTCTCCTGAGGGTCAGGAAGACTCTGCCCAGCTGCTGCCTAGCCCCCCATCACCCCTGGATTGTTCAGCTGCTCCCCTAGCCCTGCCCGTTCATGCATCGGGAAAACCACACACTTGAGCCCTTTCCACTTCCCGGTGGTTCGGGTGCCTTGGCTAAGGCCCTATTCTCCCCTTGCTTGGTTCCACCAGACTGTCACTGAACACCTGGGGAGCTGTCAGGGTGCATCACACTTGATACTTGGACACTTCCTGTGGAAATTCCCGACCCCTGGTCCAGGAGGTCAAGGGCCAAGGATGGACTGAACCCAGGCCCTGAAAACCATTCATAGAATGAAAATTCATAGATTGAAAACCATTCATAGAGCCCTGCTGCCACACCCTTCCCAGACCTGGAGCCTCTGGGGCCATGGGACACACAGCAAGGCCACAGGGCGTGGCGGTGGGGATAGGGGTTTGGGGTCTGACACCATCCTCACTGTGTTGAGACGGATGGATCCCTTAACCTCTCTGAATCCCAATTCTCTTACCTGCAAAATGGATAAAATAAGATACCTACTTTAGAACACTATGGAGTTTCCTTAAAAAACTAAAACTAGAGCTACCATCTGATCCTGCAAGCCTACTCCTGAGTGTGCATCTGGAGAAAAACATGATTCAAAAAGTTACATGCACCCCAGTGTTCATAACAGCAGTAATCGCAATAGCCAGGACATGGAAGCTACCTAAATGTCCATTGACAGAAGAATGGATAAAGAAGATGTGGTACATATATACAATGGAATACTACTCAGCCATAAAAAAGAATGAAATTATGCCATTGCAGCAACATGGATGGACCTAGAGATGATCATACTAAGTGAAGTAAGTCAGAAAGAGAAAGACAAATACCATATGATATCACTTATGTGTAGAATCTAAAATATGATACAAATGAACTTATTTACAAAACAGAAATAGAGTCACAGATATAGAAAACAGATTTATGGTTAACAAAGGGGAAAAGGGGGTGGGATAGATTAGGAGTTTGGGATTAACATATACACACCATTATATAAAAAATAGATATACAACAAGGACCTACTGCATAGCACAGGGAACTCTACTCAACACTGTCTAATGACCCATATGGGAATAGAATCTGAGAAAGAGCGGATATAGGTATGTGTATAACTGATTCACTCTGCTGTACACCTGAAACTAACACAACATTGTAAATCAACTCTACTCCAATAAAAATGTTTTTAAAAACAGAAAAAAAAAAAAAAAAAAACAGAAAAAAATAAAATAAAAATGCAAAAGTTCCTGGGAAGGCTTACAGATGGAGCCTCTCAGCTTGAGTGTGAAAGCCTTCGTCATTGTTTGTTTCATCACCGTAAGTGCCGTGAAAGTGGAGAGAAACAAGAGGAACCTCAGGGTGGGGTCAGGGAGGGAAAGACCCGGAGTGAGAGGGGGTGGGGTGCAGAAGCCCAGCTGGACCCACCTCGCAGGTGGCGCGCAGGTGTGGGTTGAGGACCTGGGGTAGTGTCTCCCTGGGGGTGGTCCGGAAGGGTTTCACGGGGGAGGAGACCCCACCTCAGAGTCTGGAAGCAGATGGGGTGAAGCTCCGTGTAAACCGTGAGCTGCTCTCTCAGTTCCCTGCAGTCCTGTGACGGGGCAGCCGCAGGGTGGCCGCAGAGCACACACCTGCTCCCAGGAGGACAGAGACGGCTGGAGAGACGCTGATTAGATGGACCCCAGCGAACTCCCTCAGAGGACGGCTGGGCCCACGCCCTTCACACCAGCGTCCACGGGCCCTTCGGACCAGGGCACCTGTTCCCCTCTCAGAGCCTTCACACGGGCTCTTGTGTCCTCTGCTCACTAGATCCTTCTAGATCTTTCCTGGACTTCTCAGCTCAAATGTCACCCCCTCAGGGAGAACTTTCTGGCTCCTCCACAACTGAAACAAGCTCTCTCTCCACTCAGAGTGCCCTTTCCTCTCCTTCATGGCTCTGATATAATTTGCAGTTAGAGATTCATTTGCTTGTGGGGACGATTGTACTTATGGGAAATTCATCAAGGCCCAGTGAAGGGGAGGTCTCAGGGAGAGGGCCTGATGCCCTGCTTTGGGGCCAGAACTTGCAAAAGCACAAGCCCAAGGAAGGGGCTCTGAGCGAGCCCCAGGACAGCGGCTGGACCTGCCGGACAGTGGGCTGCACTCAGGGACCCTGCAGTATAAGTTGTCCGTGGAGCTACACAAGCCTTTCAGCACCCAGAGGCAATCCTAGAAAAGGAAAGGGAACCCTGAACTAACGGCGATCCACCAAGGATGTACTCTCCCAATGAAACGAAGTTTCAAAATAGAAATGAATAGGAATTAAAGGAATTAAAGAAAACTAACGACTTGAGAGAATGAAATTCACGCCTGTCTCCTCTCCCGACTTGGCTATGGTCTGGATCCTGCACTCGGCCACGAGTCCCATCGTGGTGGATGATGGAACCTTCGTAACCACTGTATTTTCAGAGCAAGCACTGCGCCTGCCACATAGTCTGCCCCCAGTACATATTTTGTGGGGTGCCTGCGTGGGATGGATGCGTGGCACAGGGCACCTCCTCCCCCACAAGCCCACCACCCCAGAGTAAGTCTCCTTGTTCTTGGGACCAATGTCCTGCCCCTCAGATCATGGGCCAGCATGTGTGAAGCCCCCTGCAGACCGCTTTTCTGGGGACCTGCCTCGGGGGCTTGGCCCAGACATGGTGCCTGGGGCTTCTGAGAGGCAGGTGACAGACCGGGCTGAGCTGGGAACGAAGGGACCGAGTTACCACTGAGAAGTTGGGCCTGCCAGGACAGGGGCTCAGGCCAAGTCAGGGAATGTGTCACCAGAAATCGGGGGCATGGGGGGGAGCACAGAGCGCGCTCCAGGGCTCCTGGGACCCGAGCTCCAAGGCCACATGTCAGGCTGTGCTTCCCATGGAGGCCAGGGCTCTGGCCAAGGGCAGAGAAGTACCAGAAGAGGCTAGGTCGGCCCCTGGGCTGTAGGAAATGAACAAAGTGGCCATAAAGCAGCCAGTGGTGCAGAAGCCTAGGTGATAGCGTGGAGTGGGAGCGGTTCACCAGCCCTGAGCCCTGAAGCACGTTTCTGAGCCTCCGTTTGCTGCCACCCTTCTCTCCTGTGCCTTGTGATGCTGAGGCTGTGATGCTGAAACCACATTTCTGCATCGCCAGCGGGCGCTATTTTAGGCTCAGCCCATAAGGGGCTCTGGAGGGAGGATGCAGGGCCGGCGGAGGAGGACAGGACTTGCTCCTTGCCTGTCTGCTTTCCATCACTCCAGCCACACTGCTTCACCCCAGGGCAGGAGTTCCTTCCCATAGCAGCAGCGGGATCCAGTCTGCAGTTTCCCAGGCTTCGTAGAACCTAGCCCCTTGGTGCTGCATCTCAGAGACTCAGCCCCAGACCAACAGCATCTCCCACACTCCAGAGATCTGAGCGTCAGCTCCACAGGCCCTCTCCTCCAACTACAATTTAATTAATTAGGTAAAATTATTAAGTTTTAATAATTCTAATCTCTTCCATCCCTTCGCCAGCCCCAGGGTACTAGCTGCTTCCAGCAGTTACTACCTTGGCAATAACTTAGTTTCCTTCTTACTTTTTCAGTTACCTAATTAACAACTTTATACCTGGTTAACCCTTTTTTTTTGGTTGCATTGGATTCTTAACCACTGCAGCACCAGGGAAGTCCCCCTGGTTAACACTTTTTAAATGAATTTCTCGTTGTATAAATATGGTTTCTATCTCCTGACGGGGTCCTGACTGATCCTTTAGGGTACTGAAACATGCTTCTTATTGTTTGTTTGTTTGGTTGTTTGTTTTTGATTTTGAGGATGAAGTTAGACAGCTTTTACACGGTGACCGGCATGTAAAAAGTCATCAATTCACGTTAGTCCTGTCCTTCCTTCTGGAACATTCTTAGAGTCATATGGTGCCAAATTGTTTTCAAAAATCTTAATTTTTTCCTTACTGAAATGTCTAAAAGTACAGGTTTGGAAACAAATAGATTTGTGCTTTGCTGCTTTCTCTGTTACTTTGGACAACTTTCTTCATGTCTTGAAGCCTCATCTATCAAGTGGAAATGACAGGAATAGCACTTATATAGTTGCCGTAAAGATTATATCAGTAATGTTTGTTGACTGTGCCTGGCACAGAGCAGCAGTCGGAAAATTATACCAGTTATGGTCGTTCCCTCAACAATTACTTTTGCAGCCTACTTTCAAACTGCCTCTCCTTCCTAAACACACTTTCCAGATGAGTGTCTGTTAAAACTCTGGTGCACAGAGCAGAATGCAATACTGCACCCAAGGGGCTGACCAGAGTGGAGGGGGCAGGTCATCACTTCTTATGGTCGAAATGTTCTGCTCTCTTTAATGGGAACTGAAATCACAGCCTGTGACCACTTTATTTGGAAGCGATGTCCCCACTTCTTTTACATCTCCCGTATGGTAATACTTTTGTATCAGTCTTGGTTCTTATTTGGGATCAACAGAAAAGATTAAGAGCTGAACCGTGCAAACCAAAAAAATAGTCAACACACACCGGAATTCTTAGAAGACGGTGGTGGTATTTTTAAATCTTCCCAAATTGTCTCACAGAGCAACGAAGATAGCAAAACTGAAGACCCACGGACAACATCTGCAACAAAACTAGGTGGTAAGATCTCCCCAGTATTCTCCTGATACGAGGAGGTGGGAACAACCCACTGGTAGCTAAGCTACAAGGACTGCATGGTGCATAGGGCGACATCTGGGCTCCTAAGACAGAAGAAGCCCCAAGTCACTAGGATGAACTCACTGGAAAGTGCTGTGGGCCATTCTGAGAACTAGGTTTTGAAGGATCCAACCAGGAGGCAAGTGCAATGGGTCCATATGACAGAGCTGATAGCACTGGAGCACTATGGGCCCTTGAACTCATGAAATGTAACAAATCAGGGACTTCCCTGGCAGTCCGGTGGTTAAGACTTCGCCTTCCAATGCAGGGGACGTGGGTTCAATCCCTGGCCGGGGAGCTAAGATCCCACATGCCTCGGGGCCAAAAAACCAAAAGTCATAAACCAGAAGCAATATTGTAACAAATTCAATCAAGACTTTAAAAATGGTCCACATCAAAAAAAAAATCTTTAAAACAAACAAACAAATCAAAGCTCTTTTCCAAAGCAGAGATCCAAACTGAGAAGAAACAGATAGAAGCAGAATCCAAATTGAGCAGGATAAGGAGAGTAGAAGCAAAGGAAAGAAAGGTCCAGATAAAAGCAGAGGGGGGGGTTTCCCTGGTGGCACAGTGGTTAAGAATCTGCCTGCCAATGCAAGGGATAGGGGTTCGAGACCTGGTCCAGGAAGATCCCACATGCAGCAGAGCAACTAAGCCCGTGCGCCACAGCTACTGAGCCTGCACTCTAGAGCCCGTGAGCCACAACTACTGAGCCTGTGTGCCACAACTACTGAAGCCCGCACACCTAGAGTCCGTGCTCCGCAACAAGAGAAGCCACCACAATGAGAAGCCTGCGCACCACAAACAAGAGTAAACCCCGCTTGCTGCAACTAGAGAAAGCCCGCGCACAGCAATGAAGACCCAACACAGCCAAAAATAAATAAATAATTTTTTTTTTATTTTAAAAATTAAAAAAAAATGCAGAAGAGGGGAAGAGAGTAGTCAGATCTCCAAGAGTGTGAGGCCATGCTTTTAATCATTTTGTGAAAACAACATAAGAGGAAGCTATAGGAAGAAGAGACCAGAGGCCCATCTTGGGATCTGACAAGATGGCCGGGCTACCCCATGGGATTTTCAAGGAAACCCAGCATTTGCTGGTTGGACCAGTTCCCAGCATCAAAGCAGAACCAGATGAGAGCAACACGCATTATTTTCATGTGGTCCTTGCTGGACCCCAGGGTTCCCCCTTTGAGGTGGGGACTTTTTTTTAATTAATTAATTTATTTATTTATGGCTGTTTTGGGTCTTCATTTCTGTGCGAGGGCTTTCTCCAGTTGAGGCGAGCGGGGGCCACTCTTCATCGCGGTGCGCAGGCCTCTCACTGTCGCGGCCTCTCTTGTTGCGGAGCACAGGCTCCAGATGTGCAGGCTCAGTAGTTGTGGCTCACGGGCCCAGTTGCTCCACGGCATGTGGGATCCTCCCAGACCAGGGCTCGAACCCGTGTCCCCTGCATTGGCAGGCGGATTCTCAACCACTGTGCCACCAGGGAAGCCCAAGGTGGGGACTTTTAAACTTGAACTCTTCCTTCCAGATGAATACCCAGTGGCAGCCCCTGAAGTATGTTTCATGACCAGAATTTGTCATCCTAATGTAGACAAGTTGGGAAGAATATGTTTAGATATTTTGAGTGGTCCCCAGCACTGCAGATCCGCACAGTTCTGCTATCGATCAAGCCTTTGTTAAGTGCTTCCAATCCAGCTGATCCATTAGCAAATGATGTGTCGGAGCAGTGGAAGAGCAACAAAGCCCAAGCCATAGAAACAGCTAGAGCGTGGACTAGGCTATATGCCAGGAATAATGTTTAAGTCCATCTGATCATCAGGTGTGCATCACTTCTCCTGTTCTGCCAAGACTTCTTCCTTTTTGTTTCCATTTAATGGACATAGTCTTAGAAACACGGCACAATAAAAGCCATTAGCATTTATTACATTAGCAGATCTAGGTCTGGTCCTGATCCACTGCTGTAAAACACGAGCAGAGGCTAGAAGTATCACCTGGATTGCTGCGAAACATCTAGAAACAGTGGCGCCTCTCTGCTTTTATTCGTTTCCCCCAACAAGGGTTAAGTATAAAGCACTGTGAATGAAGAGAGTTGTCAGGGTTAGCTGCAAGGATGTGGGTGTTTTTCTTTATTATTTTTTTTTGGGGGGAGGTAGTTTTATGTTTATTTTATGGGCTCCTTTCCCTCTTTTTATGATGATCTAATTGTACTGGTTAAAAGCAGCTAACCAGTTCTTTAGAATATGCTAGTTATTCAGATGCTGTAGATGGACAAGCTTCATTGTTTGAACCAACACGGGAACATTAAACAAACATCACAGTCCTCACTAATAACATTGTGACTTTGCTGTCAAGTGTAGAATCCTCCCTTCAAGTAAAAGCTTATGACCATTTTGTATGGCTTGTCTGGAAACTTCTGTAAATCTTATGTTTCAGTAAAATATTTTTTGTTCTAAAACAAAAACCAGGGAACTCTACAGGGATGAAGCCAAAAAAGGTATTCTGACACACATTTACATGCTAAAAGCAAGAAAAATGCATTGCAGATAAAAAGTGAGCAACAGAAAAAAAAAAAATCAAATCCCATAAGAAGATAATTCTGAGGAAACAGGAGAATGGGGAGTATTATATGTATATATAATAATATAGAAGAATCAGAGAATAAATATCCCCCCCAGACAATAAAACACACCAGAAAGACATGTATACAAGAGATAGAAGTTATAATCCAATATTAAAAAGCAAGCTAAAATGTATTATGAAAATGATAAAAATTATTAAAGAAAAGTATAAATTAAAATTAGAAAATCTTACAAATGAGGTGACTAGAGAATAGGAAGCTTTGAAAAGAGAAGTGACAGAACTTGGGACATAACTAGAAAAAAGAAAAAAATCTTTTAAAAATGAAGACTAAAGTAGAAGGAACACAAGAAAGAACAAACACAATAATGCCTTAAGATAAAGACAAGATGGAAAGGAAGACATATTTTTTAAACTATTTTAAAAGAGATAATAAGGACTGAAAGAAAAATGATAGATAGAAAAGATAAAGCAAAGAAGATACAACATATGTATAATAATGGACTTTTCAAGAAAGTCCATGAAAGCAAAGCAAAAGAACAAAGACTAAAATATATAATTTGAGAGAACATTCCTGAAATAAAAGAATTTGTGACTACATAGTGCAAGAGTGTATCACAATCCTAGAGAAAGTAACCTATATGGCCAATTTCAAGATATAGTCCGGTAAAATTATTGGACTTTATGAAAAAATTATTTTAGGCATCCTGGCAAAAAGACCAAGTTACTTAAAAGGGAAATATAACCACATCATCATCAGACTTTTTGATAGCAATTCTTCATGCCAGAAGACAATGGAATAACATATCCAACACATTCAAACAATATGTCACAGATTTTACATCAACCTAATAAACCTCTATGTAAAAAGACCATAGAAAAATGTTATGAACATGATAACATGGGGAATACTGTCCTACAAGCCCTTCCTGAGGGGCCATCTAAGGAATAAGCTTTCCCAAAACACTGGAAGGGCATGATGGACTAATAGGGACCAAATTTACCCTTCCACCTTGAACACCCAAAATACAAAACAAAATGTGTGAAACTGGTTTTCAGACATTTAAACCATCAACCAGCCCTGTGACCAAGGACAAGTACTAACCTCTCTAAGTTCCCAGTTTCCTCTTCTATGAAAGGAAAGACTTGGCTGTCCTAACTTCATATGGTTGTTGTGAGACAAAAATCAGATTATACATGTCGTGTGCTTACCATAGGCCCTGGCAGGGTTCTGGGTACCTAGTAGATATTAGTTTTATCCTTACTCTGCAGGCTGAGGAGATAGGAGGGTCACAGATACTAAGAAAGTCGCCAAGGACATACAGCTAGAAAGTGGCAACACCCATGCTCCTGACATGGTCTCTCTCTGTCTGGTCCACAAGGAGACCGCACACAATTTTACCACATGCCCTAGTGAGGTTCAGATAGGCTTTGTCTTTTGCATTCCTTGCTCACCAATATTTAAAGCCTGGCCTGAGAAAGACAAGCTGGCACAGGAAATTAAGAAAAAGTGTCAGAGAATTTCCCATCTTGACTATTCATCTTTTCATCTAGGTTGCCCTGGACGTCAGAGAGGAGAATGACCAGAACCAAGTAGGGTCATAAATAAGGAGCAAATTAGTAGAACAAATAAACTGATAAATGAATGAACAGACAATTAGCCCAGACACTGCCACATTATCCAGGGTCCAGATCCAAAGTGATGTTGGCTCTGGCCCGGCATAGTGACAACTTCCATTGCCATGGCGATCCTGGGGAATTTTTCTCTGCTCTTCAAAGAAGTTTGACCCCTCCATGATACGTGGGGACATTTCCAATGTCAGAAATTATAACCAACTGTAAAACATGTATTAAATCCAGGCAACAGCCATCTCTGTTGTATAAACATGTCAGGAAGGAAAGCGAATGCCCAGAGATGCTGGCTGTAAAACCCAAGGCCAAACCCAGCTCTACCCTGTTCTGCCGCCTGTCCCAGCTCCTGGGAGGTGCCTCTGGCTTTTTCATGCACTAAGACTTTATGGGAATGACTCAGATTCCCGCCCCTTCCCTAGAACCATCAGTACTGAAAGACTCACGTAGTCACCCTTGAACCCAACTGCGCCAAACTGATAATAATTATTTACCTACGTGCTGCTGGGGAAATCAAAAACCAGCACGTTCCTTCATCTGCCACGTGCAGATGTTTTCTTTTTGCCCCAAACCAAGGGCTGGTAATCCAAAGAGAGGGGAAAACCATCTTCTTTCTTAAGTAACTCAGCTCCAGAAGGGTGTCCAGCCCTCCAGGCACACCCCTCCCCACTTTGGTTTTCTTATTATTCATGAGTTCAAGGGAGCAGCCCTTTCACTTCAAGATTTTTTCCTTTGTATCCTCAACGTGGCTAACTGTGGCACAAGGCCCCTGGCTTCCGGCCTGTCTCGGCTTTCGACATGCCTTCCTCACTAAGCTTCCTTTCTAGTGTTTTATTTGACTCCCCCTTTCACTTCGAGGCCACTGTAAGGTTACTAATTGGCCTAATTTCAATATTGTTGTGTGTCAGGGAACAGGTAGGACCAAGAAGACGGAGAGATTGGGGAACAGCCAGTGGGTGGAGCAGTCAGAACACACACGTTTATAGATTACGTTTGCCATCTTCTATGGGCATGGTTCACGGTGCCCCAACCAATTACACTAGTAACATCAAAGACCACTGATCACAGATCACCATAACAAATATAATAGTGATGAAAAAGTTTGAAATATTGCAAAGATTACCAAAATGTGACACGGAGGCATGAACTGAGCAAATACTGTTGGAAAAATGGCAGCACCAATAGTCTTGTTTGACACGGGGTTGCCACAAACATTCAATTTATTTTTTAAAAAGCACACGAGGGCTTCCCTGGTGGCGCAGTGGTTGAGAGTCT
Organism: Aethalodelphis obliquidens; assembly: GCF_003676395.1. NCBI lineage: Eukaryota > Metazoa > Chordata > Mammalia > Artiodactyla > Delphinidae > Aethalodelphis > Aethalodelphis obliquidens. Next base: position 9,852,822 of record NW_020837991.1, on the reverse strand, counting down.
GCCGGCCGATGCAGGGGACGCGGGTTCGTGCCCCGGTCCGGGAGGATCCCACATGCCGCGGAGCGGCTGGGCCCGTGAGCCATGGCTGCTGAGCCTGCGCATCCGGAGCCTGTGCTCCGCAACGGGAGAGGCCACAACAGTGAGGGGCCCGCGTACCGCCCAAAAAAAAGCACACGAAAACAAAGCGCAGTAAAACAAGGTACGCCTGTACTGTGCACTGGATGCTGTGAGGGGTAAAAAGGTGAAAAATACAAAGTCTTATTCCTCAAGGAACTCATGCTTTTTTCTGGGAGAGGAAATATAAACCTTTGGAAATTTCAACCAAGAAACAAGATTAAAAAAAAATTTTTTTTCTTCCGGGTTAATTGAGATATCATTGACATACAGCACTGTATAGGTTTAAGGTGTACAGCATAACGATTTGACTTACATATGTCATGAAATGATTATCAAGGTCAGTTCAGTGAACATCCACCATCTCATACACATATAAAATTAAAGAAATAGAAAAAAATATTTTTCCTTGTGATGAGAACTCTTAGGATTTACCCTCTTAACAACTTTCATACATAACACACAGCAGCGTTCATTAAATTAACCATGGTGTACATGCCCCCGGGGAGGCATGCCCTCAGGGTGGAGGGCAGCATTCCTGGCCCCGGGGGGTGTAATCCGTTTGAGGGAAAGAGTATTTGCTCGCCTGGAACAGTTGGTATCATGCAAGGCAAATATGTGTGTTGAGTGAACAACAGAGACCTGACCCAACTCTGGCTGCCAGGGAGCTCAGAATTGGCAGGAAGGTGAGAGAACAAAGCTCAGGAAGTGGGCAGGCGCCAAAGGAGGCCAGGAGCGAAAAGCAGAGCCAAGTCACAGCCAGGTGCTCTGGGCAAGGTCCACCCCACCACGGCTGGCCTGCAGGACTACTGCTCACCGACGCAGCCATGGGGAACAGAGTCCAGCTCTCCCTTTGAATGATGTCACTGCTTAAGATTCTGAGCCCTGGATGGGAGTGTCCTTTTGGCCAAGCCTGGTCAATATGCCCAGGAACTAGGTGAGGGTACACCTGCCCCCTTTCACAGCGGTATCACCTGCCAGTATCACATTAAAGAGGTTTTCCTCTCAAATAGGGCGAGGGGCAAGTCTGCTGGACAGTCCACTTCCCACCCCAATAACAGTATCCCCTGCAGTGCTTAAGAGCTCAAGAGAATGGCCTAGAGGCCGTGGGATCTAGTTATCTAGAGGAGGGGCCCAGGCCAGCGCTGGAAGGACTCAAGAGGGCTTCATGGAAGAGGTGTGTCTTGACGTTGGCCTCCCAGAGAGGATGTGGCCCCTGTTCTGTCCGTGATGCTTGGCCTGACCTAGAGAGTCACCTTGCAGGGTCTCTGTGTCATGGTCACAAGTCCCCCAGCCCCCAGCACTGGGCTGAGAGCCAGGCCTGCCCAGCTTCCAGCTTCACTGGCTCCATTTCACAGATGAGGAAACTGAAGCTTAGAAAGTCACGTGCGTTGGATAGAGGAGGCTGACGTGGGAACCCAGGCCTGTGCGACCAGGACCTCCCCACCCTTTGCCCGAAGCCTGACGCCTCCCAGCACGCTGAGAATAGCAGGGACACTGCACTTCACTCCGGCTCCACGTTTTTCTCAGGAGTTCCTGCATCCTTCACGCCAACCCTATGAGACCGCGAGGGCCACGTGATTACCCTGTTGAGTAGCTGAGGAGCCCGAGGCTAAGGTCAGCCAGCTTTCACACCTGGTGAAGGCTCTCCACCCTGATCTAGCCCGAGAGCTACCTTCCTCCCCGTGACCCTGTCACTGGAGGCTGTGGGGAGAGTGGCTTGGGGAACAGATCCCACGAAGCTGTGCCTGTCCGCGTGGTGTGAGCCACACCTAGCCCGCCCCAGAACTCGTGGTTGAAAGTGCGGAGGGGCCCCGTCTAGGGGAACAATGCGTATTGATGATCCTGGCAGCGGCAGCTGGCAGGCGCCCGAGGCAGTTTGGTCTGGGGTTTGGGGTAGGTTTTACTTGGATGCCGAAGCCCAGTTACTCATCATTCTCACTCTAGGCCCCTGGGCTACCCGAGATCCAGTGGGAACAGCTCCACAGCCCAGGACGTGGGCTGTCCGCTCCCCAGCCCCCGGCCCCTCTCCTCCCGGGACTGACTCATGTCACGGCACTGGCTGGGCCTGGGCTGGCCTGACACCCCTCCAAAGGCTGGGACGGGGGCCTGGACACTGGGGTCCGACCTCCTATAGCCCTGGAGCGGGGTGGGGGGCATCCTTCTTTATATGGGGTGCACACACCTGAGAACTTTCCAGAGAGGGCTGTCTTCATGCTCCACTCCTGGCCACCTATCTGTCGCTCCAAAAATTCTCTCTATGTATAACACACACACACACACACACACACACACTCTCTACATTTACACCCAGAGCCAGGCAACCTTCTTCCTGCCTGTCACCTGCCGGGGACCGTGGTCACCTCAGTGGTCTGAATGTCACGTGATCTCACGCCAGTCCCCAGCCACCAAGGCATGGCCTTTCACGTCCCCTCTCAATGTCCCCAGCTGTATGATAAGGAGACCGGACACATCAGCCACTTTGTCTGCACAGCTCTCTGGACCTCACCTGCCTCTTGATCCAGCCACCTGGGCACCTCTGCGGGGACCAGCTCTGAGTTCTCGTCCACTGAGCACACCTTGCCGGGCAGACGCGCACTGACAACAGGAAAGGGTGGGATACAGGGGCCTGAGGGTAAATCTCCCTCCTCCCGCCCCCAGGCAGAGTGTGTGCTGCTCAGAGCCAGGACCCAGCGGTCTGCCATCAATCCCATGCGAGCATCCGTTCTCTATCCCAGCCCGTTCACTCTCCTGTCCATCGCTCCATCTCCCAGGGGGTCACACTCCCCCAAAAAGGTCTCACACAGAGGCCAGGAGCCTCAGTCTCTGCTTGGGTGAACCCAGGTCAAGATAGTGGGGGCCTCTATTCTGTCACACAGGAAGGGTGTCCTTTAAAATAAAACAATGTCAAGGCCGGGGTTTTACTCATGCTGCACCTGCTGTGCGTCCTCGCCTCCTTGATTCACTGGGTAACTGATTCTCGCTGACCCTTCTTTCCTTCCTTCCTCTGCGTAATGAGGCTGAACCCTTGCAGAACTGCTCCCAGGATGAAATGAAACAATGCATCCAATGCACTGTGAGCAATGCCCGGTGTCCAGTAGGTGCTCAAGAGGGACCTTTCCAGCTGTCCCTCGGGAGGTGCTGCCTCGCTGGCTGCCCTGATGGCAGAGGGACCCACGTCCACCCAGGTCCCACACGCCTCCCTCCTCCGCCAGCCCCCAGATCTGGCGTTCGCAGGCTGCATGGTGCGTGCCCAGAACCGGGGCCGAGACTCCGGCAGGCACTCAAGATCAACAAGCATCAGGTTTCCTGGTTGAGGACACGCACGTACACCATGTTCCCTCTCTCCAGAAGGACGTGGCAGCCCCAGAGCCAGCCTTGTGCTCCTCTGTCACCCTGACCCTCTCCCACGCCCCTGCCCTCGGTTTCCCCCCAGCTGCCTGGGCCCGTTCACCTGAGCAAACCCAGAGCAGCTCCGAGGTGTTTCTCGGTGCAGCAGCCCCATCCCAGAGGGACGAGCGCCAGAGATAACTGTCTGCTCGCCCTGAGCCGGCCTCTAATCCTGGGCTCACAAGGCTCCGGGGACTTGGCTCTGCTGGGATCTCTGACAGCATCGCCATTCATCTCTGGAGGTCAAGGCCGGGTGGGGACGGTGGGAGGCTGGCAGTGAAGGAACTCCAGGATGGCGGGAGGCGAGTGCCCCTGGCCAGGTTGTCAGATACGAGCACTGCTCCCCCAGCCATCTGGACAAAGCTGCAGGTTGCCCAGTAAGTGGAAGGCCAGGGCCCTCGGAAGGCCCTGGCCTTGGGAAGTTGGTGTCATCACCAAACAGCCTGGGAGAAAACTCACAAGAGGCCGTCAGCCCTTTACTGGCAGGTGCGGTGGGAGCCGAGGCGGGGAAGCAGCGGGTCCCGGGGGTCCCAGAGGGTCAAGTCCTATAAACTCTGACTCCAATTTCCACATCCCACAAGATGGGCAAATGCGTGAAGTAAAACTGACCCTCTGGCCTGGCTCTAAGATTAATCTGGATCTAAACCTTACCCTTATCCAGGAGGCCAAGTCTGGTCCTGACCCAGACCTGGACTTGAACCCTAATGGGATCCAGTCTGCAGGCAGATCTCGATCTTTACCCACATGGAGGGCTCAAGAAACCCTTGTGTGATGAGTAACCAAATCGAACTCAGAAACCCTCTAGAGAAAGACTCTGGAAAAAGTAAAGCAGATTCAAAGAGCGGCTCCTCTGTAGGAAACCCACCTGCAGCCCCAGACCACAGCCGAAGACAGTGGCAGGGACTCAGGTGTCTGGGAGAGACACGTCCCTTCAGTGCTTCCGGAAATGGGCTGAGGGTCCCCAGGGAACCTGGGGTCAGTGAGGGTGTCGGGAGCAGTGGACGAGAGCAACTGGGCTTCTGTCCTCTGGGGGGCTCCTCCTCTCCCTGGAGGTCTCACTGCCCACCCTGACCAGCCATTGATCATCCGCACCCCCCGTGGGAACCCCTGCCAGGGCCGGGACCCATTCTGGGCACTCAGGGACGAAACACATGCAGATCTTGCCCTCAGGAACCCAGCTGCAGTGGGGGAGGGAAAATTTATCCCCTTGTTCACTCAACAGGCATTGCACATCTTTTGTAGTTCTCAAGCTCACGGGCAAGAGTCCCACAGCGCGAGACTTTGGACATCTGATTTGGGGGACACCCCACTCACAGCTCCATCTCTCGGGATGGGCTCATGTGTGTAAACCTTCAGGCCTATGCATTTGTCTATGGTGAGCAGTCCTGGGACATGATGGAAACCGCTCTTGGCCTGTGACAGTGCCTTCTCCCCCAGAGCAGACCTTCGTCAGAAAACCAACAACCATTCGTGAGTTGGAGCATGAATGTGGCACAGAGAGAGCTGGATAAGCCGATGCATCCAGAATTCTGAAAGGGCATTGACTAAAAAGCCTCCTTCTCATGGGCATTGCTGGGGTGGGCACTGCCAGTGTTTGCTTCTGTGACACTCCCCTTCTGAATGGCTGTGACAGTAACATTCCTTGTTTAGATGTTGTACAAGATAAGAATACATTTGGCTTCAAATTCTCTGAGAGGCTTTTCCTTTATGCTTATTGCCTCATGGTGACAAAATGGCTGCTGCCCCTCCAAGCCTCACAGCAACATTCCAGCATCCCCTCCACAAACCCCGACAGAGGGAAGCAGGAATGCTAGAGGGAAAGGCACCAGCTTTGGAGCTGGCCAGCCCTGAAGCCAAGTCCCAACCCTCTGCTCTGGCAGCTTCACCCCTCTCGGAGCCTCCATTTCTTCAAACCCGCAGGCTTTGGGGGAGGTTAGCACGTCATGGGGTTAAGTGGAAGGCTTCCTGGAGGAGGGGATGACTGAGCTGAGTGGTGAGGGAAGTGGCGGGTAGGAGTCAGCCTGCATGGGTGGGCGGAGGAGCTCAGGGAAGCACAGCAGCTCCTGGGGCTGCCGTGGAAGGAAGGGAGAGGTCAAATGTGAGGGTGGATAGTGGGCAGGGCTGGATCACAGAGGGCTGGAGGGTCAGGCGAGGGAAGGCTGGCCTCCTCCCACCCCTAGGAAGGATCTGTGCTGTCCCTGCATTCTCGAGGTGATGGCTACGTTTGCACAGCACCCACGAGTTGGGGCTGCTCGGAACTGTTTACTTGCATTAACTCATTTACCTGGTACAGCCCTGCTCTGAGGTGAGGACTCTTCTCACCTCTATATCACCGATGAGAGAATTGAGCAGGGAGGGCAAGGCAGTTGTCCAAGGTCACACAGCGAGTCAGCGGCACCCAGGCTGTCTGGTTCCAGAGCACAGGCTCCTAGCCTCTACCCCGCTCAGCACAGAAACACCTTTGGGTGGCTGCGGCCTGGGATGGGAGCAGCCCGGCGCTGCGACCTCTGATCACCTTGATTCTGCTTGAACTTCAAAGAGGCACCTCTCCGCTGCCAGCCAGGTGAGGATGCCGCTGACCCAGCCCTTCAAACCAAAGTCGTAAAAGGCAGCTTGTCTCCCAGGGGCAATGCAGCTGGAGCCAAGCCCCGAGGGGTGGGCTACGGGCCAGGGACTTGGTATGGCTCCAGGACATCACAGAGCGATTTGCAACACCTTCAAATCTCCCGGAGCAGCCAAAAGAGGCAGGTGAGGCGCAGGCCTGCGGGAGCAGGGCCAGGTGTCGGTTTACCTGGGGATGGGGTTGGGGGGAAGGGCCCTGGCAGCCCACCCCTCCCATCAGCACACCCACATTCTCCCCCATGCAGCGCAGGGCCTGGGGCCCCCATGGCCGGGTACCAGCCTCTGCAGTCCTGCCTACGACCTCCGTCAGCACCCCAACTTGGTCCCCTGGCTGGAGCTCCCCGCTTTCCCCTCCTCAGTAATTCCATGTGCAGACGTCTCTGTAGGATGGGGGCACACACGTAGGCGGGGAGTGTGGCCGTGACCTGCCCGCCAGGAGTGCCCATTACCTTCAGCACAGTGGGCTCAGGCTGGGTTACCCGCCTCGGAGCAGATGCAGGGGGTCGTAACTGTGGATGGTTTAAAGGCCTCAGATAAGACAACTGATACTTCCCCAGGGTCTGCTACAGGCCAGGCGCTATCATATGGGTTTTTCTCCCTCAGACACCTACCGAGTACCTACTAAGTGCCAGGCACCCTGGCAGGAGCGTCCAGGTGAGCCAGACCCAGGCACCGACCATCCCAGCTAATTCCCCCACGAACTACAAGGGATAGACTGCCATTCAGGCTTTAGAGGGGTGACACTGAGGCTTAGAGACGCCAAGCAAGTTGCTCAAGCTCACACAGCAGCCATGGTAGGATTTGAACCCCATTCTGAACACCTCCAAGTTCTCGTGCTCAGCCCCAGGGAACAGGGCAGGGAGGACAGTGCCAGGCAGCGGGAGCAGGAAGGCTGTGTGTAGATACGGTAGGAGTGGGCCTTCTGAGCAGAACGGTGACTCACCCACTGGGAGACGTCAACGCAGATTACACAAGAGGCCCGGCCTGTGCCAGACCCTTATTCTCACTCACTTTCTTCTGTTCCTTCCCTGCCCTTCCACTCCCTGTTCCTTGGGCTCCTTGAGTACATTCTGTTCTTGCTGAACTGAGCAGGGTGACCGGGTTAGGCCCGAGGACCGAGGACCCTCAACCACCGGGATGATCGCCGTGGCCTCCTGAGGGACCCGGGAGACAGGGGCTAAGGTGAGCCCCAGAGCCCAAGCTGCCCAGGCCGCAAGTCTGCACGGCTCCCCCTGCTTTTCAGGTGAAGTTCAACACTCAACTTGGCTCCAGGCCTGTTCGATTGCTGGGGCTGCCTGCTCTGCAGTCTGGCCTCCCCCTCCCCTCCCGGGCCCTCAGCACAGAAGTGCTTCTCAGACACACGAGCCATCTCCGCATCCCTGGGCCGCCCACCCTGCTGCCTGCAATTTCCTAACGTGGATCATTGTACTGTGGTTATGTCAAAGAACGTCCTTGCATTTAGGAAACACTCACTGAACTATTTAGAGGTAAAAGCTCATCATATCTGAAACTTACTTTGAGACGCTTTAGAAAAAATAAATTTCGAGAGATATAGATAAATGATGCAGAAGAGGATAGATGGTGGATAGACAGGTGAGACAGGGTGGCGGGGACACTTGGAAAGGCCCAGGCTTGCCATCCTTTCACTCGGGATGTGCTCTACACCGGGCACCTACCTGTCTGCGCTCTGCTCCAGGTACGGGTGACCCAGCAATGAATGAAGCAAAGTCCGCCTCCCAGGGACCGGCTGTCCTGCTGCAGGATACTGGCAGCCCCGCACAGCACGGGGGTCTACAGCACGCCCTAGTGGTGGAGAGAAAATGAATCTGATTAGCGGACTCTGGGGAGAAGTGGAAGGCGCTGGTCCAGCCCCTAGAGGCTGAGCAGATGGCGGAATCAAGGCCTCCAGCTGGGACGCTGGGCCAGACCCTATTCTCAAGTTGACACCAGGGAGGTGGTGCTGGGGGACCCTCCCCTGCCTCCTTTGAAAGGTACCCATGCCCTTGTCTGGAGGTGTTAGGGAACCATTGACTGAAACTGCCCGCCTTGGCCAGGCATGGTGATGGCCATGTGCATGAGTTGTCTCACAACAAAAGGTCCCCATAAGGAACATGGCTCTGCTGCCAAAAACTAACTGGAAGAATTCGGGAGGGGCCCAAAGGAGGGAGGAGACGCCAGCCCATAATATGTCCTGCCAGCCTCCCAGACTTCTCCTCGCTGGAACCCGTCTTGCCTGAGCGATGCACGCGCCACCAGGAAGGATCCTGAGTCAGACCAAACACGGGCCAAGCAAGGTGATTGGCCAGAGACAACCCGGAAACTAACCCCATCACCATAAAACCAGAGGCTGCGAGCCACGTGGCAGAGCAGCTCTCCTGGGTTCCCTTACCCTGCTGCTCTCTGCCCGGGTGGGCGCCACTTCCCAATAAAGTCTCTTTCTTCGTCAGCATGTGTGTCTCTTCGGACAATTCATTTCTGAGTGTTAGACAGGAGCCCACTCTCGGGCCCGGGAAGGGGTTCCCCTTCCTGCAACAGAGGGAAGTCACGTGGGCCTTCCACCCCCTGTCCGAATGGCCTTGGGTAAAGGCAAAGGGGGATCTCGGCTGCGGCCCCTCTTACCATCCCCTGCCCTACCAGCACTGTCTTCCTCCACACACAGCACAAGACCTCTGGTCTTCCCCAAGGTCATAGCCAAGGTCAGCCACAGGTGAGGTGTTTTCCTCAATGGACTTGAGGACTCCCACCCTGCCACCCTTGGAATAGTCACTTCAGAGCATCATCATGCGGGGATTAGGGTCCAAAGCGGGGAAGAAAAGTGAGTCGGGGAGACCTCTGCTCCTCTGCTGAGCCTCAGAACTCAGCCACCTTTTCGGCAAGTGTCCAGCGTCTGTTGAGTGGATGCCCTTACAGGCCTGTGTGTCCACCACCTCAGGCATGTAAGTTGACACTTGCACGGGGCAGCTTCCATGAGAGCTGACGTCTGCCCATTTGACTCTGATTCTCTCGGGGAACCAGACTGTAATGCGGCCTTTCCTTGGCCGGGGGTCTGGCCTTGCCCTGCCCTGGACCCCATGCCGGGCCTTGGACCCTGGTGGTCAGCCTCATAGGGCCTCACCCCAGGCTTGGCCTCTAGTTTCACCAGCAGTGCGCTTGAGGGCTGGCTGGTGCCTGGCCCGGTGAGGGTTGAGGATGCCCACTGTCTAGGACAAGCCTACACAGGCAAGGTGGGACACGGGATGGAGAGGACGCAGGTGCTCAGCAGGGAGCCCGGCAGCAGGAGGTCGGGGAGTGAAGCTCTGACACGCTCCTGACCACTGACCTTCTTTCTCCTCTGTTTTCTCAACTGGAAAATGGGTGTAATAACACCCATCTGGCAAAGCCATTGTGAGGATTTTCCGAGAGAATGAAGCAGAGTCTAGCTCATGGTAGACCCTCAAGAAACAGCGTTCCCTGATTTTTCCTTATAAAAGTTTCACGTGGGCTTCCCTGGTGGCGCAGTGGTTGAGAGTCCGCCTGCCGATGCAGGGGACGCGGGTTCGTGCCCCGGTCCGGGAAGATCCCACGTGCCGCGGAGCGGCTGGGCCCGTGAGCCATGGCCGCTGAGCCTGCGCGTCCGCAGCCTGTGCTCCGCAACGGGAGAGGCCACAACAGTGAGAGGCCCGCATACGGCAAAAAAAAAAAAGTTTCACGTGATGGGCGGGGCAGTGGGGTGGATACTAATGAGCCCCAGATTCCCCTTCAGGGATGAAGGGATTTCTCTCCAGGCTGCAGGGTGGGGTGCCCACAACCAGCCCCCCACCGTCTCTGCAAGGATCCCCGCCCTCAAGCCACGCCCCTCTCGCCTTCAAACCACGCCCCTCCCGGGTGACTAGCGTCCGTGGACCAACTGTCAGGGCGGGTAAAAGTGTGGCTCTCTCACCACGTTGGGGGGCAACTCTGAAATGTGGTCCAGCCGCGAGCTCCCCGTGGGGCCCGCGGAGCGCACCCCCAGACTGCCTGGCAGCCCAGCTTCTCCAAGCCCTTGCCTGCTTCATCCCCTCCCCCCCTTCGCAGTGCGGACCTCAAGAGCATTCCTATTAAGGAGCACCTTCCCTAGAGAGCATTCTCTGCATGCTAATCGCTGTCCCAGGGAACCCAGGCCCCCAAAGTCCAAATTCTGAATTTATATAAGAAAAAAAATTAGATGGGCTTCGTTGCTCTACCAAAGAATCCTTTACTCTCCCAAAGAACTAACTCATCACAGGCTTTCCTTAAAAGATGAGCCCCTCTGGTGCGTTTAAACTAGCACTCAAGTGACCCTCATTCTGTTTGGCCTCAGCAACTGGTCTGCCCTTTGAATCGGCTGTGTCCAGAGTAACCCGCGGAACCAGGGGCGTTGAACGGAGGGCTGGGGTTTGCTCTGGACGGCTGGTCAGCTGCCTGCAACTCAGCGGGGCTTCAGGGTCTCCCGAGCTTCCGTACTGAGACCTGTGGATCCCTCTCTTGCTGCATTCAGACCCTGGGCTGGCGCCAGAGCACCTGGGATGTGAGTAAGACAGGTGCCTGTGCTCCAGCTGTCTCTCGGCCCAGGGGAGGGCAGGGCAGGGTGGAGCGTCTTCGCTGGGGCAAGCCCAGGGCTGTGGGAGCTGGAGAGGGGTGTCTGGCCCACCTGAGTTTGGGGGCGCTCAGAGGGCTCCCTGCAGCAGGTGAGGGGTCTGAGGGACGGTGGGCTGGACGTCAGTGGAGACGTCTGTGCCTGCAGGCAGGGAAGGCCGTCCTGGGCATGGAAGCCACATGGTCGGGCCCTCTGCACATAAGCACCCGTGCCTTTTCCGTGTCATCGCATTGAAACCAGGCACCTGCTCTTGGGAGGAAGTACGGTTGTCTTTATTCTCCCGGCTCAGAGAAGTGGTCAGGGCAGATCTGCCTGAGCCCTGTCGTGCACCAGCTGGCCAGGAGTGGGCTGAAATGCCTCATGGTGGGCAGCTGAGCTCTGGCTCCTGGGGGCTGGGCCAGCACATGGCCAGGGGATGCAGAGGACCGCGTCTGCTCCCACCCATCGTGAGGCCTCCTCTTTCTCCAGGGCTGTCAGCTAGAGCCGTTTCGATAGGCGAGAACTATGGACAACCGCTCTGGCCTTTGCCTGGCATGACTGTGGGGTCGGGGGAAGATGGGCTGGCCTCCCAGGAGGGGTCCCCACGGACGGAGCACGAAGCAAGCACGAAGAACATGGACCCGAAACCAAGCGCGGCCAACACCATTTTGTGGAAGAGACTGGAAGCAAAGCAGGTGCGTCCAGAGGAGAGGACAGCAGACGATTCTTCCGGTCCGAGGGAACTGCCCGCTCCAGCTAGGAGCCCTCTGGGAGCGGGTCCTTCTTTTGCAGAATGACATGTTTCACGAACTGAGCATTTCTTTCTCTTTCTTTCTTTTTCAAACCTGTTTTATTGTGAAACTTGACGTGGATACAGAAAAGGGCACAAAACAGACACACAGCTCAGTGATTTATCACAAAGCCAACATTCATTAAGTCAGCGCTGGGGCAGGAAATGGACCACCGCAGTTCCCCAGCACCCCCGCAAACCTCGAATCCTCCCCCACTGCCCTGCCCCTCCCCCCCAAGTTAACCACTAGCCTGACATTCACAGCCATCACTTCCTCGCCTTTCTGTTGAACTTGACCTCCTAAGCATCCCTAAACACTCGCAGCTGTGCCTTCTTTACTGAGCTAGGAAGTTGGGCAACACGCCTTCTTCCTGGCTTTTCACTCACTGTCACGTTCTGAGATGGTCACGTGCCGCTTACTGAGAGGTCTTTACTGAGCATCTCTGAAGCCAGGCTGGCTGGTCCCAACTGCAGGGCACCTCGTGGGCTCCGAGCCTCCCTACACCTGGGCATCCTGTCCAAACCTGAGGATGTCCCGAAAATGCCACCCAGCTGAAGAGCTCCAGAACTCAGGATGAATCCAGGCTACACCACGAATTTTTTTTTTTTTTTTGGCTGCACTGCGAGGCCTGTGGAATCTTACTTCTCTGACCAGGGATCGAACCCGCGCCCCTTGGGTTGGAAGCGTGGATTCTTAACCACTGGACCGCCAGGGAAGTCCCTTCACCACTTTCTGATTGTGTCATTTTGAACAAGGTACTTGTTTTCTCTGAGACCCCATTTTCTCCTCTGTAAAATGGTGATAATAGTATCTCCTTGCAGGATGGTTTTAAGAATTACGGATGTTTGGGTAAATGCAGGCCCGTGGTACACATCTTGTCCTCTAAGCAATAATGTTCCTGTCCTGATGTGAGGTATATACCATATTACTTATAAAGCAACCACTTGTGAGACAGACCTTTTTTCTACTTTATATTTGAAAGCATGATGGTATCTATGCAATGCTGCCACAGTCCTGGCTGAAAGGACGCCCTCTACAAAAGAGCTCTCTGGGAACTTCCCTGGTGGCGCAGTGGTTAAGAATCTGCCTGCCAAAGCAGGGGACACTGGTCCAGGAAGATCCCACATGCCGCGGAGCAACTAAGCCCGTGCGCCACAACTACTGAGCCTGCGCTCTAGAGTCCGCGAGCCCCAACTACTGAGCCCGCATGCCACAGCTACTTAAGCCCATGCGCCTAGAACCCGTGCTCTGTAACAAATGAAGCCAGCTCAATGAGAAGCCCGTGCACCACAATGAAGAGTAGCCCCCGCTCGCCGCAACTAGAGAAAGCCCGCGCACAGCAACAAAGACCCAACGCAGCCTAAATGAATAAATAATAAAATAAATTAAAAAAAAAAAAAGTGCTCTCTGCCCTCAATGCATTCCCGGCTTAAAGGGAGTGGGAGGAAAGGCCTGCTGCCCTGGGGGAGCCCGGGACCCAAGCAGCTTGTCCCAAGTCCTGTCCCAGCAGGAGCCTCCCAGGGCCTTCGGATTCCTCTGGCCTCCACCACCTCAGAGCATGGGGTGTCCATGAAAATGTTCCAAAACCCTTTGTGCTCTGCCAGTTTGGGCCTTTCAAACCCACCCCAGCAGGAGCAGAGAAGGCACCTCTCAATAAGCAAAGCCACCAGTGTTAGAAAGAAAGGCAGATGGAGGTGACCTCTCTGGCACAGGACTGGCACACCAGGAGCTGTGGGCTGCAGGTGTGGGGCAGGACCCTAAAGTCAGGCTTCCCCCAGTCACACTCCCTCCCCAACTGGGCACCCAGCCAAGCCCAAGGCACCCCCCGACGTGGATGCCAGCCCTCGCTGGGGACGGCTGTGTCCCTGCTCCCTGGCCTAACCCCAACTCCTGAGTCTGTCCTGGCCACGATACCCCTTTGAAGCTAAAGTGTCACGAATCCTGGCCAGATGGAGATCAATTTTAAAATACAGAAGACAGGAGCGAAAATAAAGAAGTGAATGAATGAAATTTAACACCCTCATTCACCCGTGTGTGTTCCGTAATCTGTTTGCAATTTCACCCATGGAGGCAGATGTCCCACTGAGTTAGAGAAATGGAATTACACTCAGGTCCCCAGATGTCACTCTGGTCCCTCTTGGTCCTTTGTCCCTGCTGGACCTCAAAGGGGACAGGATGGAGAGGTTGGGCTTGGGTCGCTTTCCTTAAACTGGGCCCCACCCCAAGAGGCAGCATCTTATACCCAGATTGCCGGTCACCATGCAGGTATCAGGCCACCAGTCTTGAGCGTAGGTGGTGTCCTCCATGGGAAAGATGATGTGAAGAGGTGGGAGGGAGCTCTGTGCAGCCAGAACCCCCCCGTTCAGGGTGTCAGCCCACACCTTCTGGCCAAGCCTTTACCACATGCAAGTCAGTGCTTTTAAGCCTGAGGTTTTTCCTTGGAGAACAAGGGCAGTAGTCCTGTCTCACAGGGAACTATATCCATCTCTTGGGATAAACCATAATGGAAAAGAATATAAAAGAAGAAAGTATATCCAAAATATAGCAGAGGGAGGAACACTCCCAAACTCATTCTACGTGGTCACCATCACCCTGATACCAAAACCAGACAAAGGTGTCACAAAGAAAGAAAACTACAGGCCAATATCACATAGATGCAGAAATCCTCAACAAAATACTAGCAAACAGAATCCAACAGCACATTAAAAGGATCATACACCATGATCAAGTGGGGTTTATTCCAGGAATGCAAGGATTCTTCAGTATATGCAAATCAATCAACGTGATACACCATATTAACAAATTGAAGGAGAAAAACCATATGATCATCTCAATAGATGCAGGGAAAGCTTTCGACAAAATTCAACACCCATTTATGATAAAAACCCTCCAGAAAGTAGGCACAGAGGGAACTTTCCTCAACATAATAAAGGCCATATATGACAAACCCACAGCCAACATCATCCTCAATGGTGAAAAACTGAAACCATTTCCACTAAGATCAGGAACAAGACAAGGTTGCCCACTCTCACCACTACTATTCAACATAGTTTTGGAAGCTTAGCCACAGCAAGCAGAGAAGAAAAAGAAATAAAAGGAATCCAAATCAGAAAAGAAGAAGCAAAGCTGTCACTGTTTGCAGATGACATAATACTATACATAGAGAATCCTAAAGATGCCACCAGAAAACTACTAGAGCTAATCAATGAATTTGGTAAAGTAGCAGGATACAAAATTAATGCACAGAAATCTCTGGCATTCCTATACACTAATGATGAAAAATCTAAAAGTGAAATCAAGAAAACACTCCCATTTACCATTGCAACAAAAAGAATAAAATATCTAGGAATAAACCTACCTAAGGAGACAAAAGACCTGTATGCAGAAAATTATAAGACACTGATGAAAGAAATTAAAGATGATACAAATAGATGGAGAGATATACCATGTTCTTGGATTGGAAGAATCAATATTGTGAAAATGACTCTACTACCCAAAGCAATCTACAGATTCAATGCAATCCCTATCAAACTACCACTGGTATTTTTCACAGAACTAGAACAAAAAATTTCACAATTTGTCTGGAAACAACAGACCCTGAATAGCCAAAGCAATCTTGAGAACAAAAAATGGAGCTGGAGGAATCAGGCTCCCTGACTTCTGACTATACTACAAAGCTACAGTAATCAAGACAGTATGGTACTGGCACAAAAACAGAAATATAGATCAATGGAACAGACTAGAAAGCCCAGAGATAAACCCACGCACCTATGGTCACCTTATCTTTGATAAAGGAGGCAAGAATATACAGTGGAGAAAAAACACCCTCTTCAATAAGTGGTGCTGGGAAAACTGGACAGGTACATGTAAAAGTATGAGATTAGAACACTACCTAACACCATACACAAAAATAAGCTCAAAATGGATTAAAGACCTAAATATAAGGCGAGAAACTATCAAATTCTTAGAGGAAAACATAGGCAGAACACTCTATGACATAAATCACAGCAAGATCCTTTTTGACCCACCTCCTAGAGAAATGGAAATAAAAACAAAAATAAACAAATGGGACCTAATGAAACTTCAAAGCTTTTGCACAGCAAAGGAAACTGTAAACAAGACCAAAAGACAACCCTCAGAATGGGAGAAAATATTTGCAAATGAAGCAACTGACAAAGCATTAATCTCCAAAATTTACAAGCAGCTCATGCAGCTCAATAACAAAAAACCAAACCACCCAATCCACAAATGGGCAGAAGACCTATAGACATTTCTCCAAAGAACATATACAGATTGTCAACAAACACATCAAAGGATGCTTAACATCATTAATCATTAGAGAAATGCAAATCAAAACTACAATGAGATATCATCTCACACCAGTCAGAATGGCCATCATCAAAAAATCTAGAAACAATAAATGCTGGAGAGGGTGTGGAGAAAAGGGAACACTCTTGCACTGCTGGTGGGAATGTAAATTGATACAGCCACTATGGAGAACAGTATGGAGTTTCCTTAAAAAACTACAAATAGAACTACCATATGACCCAGCAATCCCACTACCGGGCATATACCCTGAGAAAACCATAATTCAAAAAGAGTCATGTACCAAAATGTTCATTGCAGCTCTGTTTACAATAGCCAGGAGATGGAAGCAACCTAAGTGTCCATCATTGGAGGAATGGATAAAGAAGATGTGGCACATATATACAATGGAATATTACTCAGCCATAAAAAGAAACGAAATTGAGTCATTTGTAATGAGGTGGATAGACCTAGAGTTTGTCATACAGAGTGAAGTAAGTCAGAAAGAGAAAAACAAATACTGTATGCTAACACATATATATGAAATCTAAGGGGAAAAAAAAAAGGTCATGAAGAACCTATGGGTAAGACGGGAATAAAGACACAGACCTACTAGAGAATGGACTTGAGGACACGGGGAGGGGGAAGGGTAAGCTGGGACAAAGTGAGAGAGTGGCATGGACATATATACACTACCAAATGTAAAATAGATAGCTAGTGGGAAGCAGCCGCATAGCACAGGGAGATCAGCTCGGTGCTTTGTGACCACCTAGAGGGGTGGGATAGGGAGGGTGGGAGGGAGGGAGACGCAAGAGGGAAGAGATATGGGAACATATGTATATGTATAACCGATTCACTTTGTTCTAAAGCAGAAACTAACACACAATTGTAAAGCAATTATACTCCAATAAAGATGTTAAAAAAAAAACGATTTTGAGGAGAGCATTAATGAAAGTTTAAAGTGCCTCAAATTCACTGTTCATAGGATTTTGGATTTTGAGGAGGCTGCGTCCGACATCATCTATGGTCCTCGGAGATGTAAATATGTTGACTCTTGTGTCTGTGGACTTTCACTAACAGTGGCTTATCATCTCGTGTATTTATTGGTTAGGTCATTGCTGAGCTAGCTCCCAATGTCCTCTACACTGCTACAGAATCCTTCTAAACCACTTATCTCTTCATGTCATTCCACTGCCTAACTTTCTTCAGTTATTACCGTTGCCTGTAGGATGATTTCTTGGTGTGGCACACATAATCGTTCATGATCTGACCCCAGATGATTCATTTAGATTTACTCTCTATCACTTCCACTTGTAGTGTATTCAACAGTGATTGAACCCTAAGTCCAACCAGCTTTCTTATACTTTTGTTCCTTGGCACAAACTGTTCTTTTTGTCTGCAAGCCTTCCCTACCACCTGTCTATCTGGGGAACTCCTCACAATACTTCACAGAGATGCTCTATACCTCCACTTAAAACATTCCACAATTTACTACACAGATTTCAGCCCCTCATCCAAAATCTCATTGAAATTTTAATATCCTTTTATTATAGCAATTAACATAGTATATTGCATTTATGTGTCTGTACATTTATTTCTCCATTAGATTATAAGCAACTTGAGCTCAGGGCTTGGCATAGGTGGTTATTTAGAAAGTGTTTGTTGGGACTTCCCTGGTGGCCCAGTGGGTAAGACTCCGTGCTCCCAGTGTAGGGGGCCCAGGTTTGATCCCTGGTCGGGAAACTAGATCCCACATGCATAGCGCAACTAAGAGTCCACATGCTGCAACTAAGACCCAGCACAACCTAAATAAATTAATTAATAAATATTTTTTTAAAATAGTGTTTGTTGAACGAATGAATGAGTGAATGAACGGTGCTTTAACCCCTCAGTCTTTGAGCTCTGGGATTATATTTTTCCAGCTTTATGGAAGTATAACTGACAAATAAAAATTGTATATATTTTTTTTAAAAAAAGAAGAAAGTATATATGTGTATAACTGAGTCACTTTGCTGTACAGCAGAAATTAACACAACATTGTAAATCAACTATACTCCAATAAAAAAAAAAATGTGGCCATTTAACTGGGTCTACTGTGCACTTGGCCTGAACCGTGGTGTACGCATCCCGTAAGTGGTGGTAACGGGAGTCTGGAACAAAGACCCTCCCAACCCCAATACTCCTGTGACCCCTCCCTCGGAGGCAGGGACTCAGCTGCCCCTGGCCGAGGCCCCTCCAAGCCAGACAGCCAGCCTCCACTTGTCTCGGGCGCTACCCCCTGGGCAGGTGCCTTGGCCACCAGGGCCTCCCCTTGACGTTCGGCTGCCCGCATCCACCATCCTCACCCGCTCCAGCTTCTCCCTGCATCCCTGCCTCCTGAAGGCTTCTCCGTGCTCTCTGGGTCCAGCCCAGCCCAGCACCCTCAGTGGCCACGCTGTCCCAGGAGCCACCCACTCCTGGGCACGTTCCTGACATCTCTGATGTGGGAAGGGCCGGAGTTGGAGGACAGAGCCGGAGGACCTGGGCACCTGGGCTCCTTCTCAGCCTGGATGGGCTCCCCAGACGCCAGGGGACCTGGGCATGCTGTTTCCTTTCTGTGGGCCTCAGTTTCCCCCGAAGCAGCAACAGAAGAGTTTATGTAACCAAGGGTGGGATCCAGCTGCTCGCCGCTCAAAAGCCAATAAAGAGGCCAGGTTGGTGGAAAGGAAAGTGTGCTTTATTCTGGATGCCGGCAACTGGGGCGAGGCAGGTGGGCGGACGCCTGTCCAAAGGCCGACTCCCCCCCACACCCTGACAATCAGGGGACAAGAGCTTGGAGGGGGCTACGTGCAGGAACAGCACAGTCGGCTCTGACCGTCACCTTGAAATTGGTCATCGTTGGTCTGACCACCGTCATCTTGATTGTTTTCAGAATAGTTAGTCTTCAGTTCCAGGGTCGGTTTGTTCCCATTTCTTTGAGGCCAGTTCTTGGAATTGTGGCAGCTTAGGTCATGGCGACAGGCTGGTCATCACGTAGTTAACTTCTTCCACCTGTTGGCGGTTCCAGTATCTATAAGACAGCTCAATGGATATGGCTCAGAATATTATCTACAGCCCTTGAGAAGGAACTAAAAGTCCTTGAGTCTGCTTAATGACTAAACGATTATTATTTGGTCTCCTTTGACTCTTTTCCTTTGTTTCTGCATTTCCTCGCTTCTCTGATTAAACTTATTCTTTGGCTAAAGTTTTTCCACAGACAAAAGGCGGGCGGAGGACATGGGAACAAGGACCATAGGGTCCTGCTCTGTTTCATTTAGACAAGCTCAGAGTTGTTCGCAGCCTGGCCCTCCGCACTCTGGGCATCCTCAGAGCCCCTCTCATAAATCCGTGCCCTCACCCCGTCCCAGTCTGGCCCCTCAGAGCAGAGTTTGGGGTGCACAGACACACGCTGCGGAAGGAAGGTTTGGGGGGGACGGCTTTGAAGACCCCTGGACTGGGCGATGTCGAGGGTTCCCGGCCGCACTGACCGTCCAGGGCCGGGTGACACGGGTCCGGCTGGCGTTGCTGCAGCCGGGTCACGCGGAAGCAGTGGATACGCCTCCTCAGTCACCTCTGTGCCAGAGACGGTCAGAACCAGCCCAGGAGCCTCAGCCCGCCTCGCAGTGGGCCCTGTGTGCCCCCGCCCAGCCCAGCCCTGCACCCCCAGGCCCAGCCTCTGTTTTGTACACAAACACCCAGGACGGGGCGCGTTGGAAACCTGCGGGCTGGTTTTGTCTTTCCAAAAACAATGCCCTTTTTTTTCTTAAAGGCACCTTTGCACACTCAGGTTGGGAAGGTAAGTAGAGGCCCTCAGAGAGGGCTGGAGGAGATGGGAGACCACAGCCCTGCATCCCTCCGCTACCTGCACGGGCCGGAGGGTCCCCCTGCATCACCCTGTCCAGCAAGGTGCCTGCCTGCCACACAGCACAGCGGGCTCAGAGTGACTGTTGGCTAAGAAAAAAATAATGAATGAATCGTGACGCAGAGCCCCTAAACATCACCCTACCTTTGACTTTTTTTTTTTTTTTTTAACTTTTTTGAGATTGTGTCTCTGTCAGGGCAGAGTCAAGGAGTGATTTAGGGCACAGGCTTGAGCCAAAACACTGGGGTTCAGATTCTCTCTTGGACAAGGTAATGAGCCTCTCCCACTCCAGTTCTCTCCTTCCTGAAACGGGGCTGTGGATGGCGTCTGAGCAGGGCCGTTGGGAGCGCATTGGTGTCTAGACCCTGAACAGAGCCGGGCACAGGGGTGACACCCGATGTGTCAGCAAGTCCTTTCTTCATCGTGGGTTTATTTATTATTAAACGCCATGGAGGCAGTGAATGCTGGACTTACAGCTGGCGTGCATTTCTCAGCCGCCCAAGAATGGGGCCTGTGGGGTCGTGCAACCGTGTTCTGCCCACGGTCATATGAGGGGAAGTTGCTGGGGGCTGCTTTCAGGCTGCTCTCTAAAGTCTCTCCTCCCAGCCTGCAGGGTCTCAGCCCATCCTCTCTCTGGAGCGAAGGGTCAAACAGAGGGCTCTGGGGCCCTAGAAAACAGCGGGACCCCCAGAGGGAGGGAACCTCGGTCCCTGAATGACCACACGGAACACAGCCCAGCAGCCCAGATCAGCCTGGGACACAGAGAAGAAATAAATCTTTATTGTGTTGGCTGAGGTCTAGGGAGTGTTTTATGGTGTCTAGCATTACTTATCTAATACGGCCATAATGTGAGACTATAGTAATCAGTTCTTCTCAGGGCATCGCCAACTTAATCTTTTTTTCTAATAATTGTTATCTTGGTGGGACTGTGTTATATTCTTGGTAGCCTTCTTTTCAACGTTATCTTGTGGCTGCTTCACAGACAGTTGAGTTGGTCTACCACCCATTCTTCTCTTAAGTCGCTAACAACCTAAAAATAAATGACACCCAAAGCACTAAGTAGAACACGTGGTTCCATCCACCCCTTTATGTGGCCCAAGGGCAGAGTTGGGACATGGCTGAGATGGGGACCATGGTACATGACCTCACCAAGGGTGTGAAGAGTTGAGAGGTACCCGGAGAAAGCTCTAATTTGAAAGGATACATGCGCCCCTATGTTCACAGCAGTACTATTCACAATAGCCAAGACATGGAAGCAACCTAAATGTCCATGGACAGAGGGGTGGATAAAGAAGATGTGGTACGTATATACAGTGGAATACTACTCAGCCATAAAAAAGAATTATTTCATGCCATCTGCAGCAACATGGATGGACCTAGAGATTATCACACTAAGTGAAGTAAGTCAGAAAGAGAAAGACAAATACCATATGATATCACTTATATGTGGCATCTAAAAAGTGCTACCAATAAACTTATTTACAAAATAGAAACAGATTCACAGACACAGAAAACAAGCTTATGGTTACCAAAGGGGAAACGGGGAGAGGGATAAATTGGGAGTTTGGGATTAGCAGATACACACTACTATATATAAAACAGAGAACCAACAAGGACCTACTGTACAGCACAGGGAATTATAGTCAAGATCCTGTAATAAACCATAATGGAAAAGAATCTGAAAAAGAGTATATATGTATAACTGAATCACTTTGCTGTACAGCAAAAATTAACACAACCTTGTAAATCAACTATACTTTAACTTCGAAAAAGAAAAAGAATTGGGAGGAAGGGCATCCCACAACCTACCTAGACGTCCTGGATCCTCCTTCCTGGCTCAGAGCAGCACCTCAACAAGCAGGTGCTTCCTCCCTACCTCTGGCTCCATCACCCCCTCCCCAGAGCCACCTGGCACAGCCCTGGAGTCCCTGGCAGTCCTTGGAGCCAACAGATGCAGGTCAGAAGCCTAGGTCTGCTCTGGACCAGCTGTGTGTCCTTGAGTAGACGACCCAGCCTCTCTGAGCCTCAGCCTCCTTGTGGGCAAGACGGAGACGTTAACACCCACCTCAAAAGGTGCGGTGAGCACTGAGCGAGCTCACAAAATGTCAGGGAGGGAAAATCTCTCCCTCTCCCCTCTGATGTTCAGTGACTGGGGGGCCAGAGAATTAAATGAACAGAAGGCAGATTAGCAAGAGAAAAGACAGAACTTTAACCTCGTGTACACAGCAGTTCACAGAACAATGTGACTCAAGGAGACAGATAGAATTTGGGACTTTTATACCATCTTCACAGGGGAAGGGGTGGGGAAGAAGGGCACTAAGGGGAAAACAAGTCATTTGCTTTCCAGAATGACAAGTGGGACCTTAGGAGAACAGAGGGAGGGATGATCATTTGGTGACAATGTTTGTTAGGTGATGTCTTATCCAAGGGAAGACGTCTTGACTTTTTCTCTCTGGTGATAGGAGTCAATCTTCCCTGGTTATAAAACCCCCGGGGAAGGGATTTGGCAGCTGAATTCTTTCGGAAAGCTCTGCTTTTAGGCAGATAAGGAGAGTTTTTAAGAAAAAAAAAAAAAAAAAACGCTCCCTGGTGGTGTACTCTAGCTCATTCAAAAGTCTGTAAGACCCTCGGCCCATGGTGGGTACCTGACTCAGGGCTCTTTCCATGCCGACCCACCCAGTGTTCCTTTGCCCCGTGCTTGGTCCTTTTCCCAATTCCCTACTCTCCCATCCAAACTGTCCTGTTCCCCAACCCCTACGACCATAGCCCCATTCCCTGTGCTGTGAGCGAATACACTCACGTGAAGTCCTGCCAAGGCACGCCAGCTGGTCCCCTGCCCCATCCAGGCACTCGTTCTCTGGGGCCTCCAGCTCCCACTCTTTCACTCGCCCACCACCATATTGCTCTCATTTAGTCATTCAACAAACGTTCCCGGAGAGGCTTCTCCCTGCCAGTCCCTGGGCTGGACCCCAGAGTGGCAGTGATCAGGCAGACCACCCTCTGTCCTCTAGGAGCTCTTCCCAGTGAGGGAGGCATTCAGACACACGGACAGTTCAGCCTATGCCCAGGAGCGCATGGGAGCTCGGAGGAAGAGTGGGGCTGGCAAGCTCAGTATCTTGTTGGTACCAGGAGATCTGGGTCCACAGAGGGATGGGAAGGAGGGAGGGAGGGAGGGAGGGAGGAAGGATGTCCCTCCATCCACCTTTCTCCCCTCTGGACGTGTTCGGGGTCCAGCCCCTCCCCCCTCCCCCCACCCCCCCACCCCCGTTCCATGTCAGCCTCTCAGATGATCAGATATTCCAATAGCCACTCCTGCCCGAAAAACTCTCTCCAGATAACCCCTTTCCCTTGTAATTGAGTTTAAATATTGATCCGCCCAATCAAGGCAGGTTAATATGCAACCCAGCTGAGCTCCCAGCCGCCAGGCTCCCTTCCCCAGAGAGCCCTGGGCAGCCATGGGGCACAGTCTTCTCTGGAAAGCGTGTTCATCTGGGGGCTTGGGCTGGGGTCCGTCCAGGCCTGGCTCTACCCCTGAGGGGCTGGTTCCCCGTGACGGAGCCAAGAACCCTCTCCGAGCTAAGCCTTGGTGCCTCTGCCTACAGCACAGAAACTCCAGCACCTGCCCTTCCCAGCTCACGGACCAGGTGAGGGCAGAACACATGGACGGTTTGGGCCCTGTCCACTGCTCTGGCCAGGGCAGGATGCAGAGGGAGAAGCACTTCTGCTGGTTCCTGCGCTCAGCTGGGAGAACAGCTCTCCTTTAGGGGCTCTGCTTTGCTGGCGTGGAGCGGATTCTCTCAGGCTCCTGGGGGTTTTGTCCCTGTGAGTCAGCCCCTGAGGGCCCATCCTCTCCGACACCCTCCTGGTGGACTCTCCAGCCCACAGGGCAGAGGCCCAGAGAGTGTGCCCCCGTCCCCGACTGGTGACTTTTTCTGGTCTTCCATGGGGACAACCACAGTCAGTGACGTGGGAGCTGCTGCAGCCCAGGACTCAGGAGAAGGGCTCAGTGTGGCTGCCACGCCTGGTCCAGAGTAAACAGGGGAGTGGAGCGCCAGCAGCCTCCACACTTGTAGCCAGGAGGCCTCCTGCCTCCCCGGGGGTGGGGGGTTGGGGCAGAAACCGGTTTCACAACCCAAATCAGCTTCCCCCAGACTGAGGATGGATGATCCCAGGGCTGTGACCACACTCCTCAGGTTCTGGTGACCTTTGTGTCCGCTGACCTAACATTCTCCAGTCACGCCCACTCCTCCGCCGCCCCCGCCCCCCCCTTAGCTCCCACCCAGGTCTGCATCCTGGGTGACTTGGATGCTTCTTCAAGAGGGTGCAGTCCTCCAGGGCAGTGGTTTTCAATGGGTGGTCCCCCCGCCAGCAAACAGCACCCACTGGGAACCAGGGAGAAATGCAAATCCTCAGACGTCCCCCGCCACCTCTGCCTCGCTGAATGGGAGACAGCGAGTGGGACCCAGCCCTGTGCCTTACGAGCCCTCCCCCTTCCCAGGGAATCTCAAGCTTAGGACGCTGGTTCTCAGCAGGGGCTACAAAGTTACCACTCCCTGTCAGGGCCATTCCAAACGCTTTACATAACTTAAACCCATTTAATCCCTAGAAAAATCCTAGGAAACAGGCATCATTAGTCCCCTTTTATGGATGAGGAAAGCAAGGCACAGAAAAGTTGTCACATCGCCCAGGTGACAAAGCTAAAAGCTGACTTGGAAGCACGGCAGTTACCCACTGCTTCAGGGGTTCTCAAAGTGTGGTCCCCGGACCAGCAGCGTTGCCTGGGAACCTTCTAGTTATTTATTTATCTTTTGGCCTCACTGTGCGGCATGCGGGATCTCAGTTCCCTGAACGGGGATCGAACCCACGCTTCCTGCAGTGGAAGCATAGAGTCTTAACCACTGGATGGCCAGGGAAGTTCCACCTGGGAAAGTTTTAGAAATACAAAATCCTAGGCTCTAGCTCAGATCTACAGAGTCAGAAACCCTGGGCGTGAGGAGTCCGTTGGACAAGATCTCCAGGTGACTCTGATGCAATTGGAGGACCATAGTACCCTATCCAGTTTGAGGACCACAGCACCCCATCCTGCTGCCTGAAAATGGGGCATCCCATGCAAGTCATCCCCGAAGCCTCATGCCCACATCGTGGCTAAGGGAACGTTTGCTGGAAATGGAGCATCTTGCGGTGTGGCCCCGCTCCTGCCCAGCTGGGACGTGCCTGGTGGGGCTCGCCTGCCTGGGCGTGGCTGGCTCTCTTGCAGATCGATGGGCGGGGGCAGCTACTGCTGAGCCCGGGCGGCTCTAGGTTCCAGCCGCTGGAGTGCCTGCCCAGGGTAAGCCAAGAGCACTGCTGGGGACACACCACCGGGCTTGCTGTGCCCTGCTGCTCATGTCTGAGTTCCCTGCTGGGACAGAGGCCACACAGTCATCTGGACAGCCAGCAGCCAAAGCCAGAAAGAAAGATAGGGTGATGCGGGGTAACGCCCAGGCTCCAGCCTCTAACGGCTCTGAGGCCTTGACGAGCTCCCGAGGTCTTCGTGGCGGTGCGCAGGCTTCTCATTGCGGTGGCTTCTCTTGTTGCGGAGCACGGGCTCTAGGCGCGCGGGCTTCGGTAGTTGTGACTCGCGGGCTCCAGAGCGCAGTAGCTGTGGCGCAGTGGCTTAGTTGCTCCACGGCATGTGGGATCTTCCCAGACCAGGGAACCCGTGTCCCCTGCATTGGCAGGCAGACTCCTAACCATTGCGCCAGCAGGAAAGTCCCCAACTCTGAGTTTTTGAACCCAATCCCATCCATCCCTTCTTAGTCTAAGGACCTCCATGGTTGTGTCCCACTGTGCTTAGAAAACAAACCAGAACTCCCCTCCCCGCCCACTGAGACCCTGTGTGAATCTTGTCAAAATGCAAGGCACAGCCCACCCGTGGGCTGGGAAGTCAACTTGGCAGGTCAGGACCCGCATTTCTAAAGAAAAGGTGAAATGCAACCGTTGGAGTACTGTTTTGTGAGACTCCTGTTCATGGGTAGGTGAGCGTGTACTGGGTGAGATCGTAAACCCAGAGAAGCACAGCTTTATCTGACCTGATCCCCGACCTCCATCTGTTTACCCCAAGCCCCCCATGGCGTCACTCTCCTTTGGATCTTGGAAAACATCAAGCTGTCCCCCGCCCCGGGACCCTCACCCCAGCTGCTCCCTCCTGTCCCTGGGAGCCCGGTCCTGCCAGGCCTTGTGCTAGGCTGTGCAAGGTCACATGTTGGCCTTGGGCTAGGCGGTGACAAGGGTCTAGGGTGGTGGCCACTGCAGATGTGCCCCCAGCAGGGCTCAAAACAGCCCACCCACTGATCAAGCTTCAAAGACCCCAGGCCTCCTATGAGGATGGTACTAGCCAAAAAAGAAAAGAAAGGAAGAAGGAAAAAGAGAGAAAGTGAGTGTTGGTAAGGATGCGGAGAAATTCGAGCCCTTGTGCACCACCAGTGGGAATGGACCATAAGATCCAGCAACTCCACCTCCAGGTGGGTGTGTATCCAGAAGTGAAGGCAGAGACCCCGACAGATATTTGCACACCCATGGTCACGGCTGCGTTATGCACAACAGCCCAGAGGTGGAAGCAACCCAAGTGTCCACGGATAGAGGGATGCACACGCAGCATGTAGTGTGTACAGACAGAGGAATACTATGCAGCCTTAAAAAAGGAAATTCTTGGCAATTCCCTGGCGGTCCAGGAGTTAGGACTCGGCGCTTTCACCGCTGAGGGCACGGGTTCAATCCCTGGTTGGGGATCCCACAAGCCTCGTGGCACGGCGGGTTAAAAAAAGGAAAGAAATTCTGACACAGGGTACAACGTGGATGAACCCTGAGGACATGATGCTGATTGAAATCAGCCAGTCACAAGAGGACACAGACTGCAAGATCCCACTTACATGAGGTCCCCAGAAGAGTCACCTTCGTAGAGACAGAAAGCAGAAGGGTAGGTGCCAGGGCTGGGGGGAGGGGGAGGGGGCGGAGCTGCTGTTTAATGGGACAGGGTTTCAGTTGGGGAAGATGGAAAGTTTCTGGAGATGGACGGTAGTGATGGTTGCACAACAGTGTGAATGTACTTGTCGCTGGATCCTACACTTGAAAATGTTGAAGATGGTAAATTTCCTCTTATGTGCATTTTATCAATACAAATGAAAAAAAAATTAAAAGGCCAGAGGCTTGAGTCACAGAGGTTTCTTACAAATGAGTTTTATTTGCTTTCTGACCCAAGCACAGAACCCCAAACAGATCTCTCGTCTGCACAATGGTACAGTAACAAGTGCAAAATATGCTTTATTTCGGGTACAAAATGTGGCAGTGTGACAACTTCTGCTTCAATGCCCACTCCCCCCACCCACGCCATGACCCATCCCACTGCCGTCACACCCACCTGACCCATCCCAGGGCCACACTACCCCAATCAAGACACCCGCCACCTTCAGAGAAGAGTCACCCAATCTGGAGAAAGGTGAGGAAGTGGCATTTTAAGAAAGAAATCACTTTCAATACAGGAACATTGGCGAACACAGTAAGCAAGATTTTGCCCAGCAAGGGGAGGGCTGGCCTTCTCTGCTGTCCCCACCCAGGGCGTGGAGCCCAGGGATGAGGTCGGCACAAAAGTGAGTGCTAAGGACGAAAGGGCTCCCTCCACCTGCGTGTCTGGGGCGAGAGCGTGCGTGTCTGGATGTGGGATCCAGAACCCGGCTCAGCCCACCAGTAGTCGTAGGACCCTGGGCCCCCATCTGATTTCTCAGTCTCGATTTCCTCACCTGGAAACCAGGCTTCGGGGGCCTCAGAGCCGTGGGGAGGCTCCAATGAGACAACGGCAAAGCACAGAGCACAATGTGTGACCCAGGCGAGGCCAGCCAGCATCAGCGGCTGGTATTAACAGAGGACCGGCCGCAGGCTCCGGCCATCTGCACAGGGAGCGAAGGAGCCGGGGGGCCCAGAAAGGATGGCCAAGCCACAGGGAGGTGGTCCCATCCCGGCTGGACCTCAGCATGAGGGATTCACCACGTGAGGCTGCCTGGGGGCTGGCTCCTCCGGGCGCAGAGCTGGGAATCGGGCCCAGGGAGCACCAGCAAGCTGAGGCTGCCACAGGTGGGGCCCTCAACAGAGGAAGAGCAGCAGACACGTGCGGAGGGATCTGCGGGACCCCAAGGAGCTGCGAGGTCCTCAAGGCACCGTGGAGGGGAAGGTCAGGCTGCACCTCCCAGGGCAGGAAAGTCCCAGTGACGGAAGTCAGCAGGCCGCCATCCACCGTGGCTCGGGGCCAGTGGAGGTCCCTCCCCGCACCTGGCCCTCGGGACACCAACCCCCAGCACCCTGCCCTGGGGATCCAAGGGTCCAGCAGGTCTCCAGGAACTGGACAGCAGGAGGGAAGGGGCAAGAGCAAAGGGCTCTGGTTCCTGAGCGGCTGGTGCAGAGCCGGCGGGGGGGAGGGGGCCGCATGCCCAACAGGCAGCAGGGGTTCAAAGACTGCTCAGCTGAATGGCTCTCCTGCTTCAAAGCTCCGAACAAAATACTTTTTTTTACTATTTTTAAAAGTCCTTATTTTCTAGGATGTTCTTCAACATAATCCAGGGGGAAGAGTAACAGAGGTCTAACTCAGCAGTGGGCAGTTTTTCTGCAAAGGGCTGGATGGGACCTATTTTGGGCTTTAAAGGCTAAGAGGAGGTAAATCGGTATTATATCAGTATAAGAGAAAACAAGTTTCCATGACATTTTTGATGATGAAATTCAAAATATAATCTTTGAGTACATTTTTTGGTAATACAGGTATACTAATGGAAATGGAACAGGGGAGGGGTACAGGATGCCTTTTACTTCATTGGGTTCAGTGTTCACTGTCATCAAAGAGACCGTGAAACCCAGCAGGGAGCTGCATTCAGCTCCTGACGAGTGGGTGTAGGGTGACCACTGCAGAGGCTGGGTGACGGGTACCAGAGTTAACTATATTCTTCTGCCTTTGAGAAAGGATTGCGAACCTTCCATGATAAAAGGCTTCCCTGGTCCCTGCTGGCTCCCTGGAGACCACCCTCAGGGCTCCCCAGGATGAAGGGCACAGGACAGGCTGACACACTCCCTCTTCGGAGGGGGCTGGTTTGACGGCCGGGAGGGCAGAGCGGCTCAGCTGCAGACTAAGCAGTGCCCGCCGTTCCCCACCTCACCCCACCAGCTGCCCCGCATAGAACAGCAAAGCCACCTCTCAGAGCTACTTCTTGGGGACACTGCCGCTAGAAGGGCCCCTACATGACAAGGCGGGGGGCGCCCCTCAGAACTTAGCTGTTCCCCAAGGGAGCAGAAGGACGGAGAAAGCCCAGGAGAAGCCTTTGCAGGGAGCTCTGGAGAGCTGGGCGGAGGCTGCAAGCGGCTCTCAGGATGCCGCTGGGAAGGAGGCCGGGGGACAGGGGGGCGCGGCTGCCCAGCACCTCACTGCCCTGTCCCCACAAGACAGAGGGGAGAGGGCTGGGAGGTGACCGGACAGAGTGTACAAACATTTCCTATTGGCCAGCCTGACTGATGATGTCACACACAGGATACACAGCCCTAGCGGACAGAGGGTACCTGAGGCAGCTTCAAGGAAGACCAACTCCACGGACTCCTTTGGGGTCCTGGTCAGATGACAGCTGCCAGCACTGCTCCCCTCCCCAGATGAGCGGGACTTAGGGCGGGCGTTTCCCCTCGATGAGGGCAACGGTGCCCTAACCATCTTCGTCAACGGAGTCTAAACCAGGAGGATCACATAAGATCTAAAGAGAGCAGCTGTAATCACCGCATCTAGGTAAGCTGAGGATGCTCAGGGCTGTGCTCATGGCAGACACAGGGGCGGGGAAAGGGGTCCACGTGCATCCATAAACACACGCACGCACACATGCACGCACGCATGCAGGCACGCACGCACACATGCATCTGTAATGTAGGCACAGAGCCAGCCAATGGAATCCAGCCTCAGGCTGCGGGGAACAGCTGGCGGCCACTCTTAAGAGCGCTGATGGAGTCAAGTCAACCCGGTTGTGAGCTAGGCTGGGTTCTTAAAGACACAGCTAAGATGCCATGCCTCACGCCGAAACGTGTGCAAACCTTGAGGTGCGTGCACCAGCCCAAGCGGGAGCATCTGAGGTGCCAAGTACCACCAGGACATACACGCACGCACGCCACCTGCCCACAGTAAGACCCTGATGGTGGGAAAGACGGAAAGCCTTGCTGCCCCTCAGACTCACCGAGGACTGAGTCAGCCACGACCCCAGAGGCCTCCCAGAGAGGAGGCAATACCAGAGAGGCAGAAGCCAAGTGAGGGTCTGGGGACCCAGGACCCCTGGCTCTTGGTCACCTGCTTTTCCATCTTCTCTGAGAGCCTGGGGGCTGCCTTCTTTTGCCCCATGACAGCAGCAAAAGAGGCTTTTTTTCCATTCTCCTCGTCAACTCGTTAATGATTTTCAGACCTTAACTCACTCAGCCCGCCCCTGACGCCACTCTGGACTTGGAAACTGGTGACACACTGTTCAGGCAGCTCCACTGTGCTCCCAGGAAAGGCCCCTCTAGGCTCACAGCTCTTCCCAAGAGGCCCTCGGGCAGAAGGTCACCAGGGCAACATCTGACCTTCGCTTAGGACCCCAAACCAAGCTTTCGACCTCCCTCCCCCATCCTGCTCTTTCCAAAGGCCCATCGGCCCTTCCCCCATTCAGAAGCCCGTGTCTTTATTATAAAGGTGCAACTTGGTAACCAGGAGAAGGTTCATCACAGCCTTGCAAACAGACACCTGCCCAGCAAAGAAATGTGATGGCCTGAGAATAAAGCACTCAGCTTCAGGTGACCCGAGACAGCGGCCCAAGCGCACGGTTTATCTTTTGTCCCTCTGCGGATCCCTTTTAAAACGTGTTGCTGCCGAGAAGCCACAATCTAGAATACGTGGGGGCAGAGGGGACAGTTCTGGGAGGGGCCGCCTGTCCAGCAGGCCCAGGCTCTGGACTTGGAGCTCACAAGAAAGACAGTGGACAGGGGTGGGAAGTGCTACAGCTTTTCTGTACTTTAATAAAATGTACAAAACAGAAATAAAACCCAAAAACCTACAGCTAGCTCAGCTGACCCGTGTGGAAGGGACGAGCTGCTGATTTGGGCGGCGAAAACATTTTGGTACCAAATGACTATGTGTATTCTTTTTTCGTATTTATTATTTTCTGCTTCTCTGTAAGTGCATTCCAGAGAACAGAAGACTCTACCTACAGCAAACTTAAGGTACCAGATCTTGATCAGACCCTCATCTGGAATGAAGAAATAAAAAGAGTAGCCTACCACATTTTTAGAATTAAGATTTCAGCCTGCCATCACTTGGGTCTGGGTAGTGGCATCTCTTGGGTCTAGTGAATGGCAGACACCTTGAAAGGCCGGCAGTCACAAGATCAACAGTCTAGTCCTGGATCTGGGGGACCCTGAGCAAGTTATTCCACTTCTGTGTGACTCTGTCTCCTCAAAAAAGGAAACAACTGGTCTTGATGCCCTAGAACTGACGTGTAGAGCTACACACCCAGAAAGGTTGCAGAACATCAGAGAGTGACGTGACCCAGTACTGTTGAGACAGGGAAAGGGGGGAGACAGCAAGAAGAGAATAGAAAGCCAGGTGTAAAAATGGGGGAGCCAAACGTGGGCTGAGTTTAAAAAAAAAAAAAAGGTGAGCTTCCTAATGACAGCCCCATGTCGCAGAAAAAAAGATCCAGTAAGAATCAGGTGCCGTTAGCAATGGTATGAAGGCAATTCTATGGGGATTCCAATAGTCTTTTGAACAACTGGTGCTGGGACAGCTGGATATCTACATGCAAAAGAATGAAGTTGGACCCCTGCCTCACACCATATATAAAAATTAACTCAAAATTAATCAAAGACTATTGGAGAGCTAAAACTATCAAAATTCTTAGAAGAAAACATAAGCATAAATCTTCTTGACCCTGGGTCAGGTGATAGTTTCTTATATAGGACACTGAAAGTATAAGCAACAAGAGAAAACATAGGTGTCTTAGACGTCATCAAAATTAAAAACTTTTGCCCTTAAGAGGGTAAAAGTTAAGAAAGTTCACTTTCTTATAATGAAAGTGAAGGCAACCCACAGAAGTGGAGAACATTCTGACACCTCATATATCTGATGAAGGACCTGCATCTAGAATATACAAAGAACTCATACAGCTCAATAACAAAAAGACAAATAAGCCAACTGAAAATAGGCGAAGGAGGTGAATAGACATTTCTCCAAAGAAGACGCATGAATGGCCAGTAAGCACATGATGAAACGCTCAACATCATTAGCCATCAGGGAAATGCAAATCGAAACCACGATGAGACACCACGTCACACCCACTGGGATGCTATAATCAAAATGACAGAGAGTAGCAAGTGTTGATCAGTATTTAGAGAAACTGGAAGCCTCATACACTGCTGATGGGAATGTAAAATGATGCAGCTGCTTTGGAAAACAGTCTGGCAGTTCCTCAAAAAGTTATTAAACACAGACTTACTATACGACCCAGCAATTCTACTCGTATGTATATTCCTAAAAGAAAACACAGGTGTACACCAAACCGTGTACAAATATGTTCATAGCAGCATGATTCATAATAGCTCCAAGGTAGAAACAACTCAAATAGCCATCAAATGATGGATGGATAAACAAATGTGGTGTAGCCAGAGAATGAGATATTATTAAGCTATAAAAAGGACGGCAGTACTGATATATGCTCAATATGGATGACCCCAGAAAACACTATGTTAAGTGAAAAAACAGCTAGTCACAAAAGACCACATATTGTATGATTCCACATACGTGAAATGTCCAGAATAGGTCAGCCCATATAGAAAGAAGATTTGTGGTTGCCTAGGAGTAGAGGAATTGTAAGGAAAATAGGAGAGGACTTGCCAAGGGTACAGGGTTTCTTTCAGGGATGACGAAAATGTTCTCAAATTGATGTGGTGGTTCTGGGCATTGACTAAAGAATCATAGAATTGTACACTATCAACGGGTAACTTGTACAGTATGTGAATCATATCTCAGTAAAGCTGTTATGTGCTCCTCTCCCCCAACCCCCAAAAAGGAGGGGGAACCAGAAGCTTGTCCTTACACCGTAGGACACCACACCCGTTGTCCCCACGCAGTTACTGCTAGAGCCCCTTTCACTCTCAGAAGTGTCCTGGTTTAGATGACAAATTTATGTCATTACCCTATCACTATGTGATATCAGGCAGGTGGCTTCGCCCCTCTGGGCTTTGGTTTCTCCATCTGTAAAGCGAGGTCTACCCGTTCTGGTCATCTCTACATGCCCCCAAAGCTCCACTTTAAAAGCTGTCAAGTCCTACTCAGTTGGTCACAGCGCTCACCGTGCTTTGTAAGTTGAACTGACATGAGCAAAGAGTTGAAGCCTGGGGCCAGTACAGATCAGCGGGTCCCAGGAAACAGAGATAAAGACTAATTGCTGAGTCTACTGGTTACTGATATTCATATTTCCCCCAAGTTAGGCCACTAAGAAAGGTGATCCAACCATTCCAGTGCAGGTGAAATGCCCCAAACACACCCTCTACAAATGAAAAAAGAGAAACATTTAAAGGGGAGCCCTCCCAGAGGATACAATGTCTCTAGGAAGCCTGGCAAGTTTGGAGGTCTTCTCTACATGGGATTTGCTGAGTCCATTCAAGAGGGCCTGGTGTCGGGATAGTCAAGGTCATGTGATCCTACAATGGAATGTTCATTTCCTAGTCCTCCTTTACCCATGGTTGCTTAGGAAATAAAATTATACCGAAGGAGCTCAAGAGGAATCATCTGGTTCTCTTCCCTTTTATATTCATGAGAATGTGCCTAAAATTAGTCTTTCTAGCCTCCCCCTGTCCCTCCCAAGGGCCTTAGAACTAGGTCTGTGTGGCCCCGTGGCGTGTCTAGCCCGGCAGTGAAGAGATGCGAGCCCACCTCTGGGCTCCGAGCAGCAGCAGACCCTTAGAATCAAGGTAAACGTGAAAGAAGCAGGAGGCACAGAATAAACCCAACTCCCATCGATCCACCCAGTAACAGGAAAGACGGATGCTCACCAGGGTCACGGAGACGGGAAACCGACACGAAGACAGGAGAACGGTCGCAAACCCCCATTTCGTCAGCAGCCCCATCACTGAGCCAGTTACCAGAGAAGAGGGTGAAGGCAGGGACCAGTACAGGTGGCACCCAGGTACCCGGTGAGCTAGCCTCCAACTAGGGGAGCGTCAGAGGAGATGCCCCACCGTCGGCCTCTTCAGAATGGCAGGGCTGGGAGGAAAAACAAGGAACCGCGCCCAAGCTGGGGCTAGGGGGAGGGGCAGGCTTTCTGCCCGCCAGAGACATGGCCTCCGAGGGTCTCGGCTAGGGGTTGGTCTGTGGCTTTCACAGGCTGGGCCAGGCCCCCCTCGCCGCAGCTTCCCGGGGTGCGATTTCTACATCCAAGGGGGTCCGTGGGGCTGAGGGTAGGAGGTGGCTGCCTGCTCGTCTCTGTTCAGAGGCCACATTTCAGGATGACGTGGTAGCCGTCATTGCTCTCGGCTGCAAGAGATAAACGTGGCGTTTTACAGGAAGAAAGGCAGGGCGCTGTGGCACCTGGGGGCCATGGGATTAGGGTACCAGCAGACACCCTGCCGTGGACACTGGCAGAGGCCACCCAAATGAGACTATGCAGAAAAAAGCAAGCTGACCAAAGCAGAAATCTCAACGTACACCTTCACGGCTGCCTGGTTGAGTTTCTTTTTGACAGCGGGCTTTTCCACCACAGCCTGAGGCCCAAGGACTGAAGGGCCTATGTCCGAGGAGGCTCTGGGCGTGGCGGCCCCCAGGCCTCTGAAGGCAGTCGGCAGCTAGATCCAGAGAACAGGGGAGAGGGTCCAGGGCCACGGTCCAGGGGCCATATCCAGGGTCTATGGCCCGGTCAGGGGGCTTTCATTCCCACCTAACACTCACCTGCCCCAGCCCTACAGGGGGTCACAGCTGGTCTCCCACCTTTCCTGGCATGTGAGTTCCTTCTCAGACCCCTTCCTCAGGTGGGTCCGCCGTGTCCCCCTGGTACCACCCAGCCCCGGGTCCCCGATCCACACGGCCTGCAGACTCAGCTGCTGTATTCCATGCCCACTCCTCCCAGAGACTCACACTTTAGAAACATTCAAACGGGTCTTACTGTAAGTCCCCTACACACGAACGAGTTCCATTCCGAGAGCACGTTCGTACGTCCAATTTGTTCGTACGTCCAAGAAAGTTAGCCTAGGTGCCCAACTAACACAATCAGCTATATAGTACTGTTTCTAGACTTGCTTCCGGACATCCTGGGCTCAAAATAAAGATACTGTACTACTGTGTTCTATACGACACTGTACAGGAAAGTACACAAAAGCACAACCACTTGTAGAGGATGCATGCACGTGACAATGTACGCCAGACATGTGAACTAACTTACGTGACTGGACACGTGAACACACGCTCGCATCTTTGGAAGTTTGCAACTTGAAGGTTCGTATGTAGAGGACTTACAGTACTTCTCGCTGGCACTGGGTTCGTGAAGCACATACTGTCTGGCCAGGATTTCCCTTTCAAAGTGACCTTGGCGCCAGCCGCACCACTTCTCACGTTTCCGAGGCTAGGCTTCCCGGGAAGTGCGTGTTTCTTTTTCCCAGAGGATGTTCCCAGGTAACACTCTCTCGAGGGCCCACCCCATGCAGGCCCCACTCACCAGCCTGCCCTCCCCGATACTCCGTGAACCCGGGGGCAGTGCAGCCAACATCCTTTAATTAAACAAGAAAAGGCGGGGAGGCGGGGGCTTTACCTTTTAAGGTACTGAGGATGAAACAGGATTCGTCTTGGAAATTCTGCACCATCTGAAAGGCAAAAGAGAGACCATGTCCCTTCAATGAGTTCAGAGACGGAAAAGCCTCAGTGACACGGAGCCCAGCTGCTCGCAGCATCAGAAATGACAGGCGCCGCGTTTACGCAAGTGCAGGAACATGCTTACGCTTAGCCCTCACGGAGAGAACGTGACACAGAGTAGATGGACAAAGCAATTACAGTTTCGAGTAACAAAAACTGAATGTAAAGGATG
This sequence comes from Aethalodelphis obliquidens, assembly GCF_003676395.1. Taxonomy (NCBI): domain Eukaryota; kingdom Metazoa; phylum Chordata; class Mammalia; order Artiodactyla; family Delphinidae; genus Aethalodelphis; species Aethalodelphis obliquidens. The sequence continues at coordinate 9,817,050 of NW_020837991.1, read as the reverse complement.
GAAAGAAGCCTGGAAGGGAATGAAGATGTAAACGTTTAATACAAGACTAAACTGTTCCTGATTTGCTTTCGTTTTGCTTTTTTCCTAGTGACTGGGTTTTCCAATGCCTATAAGGACACGTTACAGGAGCGGGTGTGTGTAAAACAGCACCGGATAAAAAAACTAAAGTGCTCTACACGGGGAACTATATTCAGTATCTTGTAACAACCTATGAGGGAAACGAATCTAAAAAAAGAATACATATATGTATATACACATATACTGAATCACTTTGCTGTACACCTGAAACTAACACGACATTGTCAATAAACCATCTTTCAATTAAGAAAAAAATGCTTTAACGAAACCCTCGTGATTAGTAGGCTCTGCATATCAGAGTCCTTTGAGGACCAACTATAAACAGAAGTCCACTCCCTGCGTCTACAAATGCGGGGCAGGAAGCTTATGATTACTCACCAGCCCCCTCTCTGGAGCTCTCGTTTTGATTAACAGCCCGGTGACCTTAGATAAGGCAACTTCCTGTCTCCAGGCACTGTCTGTAAAATGAGGCTGTTTCGATGATAAAAATATATATATAACCAGGATGCAGAGCAATGGGAATGGGCATCCTCTTCTGGGGGGGGGTCGTTCATCCAAATGACTGCTTTCTACAACTGTTCACAGGACGCAGCACAGACGACCACACACATCTCTCCTGCAGGCAGGTGCCCTAGGTAAGCTCCTGCATGTACACACACAAAACACACCTAAGGATGCTGAGAGCAGCGCTGTCTCTATGAGTGAAAACTAGAAACAGCCCTCACGTCACCCAGCAGTAGAAGCAGCGGGAACAAACAAGGACCTGATCACACCCGGCTGCTCGACAGGGCCGGTGACCTCCAGTGCCCCTCAACATGCACGAATCAAAAACCGTAAGTCCCTGAGGAAGGCACTCCTATCCCCCTTCTATAAAGTTTTAAGTGAAATTAAAGAATGCATTGAAGAAGAACCAGGGAATGATCAATATAAAATTCAAACCAGCACTGGAGGGGAACGTGAAATTAGCCCACAAAGGGAGTTCTAACAAACACCGCACTAACCTGAGTGCAGGCATGGAGGACTTTAGTTATTCTTTAAACTCTACAAATGAGCTTCCTCTATTCTAAATATGTATGCTGCATTTCACAGGACACCTTTAAACAATATGAAAAACGTACACATCTACCTAAACATACCCACAACACACATACTGGCCAATGGGACAGCAAAACCCCTTTCCAGATGAAAAGTACAACTCACATTTTACTGGGCCCCCCTCCCCCACCCGGATGACTGCCCCAGATCCTGCAAATCCGTCCACCTGTCGACCCCTGCCCCTCCCCCAGGCCCTAATGATGCATGAAGTACATTCACGCTATGCTGCCGGCCTGCTCCCTCGGGGACTCTTGGCAACCCCACTGCTGGGGCATGCCAAACCTGAAGCAGGGCCCACACGGGCTTAATCAGTAACCGCCTTGTTTAATGAAGTGCCCTTGCACCCCAGGGGCCGGCTGCACGGCTGGCCAGGCCACCTCCAGTGCTCCGGGCAGTTAAGAACCAAAGGTTTCCAACTGATTCGGGGTTAAGAGGCAAGGAGACTTCAGGGGAATAAGAATCACCTACTTAGCGGAGGTGGCGTTTGAGTTCTGTTCTCTGCTTCACTGGCTTAACTGCCTGCTCTGGGGGGGGCACAGGGCAAGCTGGGGGAAGGAACCCCTTCAGGGACCTGTGAAATTGCAAGGGTTCTGAGCATTCTTGGCTTTTGTCTTCACGGCAGAAATGCATTTGTGAGACGTAAACCGACGAGTTTTCCATGTCGTCACTACTGCCTGATGCTCAGGGCGTTTCACGCGTCCCGGCTCTTCTACAGGACTTGCTCAGGCCAGCAACTCTGGGCTACATGTGCTTTATCTGTGAAACGGGGGCCAAAAAGCAGCCACCGTACACTCGATTGTAACGATGTGGAAGGAATTCTGAACTGGTGACAACAATAGCAAGTTGCAGATCAATGGCCCTTTGTTCAAATGGATCCTGGTGGTGTGTTTTTGAAAACCCACACCTACACACACTCAGGCATGCAATGGGCACACGCACAAAAAGTTAGCTGGCAGAATTACATCCAACCTAAGGTAACTCTGCTAGGAAAAGAGAGTGGGGAAGATAAGGGCCTTTCACACTCGCCTTCTGCTTATATTGCCTGACTTCTACGAATTGTGAATTACTTTTTAATTAAAAAGGACAGAAGGGACTTCCCTGGTGGTCCAGTGGTAAGGAATCCACCTTCCAGTGCAGGGGACGCAGGTTCGATCCCTGGTCAGGGAACTCAGATCCCACACGCCTCAGGGCAACTAATCCCGCACGCCACAGCTGGAGAGAGCAAACCCGCATGCCACAACTAGAGAAGCCCACGCGCCGCAAGGAAAGATCCCGCACGCCTCAGCGATCCCGAGTGCCACAACTAACACACGGCGCGGCCAAAAGATAAGATAAATAAATAAATATTTTTTTAAAAAGGAAGGAAAACACCACCTTGCCCACCCCCAGGATGAAACTCCTATGAAACGGAGGACTCCCACGTAGGGGGGGCTTGGGCAATTATGATGACAAGTGACAACAGGATTGCTCCTGATGATGATGATTTATGAAATATACAGACCATTAAAAGCCTTACATGTTATACGCTGTCAAATTTAAGGATCTCTCCATCACTTGTTTCCCAAAACAAGTGCCAGGCTAATTTAGCATCTGCCGGTACCTGACACTGTTTTCTATTTTATCCTTACTACAGCCTGCTTGATGGATAGAATTATCCCCATTTTGCAGACATGGAAACTGAGGCTCAAAGTCATTAAGTAGATTTGCCCAAGGTCACCCGGCTACGAGGAGCCAGTCCAGGTGGGGACATGGGTCCAATTCCGAAGCCCACAACTTCCCTGCTTTCCCAGCCCCCCTTCCTCTACCGTCCCCTCCATCATCTTTCTGCTGAGGCTTGCAGAGTTCCCAGGGTGGGTGGAGGGTCTGCTGGGGGCTGGGCTAGGGGCTCAGGGTTCCACCTCTGCTCCTATCAGGACAGTTCTGTGTAAACGCCTCATTTCAGGGGTGGTTGGAGAGTCTGTGGGCTCGACGCTCAGGCTCTGCTGCCGGGCCACCAGCCTTCCCACCACAGCCCAACCTCTTACGAGCTGTGCACCCTGGGGCCATTACGCAGCCTCTCTGTGCCTGTTTCCTATCTGTGAAATGGGCTCATGACAGCACCTGCCTCACAGGGAGGCTGCCAGGATTAAATGAGTCACTTAGAACAGTCGCCGGGACACAGTAAGCGCTGATGGAACGCTAGCGCTCATAATTATTATTATTACTATTATTAAGAGAAGGGGTCCAGGATAAGACAAGCTTAAAAGCTTCTGTTCTACAACAGGCAGGAACGCCTGAAACATGTCATCAAGCCCGTTTAATAACTCCCTCAGGAGCCAGCAGTGGGATCTGATCACTCGAGGGCACGGTCGCCTGGGGGCCGTGTTCTGTATCTGTGTCCTCTGTCAGGGGCCGCTTATGCCCTGCAGAGGCCTGTGTGGCCAGAGACAGACCCTGGAAGGCTGTGGCACCTTCACCATTCAGCAGAGGACGCCTCTGTTCCCCGAGAGCCCCGGCCTCTCCATCATCAACCCAGCCCGTGTCACCTCTCCTGGGCCTGCCCCCTCCCAGCCCCCGCCCCTGCCCTGGGTGAGCACCTGCGTCTGAGTCCTCACAGCCCTGACTGTAAGCGCCCCAAGGCAGGGATGCGAGCAGGGCACCTGGCCGAGGGCGGGGTTCCAGATGGAGAGGCGACAGCTATTCAGAGCCCGTGGTCGTGGCCTCAGACCCCTCTCTCCCAGCTCCCCGGGCAGCCCCTGCAGCTGAGAGCAGGCCATAGGCAGATGAACCCGGTTTGCCATCTTCAGCCTAAAGTCACCCCCAAGCCCCGCAGGGCGCATTTCGGATGTGGGTCCGCGGCTCCCGCCCGTAGCCCTGGGCCCAACGCCTCGGGCCGGCGGGGCTGCAGTGCTCACCTCGTTGCTGACCACCACGTGGATGCCGGTGGGGCCCTGCCGGTACACCCGATGGATGTGCTGCGGGGAGATGCTGTACAGGTTGGCGATCTTCTCGATCAGCTCCAAGGTGGTCAGCTCCTCCAGGAAGATGGCGTGGTACACTGCAGGGCGGTGGACAGGGCCTTCTATAGGACAAGCGGCTGCCTTCAAAGGAGCCTGCCTACCCTCCCCGACCCCCCAAACCAGTAACGTGCTTGTAAGAATGTCCACCCCCAGATGGACTCGCGGGTTCTGGCTGTACTGGGGACGCGTCTGGAAGCTGCAAGGCTCCCTCTCGGCCCAGCGCCAGCTGACAAGATTCCAGGCTCCGTTCTGTATTCCTGTTTCATTCTCTCTTGGGGGACTTGTGTAAAATGGAGAATCCCTGCATCCACCCTGGACCAAGGACGCCCATCTAGGGGTGGAGGCTGGAGGGGGAACAGCTGGCTGAAGTCTGCATTTAAAAAAATTTTGGGGGGGCCCGCGCCCCACAGCTTACGGGATCTTAGTTCCCTGACCGGGGATTGAACCCGGCCGGGGCCATGGCAGTGAAAGCCCCCGAGTGTCCTAACCCCTGGACTGCCGGGGAATTGCCGAAATCTGCATTTCTTAGAAGCTTCTGGTGATTCTGAGGTGTGGCCTGCTATGGAGGAGAAAATCCTGTGTCTGCATTCCTTCCCTTCCACTGGTTAAAGGGGTTACTGGACGGCTCCCTGTGGCCAAGAGTGAGACGTAAGATAATTGCTACCTGACGGCAGAAGAGAAAGGGTCTGTCCTTACCCTTCTCCACGGCACAAACAATAGTCAGCTGGAGCGCTGTGACCCCAAAGGGCGGGGTGGGGGGGGCACCAGGAATATCACCAGACAGTTGAGACAACAGGGACCCTGAGGCTGGAAGCAAAAACCCAAACCAGTCGGGGAGGAGCAAACCCCGTGGGTGAACTGGGGGGGATGAAGCAATGCCCAGGAACTTCAAGTCCCTTAAAAAGTAAAACACAGCTGGATGAAACAAGAGGTGCTGAAACTCCTTGCTCAACTAAGGAAGGAACCCTTGGTTCAACAAATCCGATCGGCGGCCTGGTATGCTAAAAGCACGTGCGCGCACACACACACACACACACACACACACGCGCGCGCACACACGCACGCGCACACGGCGGCTCCCTTTGAAGGGGTGGCAGAGGCCATGGGGTTCCAGCCACACAAGAGACTCGCCTTCCCAGGATTTCAAATAGGATGACCCGCACCCAGACCCTGTTCAGAGAACGCGGTCGCTGTGTAACCTTCCTTCCCAAACTAACGCCGGGGAAGAATCCCAGGCCTCTGTCGTAAGATTCCTTTTTATAACAGAATTCTCATTGAACTTTTCCCCCCAACTTTTCAGAGCCAGTTCCACTTTTTCTTATTTTACTCTTGGACTGCTGGCAGAAAAGAGCCAGAAGGATTGCAGTGCGGCCCTCTGGCTGTAACCTTTTGTCTCTGGCCTTTCCTGTCCCTGGAGGAATGTGGGGGGGACCAGTACTGCTCAGAGCCAGCGGACAGCCAGTCACCCACTGCTCAGAACTCCTCTCATCGGGGGCCGCGTGGGGAAACGAGAGGCCCTCGAGCGGGCCAGCCTAGGTTCAAATCCCAACGCTGCCACTGCTAGAAGCCAGACCTCAGCGCTCTCCACACCTCTGAGGCTGGGGGTGTGGGCTGGGCGCCTGCCCTCGCCACATGTGCAGGAAACCACGAGACTCGAGCTCTGTCCTTCACAGGCTGACCGCGGCGGAAGGACCCGGACATTCGCAGAAATGTCCTGAGGCCCGGACGCCAACGGCCAGTGCCCGGAGATTTGGATCCTGGCTCTGCCACTCACAGCACTGGCATCTCGGGGCAGCCGCTGTGCCTCAGTTTCCCCCACAGCAAACCATGAGCAGTTCCTGCTAGGGGAAGGAAATGGAACGCCCTTAGCCCAGGGTCTCGGGCATCCTTGCTGATCTGGAGGGGCCCGCAGAGAGGTACAGGGGGCTCTCTCTGCAGACGACGCAGAGTCCAGACCCCGCAGGTGGGGCCGGGCAGCTCATCAGACTCGGCACTCACAACGCTCAGAAGCAAGACGCTGAAAACTGCCAACCCCAAAGAGCCATGTACCCCAGAGGCGCTCCGAGACCCCCCGTGCAGCGACTGAACCAAATGGGAAAGTCTCATCCAGCTGGGGGAACACACAGGAGGACACGCTCCTGGCAATACAACTGTCACTCGTCACCAGCCGAGGAGCCAGAAAGCCCAACTTCCAGTTCTACCACGAGTAGCTGAGTGGCATGAAGGGGACACAGCTCCTCGCCAGCCCTGTTTCCCCAGGTGGAACATCGGTAACCTGGACCAGCCATGCTGGGAGATGATGCCCACCCCAAACATTTCACCCCCAGGATGAAGTACAACAAGAACTCCTCCTGCATGAAAGGTGGATCAGAGAGGCGTCCTCAGCCGTGGACTCGTGTTGCCTCTCCTTCTTGTGTCTCTTCCCGTTACTCTGCCGCCCTCTATCCGGCCAGGGGTGTGGGGCGCACCCCACAACCCACCACACAGATTGGGGTCCCCGCCGCCGTCCCGCTTCTGCTGCAGGGGCACGCGGCTCTGCTCCAGCTCCTGGCAGACGTAAATGGTCATCTTCGGCCTCACGTTCCTGGCAGGAGGAGAAGAAATAAACAGCAGGTATGAGGGACCAAGCTCTGTTGTTCCAGAAAGTTCCAGAACCCAGGGTGGAAAGAGCAGTATGAGGGACTTAGGGGGAAAGAAAGAAGGCTACGGGGGTACAGAGTGCCTTTCATCGAGGAGCTGTCGGGGACAGAACCCCGTCTGGAAGGATCTTAACAGCTTCGCACAGGCTTGCTGGGGACAGGGGATGGACGATCCCCCCACCCCCGACCCCGGTCCTGCAACCTGCCCAGAGCGGGGCTCCGCCCGGGGCACCAGTCTCAACATAGGAGGTTTTCCGGGGTGACAGTCAGAGCAAGCGCTCTCTCTGGCTCATTCTGAGCTCATTTCATCCTCACACACCCATGAGGAAGCCAGGACCACCCTCTCCTTCTACAGATGAGGAAACTGAGGCTCACGGGGGTTAAGGGTTCGGCCCAGTTGCCAAGTTCCTAAGAGGCAGATGTGGGATTCAAACCCGGAGGGAAAACTGCGCTGTCCACATTGTGCCCATTTAGACCTCACCATCCACGCCTGCCCCGCCCCCAGCAGAAGCAACAGGAAGCAGCTCGAAGCCCAGGACCATGCGAGCATCTAAGAACCAGAGGAAGCGGCCAAGGGGCTGAGACTCAGAGGCCAAGGCCCCCGTCAAACAGAGAAGAGGGAGGGAGGGGAGGAGGGGGCTTTCCGGGCAGGGTGGGCTGCGAGCCATGGCATCGCACTTCCCCGCGGGGGCCGCCACCCCACTCCTGGCGCCTCCCAGCCACATCCTGTGCCCCCAGCGGGCACCAACACCCACCTGCCTTTGATGGCGTTAAAAAGCCGGATCCCATCTGCAGGGCCGCAGATCTGGACCAGGTCATCGCGGGACATCTTCAGCAGGTCAGCACCTGGGCGGGTACGTGGAGCCGCCTGTGACCCGGGATGCGGGGGAAGGGCTGCACCTGCAGACCCCGGGGGAGGGTCGAGCCAGCCTCACCCTCAGGGGGTACAGGCATCCCACAGGGAGAAACAGCAAGAGGAGATCACAGCCCCAGAGATGTCAGAAGCTCAACCACTGGCTTCACAAAGGCAGAGGAACCGCCGGGCATTTTCAGAAGTTCAGAAGCCCTCACTGCCTGTGGCTGCCTGGCCCTCCCTCTGGACCTTTTATTGGCATCACTGTCAGTGACGTATCTTATCAGTGTGATCGCGTGTGCACTTGTCCGGAGACGAAAGCTCACGGCTCCCCGACACTGCCGTTCTCAACGCGCCCGGGCACCCGTGCACCCAGCACCCGGGTCAAGAGGCAGGACATTCCCACCATCCCACAGGCCACCACCTCCCCCACCCTCACCTCTGGGGAACTGCTCTCCCCACTTGTCACATGCAGAGGAGTTTCGCTTGGCTTTTAGCACCTGTGTGAATGGAACTGAACACTAAGCACTTTTCTAGGCCTGGCTCTCCCTCCAAGCTCCGTCTAAGGGCTCATTCGTGCTGCATGTAGTTGTGGACCATTCGTGCCCACTCTTAGGTAGGATTCACTGCACGAATAAAGCACAGTTCCTGTACGCCCTCTCTGCCGCTGGGCTTTGGGGGTGCTCCCAGTTTGAGGCGATCATGAGTAACTGTCTATGAGCATCCTGGTACGTGGATGAAGGCGAGTCCCTTCCTCGAGGCCCGAGGAGTCCCCTAGAGCCCTGTGCCCAGGTGGACTCTGCAAGGCACGAGGATGCCTTCAGCCTTCTGCGGAAAACTTCACAACAGCCACGTGGCCTAGAGCCACAGCATTCGCCCCCGTTTCCTGCCACAGTTAAGATACAGTTTTAGGTACAATACTGCAGGTACACTGGCTCCCCTTCCATGGGGAATAAAGCCAAACTCCTTGCACTCTCCAAGAGGGCCCCTGGGCGCCTCTCTGACCTCACCGGCCGCCCGGCCCACTCGGCCCCGTCACCGGGGCCCTCCGCTCCGTAGCCAGGACACCTGGCAGGCCCCACCTTGCGCCTGCCCTCCGCTTGGAAAGCTCACCCTCCCACACCCGCCTGGCTCGTGCCCTTGCCTTTCCAGGTTTTGCTCAAGGCTGCCTCCTCGGCACGGCCCACACCACCCCCTGCTTAAGGGGGGCCTCCCCTCCACCCTCCTCCCGCCCAGGCTGGCCCAGGTCCCTCCACCAAGCCTGCCCATCCCAGAAGGGACACAGCATGTTGAGATGGGCGGTTTACACCTCCGCGCTGACTCAGAGCTGCCCGAGGACAGGGTCCCTGCCTGACTGCCCTGGTACTGTCTACCCGCAGCACAAAGAACATGCTCAGAAAAGCTGAGCTCAGGGACTTCCCTGGCGGTCCAGGGTTAGGGGGCCCCGGGTTCAATCCCTGGTTGGGGAACTAAGATTCCGCAAGGTGCGCGGCACAGCCAGACAAAAAAAAAAAAAAGAAAAGCTGAGCTCAAAGACCACGGATGGGGTGCTGGTTCCCTTCCACTGCCACAGATGTCCTTGAGGGCCAGTCTTCTGGTTTCGGCCAACACTTGACTCTCTGTCACTCTGGGCCGACTGCCGGGGAGCAAGGTTCATGGCTGTTACCCTGTCCCCCAATGCCCCCGGCTCAGGGCTGCTGTCTGATGGGACCACCAGCAAGGGCTTGAAAAACCTTTAGAGAAGGAAGAGCTGCTTTCCCTTCTCGCCCGTGGCTGTACCACCATCTCCCGGGTCACGGCGCTGGAGACAGCACGACGAGCAGCGTTTGCAAAGAAAAGGCTGGGAGGCTTGCTGAGTGTGCACTGGCCTGTCGGCTAAGGGCCTCTTCTGGGCGAAGCAGAGCCCACACTGTGGGGGAGGGGCACCTTGAAAAGGCTCCCAGACGGTCCTCCCGCAAAGCCACGCTCGGCCACGCTCGGCTGGACACCTCAGGGGCAGGACCGCCCACGAGCCCACGGCCCAGGGCCAATACACACAAGTGACCACAAGTGACCGCGCTGGGTCACCAGGACAGACCACGGCCCCTGGGGAGCCAAGCGCACATGCTGAGCGTTCCGAGATGCTCGCGGGGTCTGAGCACCATTCAGAGACGCTCACCTGAGAAGCTGGCGAACAGCCGGCAAAACTGGGAGAATCTGTTGCGGTGGAGCCACTGCTGGGCGTCCTGCGTGGAGGCCGAGGGAAGCAGGTGCTGCGGGCAGAGAGGACGGGCCTTGACGGGTTGCCCGGTCCGCACGGGACAGGCAGCCAGCGCCCAGCCGCAGACACTTACGTCACTGCCCACGGGCAGGGCCTCCACCGGGTGGGTTGGGGAGCTGTTGCTGAAAGGAAGAAGAGAGGTGGTGAGCGGCGAGGATGCTCCTTCCTGGCTGAGAGGCTCCTCGCCGGCCTGCCCTTCACTTCCCTCTGCTCTGGGGCTCATGAAATGAAATGGGCCCTCGAGAAAAATACAGACCTGCTCCATCCCTGGAAAGCCCTAACAAAGCCTCTGGTGTGGATGGGGGCTCTGATTAACTACACGCCCTCATCCCTCAGCTACGGCTCCAGGGCTTGTTTTGGCCAGATGCTGTGGTCCCCACCCCGAGCCCCAGCACGAGGGAAGGGCAGGTTGACCAAGCAGACCGGGACACACGCCTCACGGGGACTCAGTGCTGGGACAGCGAAGGGCCAGCCACACCCAGGAGAGGGCAGAGGAGTCCCTCGGGGAATTATTCTGCAGCGAACAAGCACCCACAGTTTGGCATCCGCCACGAGAAAACCATTCTCACGTTTTTCCCCAAAGGGAGGCAGAGACCTGAACACCTGGGTTTTTATGTCAAGAGAAAGATACATGGAGAGACGACCCTTCCAGATGGACAGTGGTGATGGTACAACTTGAACGGACTTAATATTACTGACCCAGCCACTTAAAAACGGTAAAATGGTAAATTTCACGTTTTGTGTATTTTATCACAATGAGAAAAAAACAGACCCCTGAGGGGATGAGCCCTAGACCAGTCATCGGTGACTACATATGCACGTCATCAGGGTCTAGGGGGTGCCAGGGACTTTATACATGTTCCCCTGACCCTGCGTGGAATTCATGCTCCCCCGGTCGTGAGGAAACCGGAGCTGCAGGAGGTTAAGGAACTTGCCCCCAGAAAGGTGCCGATTTAAGACTAGGTCTGCTGAATCTAAATGTGACAGCCCTTCCTCGTGCCCCCTCTCAAGGAGGACTGTCCTCACCTTGTAAACCAAGTTCATGTCTCGCTTACCCATCAATAGTTATCTCTCTAGCACGCGTGGGCTCCATTCTGCATGTTCTACCCTCACCTGTTAAACCCGCCTGGCACCCTCCCTGCCTCACCCTGGCCCCACGAACAGGATGGGCAGAGCCATCACAGGGATGCCACGGCCCTGGGACAGGTGCCACAGCTGCCCGCTGCTCCCTGCAGCCCCGTCACCTCGGAGTCAGCACCGCCTGTGCCTCGGCAGGGCTGGACCACCAGCAGTGAGGCCGCTTCTGTGCTGCAGGCCTGTGACCCCAGGGGCAGGGCGGGTCCTGAGCTGAGTCCCCCTGCCTAGTGACCATGCACGCGGGTGCAGAAAGATCTAAGAAGCCCCCCCAGGGACCTCCCTGGTGCTCCAGGGCTCAGGACTCGGCGCTTCCACTGGGGGGTGGGGGTGGGGGGGCGGCGCGGGTTTGATCCCTGGTCGGGAACTAAAATCCTGCAGGCCGCTTGGCGCGGCCAAAAAAATGAAGCCCCTCCGGCCGCTGCAGGGTCCAGAGGTCTGCCTCCTGAGGCCCCCGACGTCCAGGAGGTGGGCTTTCCCCTGCAAGGCACCAGGCAGGCTACCTCAGGGGGCCGGCCCAGGACCCCCGCAGCCCAGCCCACTTTAACCGGGGGAGGGAGTGGATGCCTGGTGCTCCGCTGCCCTAGCAGACAGCCTTCCTAGAGGTGTGTTCAAGCACAAGAACCTGGACGCGTGATGCTAAGAATGGTTGTGAATGTTAACACCAGTCAGCCGCCCTGAAACCCAGATCGATGCCAGGTTACAAAAGGAGCAGAGACCCAGGGAGGAAAGTGAGGGAAGGAGCCCACACCCGTGGTCACTCCAGGGACCGCAAAGGGAGAGAGGGTGCACGTACCCTTCGCCAAGGCCGAAGCTGTTCGGAGAGCCGTTGTAGCTTGGGGACGAGGCACTGTTCACCTGGTAAACCACGTCGGGCCACGGGGAGCACTGCAGGGAGAGAGCGCAGGGCAGCGGTGGTCCCGGCCGGGCCACTCGGTTCGGAACCACGTTCCTTCCACACCCAGCCCACACTGACCCGGCGCTCGGGGACGGGCACGCTGCTCGGGCCACACCGAAGAAACCAGCTAGGGCAGAGAAGAGGCAGTCCCCAGAAGAAGCAAAGCATGACACATGTCTGTCTGAGCTTCCGAAGAGTCAAAGCAAAGAGGGAAACCTCATCGGTCCCTTGATTCCTGGGTCCACAAGAAAAGAGACTAAAACGCAAGACAGGCCAGTTGCCCACAGGCGGGTCTTGGGAGCAAATGCACGAAACAGGGAGCACGGGGCCACAGACCACTGCCGACGGGAAAGCACCAGAGAAGCTCTGAATCTCCCGACGGGCCTCAGCTGAGGGGACAGACGAGGCGTCTCAACGCTGACCGGGAGCAGCCCCCTTCCAACCCAAGTCTTCGCACATGTACCACATTTCAGGAGCTCCCCCGCTTGCAGACCAGGGAGACGCAGCAACGCGAAAGCTGTGACCCCTGAACTCCAGGAACTTCTCGTGCGGAAGCTCAAACGGACACGCGAGAATCCCCCAAGGAAAGCAGAGACGTCGGGTGCTGCCCGGTTGGGGGCGGCAAGGGGTAGCCCGCGCACCAAGCATTCCCTGCTTCCCTTCCCTGTGACGACACCGCTTTGGACACGGCCAGTCGGAAGCATTCCTGAGATTTACTATCACCCACCCGACCACAGGGGGGGTCAATATTTAACTCTGTTACGAGTGAGGCCTGGAATGTGTTGGTGCCGAATCCTGCAGCCCCGGGGGGAGGAGGGAGGGGGGAGGGGAACAGGAAGGTTGATGAGCAGACAAGAGGGGATCCGGCAGCTCCCAAGGTCACAGGCCAGGTGCGGATTTCAACACCTGGCCTGGGACAGGGGCTGGGACGTTGCCTGGAGCACGCCAGGGGACCTGTCCTCCAGCAGGGAAGTCGGGGGAGAGGCAGAGGCCGGGAGGAGAAGGGTCACCGGGGTGCCTCACGAGCACACACCAGGCCTGGGAAGGGCTAAGGGTCCAAGCACGGCCCCACACACTGCAGAGCTGGCTCTGCCCTGCTGCAAGGGGGCAGGACTCCCTGGGCCAGGGCTCTCCGGCCACCGTCAGCCTCGACCCTAGGAAAAGCCAGCATGCATCTGTCCACGCCACAGAATTAGCATCCCTGCTGCCCTGCTGCACATACTCTTCTGTGTGTGGCTTTTCACACACACACACACGCAAACACACCCTCACACACCCACAGGCCTCTTAGCCCCCTGTCCCTGGGCCTCACCCTTAACCCAGACTTAACCCCACCATGGTCAGCACTGGACCTGAGGCATCCACGGAGGGCCTCCTGAGTAAGTCAGATTACTCAGTGGACGAGCCCAACACCTATCAACTGGCCTGATGGCAGGACACAGCGGGGAAGAGTTGTTCAAATCAAAAAACAGAGCCCAGTAAAAGAGGCAGCAGCAGCAGTGACCCGTGACGGAAGGAAAAGGGACCTGTGGTACGAAGCATCTCAGAGATAGCCTGGACGGAAGAACGGCTGGAGCAGGCTGGCGTCGGCGGCAGGGCTGAGAGGAAACGCACCCCAGTATCCACCCAAACAGCAAAGAACGAGAGCTATTTACAGTCTCTGACCCAGCAATCCCCCTCCGAGAACAGATGCTGCAGACATTCTTTCCACGTGCAGAACTACACTCGCACAAGGTGTTCACGGTACCCTGTGTGAAATGGCAAGAGCCTGGAAATAACCCAGCGTCCAGCAAAAGGCCATCCAGACAACGAAAGCTACACAGCTGGATAAAGAACTAGAAAGCTCTTTATGAACAGACAGGAAACAGACTCCAAGAGAGGCCATGAATTAAAGACAGGCAACCACAGAACAGTGTGTGTGCGTACTGTCGGGGGAAAAAAGAGCGCATGGGGCAAACGTGTATGAACTGGCTTCATCTGCAGAGAACGTTGGGCCAGATACACAAGGAGCCGGGGGTCGCCTGCTGCCCCGGGGAGAGAAACCGAGGCCAGACAGTGCTGGGAAGGATATTTTCCGATGGAGATGCTCTTATACCTTTTGAATTTGGACCACATGAATATATGATCTATTCCAAAAATCTGAAATAAAAATAACCTAATCTTGAAATGCGCAAATGGCAGCAGAGAGCTAGAAGGTACTTGTGAAACACCTCCCTGGACACCGGGCCTTAACTGAAAGCGCTCCAGACAAAGGAACACACCACAATTTAACGGGCGCTCTCGGTAGAAGTGTTCACCCCAAATGCGCACTTTTCCAAGGATCTAAACCCACCCTCGCCGCCCCTGGCAGAAGGCTCCGGCCGGCTCACCTCTGAGAGGATGGTGGTTTCATAGGATGGCTGGTATTTCTCCTTCTCTTGGGCCGTTCTTTTTTCCATCTTCTCTCGGTCAGTCTTCTGCTTCCGGTCAGCTCCCTTTGGCTGTAAGTGCAGAGCACAGGGGTCCAGTGAGTTCAAAGCAGGCAGAGGCAGCTGTCGGGGGGAGATCCAGGGCTGAGCAGTGGGCCCCCCCACCCAAGGCCAGCACACTCCCCACCTCACCCAGAAGCCCTAGCAGGATCTCACGGACAAGAAAGCACCTCTCTCACCTCCCAGGCATCCAACACACAGGTCCACCCGCCCGGAGCCCCTGCCCACCCCGAGGGACTCAGAGCCTGCTACAGGGTCCTACGGGGACTCTCCAGGGTCCACTCAGCAGACCATGCAGAAATGCTGGGAGCAGAGCTTTACCAGTGGCCACTTGCTAATGGAGAGGACCCCTCGAGGGCCTTCCGTGGGTGCCCCGTGGACCGTGACAGGAAGTGGATGAGCTGGGAGCTGCTGGCCGGGGCTCGGTCTACAATCGCACGCCATCTTGGCCATCTTGGGGGCCTCCTTGCCCCCAAGTCCTGGGACTACGACCATGCTCCCGGCCTCCACCCCAGCAGGCCCAGCTGATGGGGACCATCCTGACCACTGGGACTATCCCCTCCTGAGTTCAGGGCCTGGTGGTCGGGGCCAGATATCAAGAGTCCGCAGGACCCAGAACTGAGCGCGTTACTCTGTTGGCAGTGGACCACACGCAGTGGGCAGTCAGGGAGGAAAGTTCATCCTCAAGCTCGATGGCGCCTTTGGGATCATCCTGGCTGCAGCTTTTGACTCCCAGCTCAGGAGATCTGAGGAAATAGCCCTCAGGGGGATGCCCAGGCTGGAGGGAGGGAGGTTTGCTGGGGGTCCTATGGGGACGTGAGTGACAGACCCGGTGTCCAGTGGGAGAGCCAGGCATGCGGCAGCCGGGCTCCCATCATCGGGTTTCCCTGCTCCACCTCCGTCCTCCTGTCCTCCTGTCCCAGAAAGGAGGCCCTTCTTCCCGGCCCAGAAGCATTACTGGTAAAGCGTGGCTGAGCCTGCCTGTAGGGGGCAGCCTGTGGGGAGCCGGCGGGGCAGGGAGCGGCCCAGACACCCCCATGGAGCCCCAGGGCCGGGCTCCGAGAAGCCAGGGCTTCCTAGGAACCAGGGTGATCTGAGACGGGAGAGTGATGGGCGGTTCGGCTGGGCTGTGCCTGGCGCCAGTGCACACCCATCTGAGCTGCTGCTGGTGCGGGTTGCGGGGCTGGCCAGGTCACCTCAGGCATTCTGGGGAGCCCGTTTCGGGTATCAGAGGCTCCTACCCCCCTGCAGGAGATGGTAAGGCAGCTTCCGGCCCCAGTCCCCCAATAACGCCTGGTGTGCGGCTGAGAAATTGAGCAGAGCCCTCACTCCTGAGCTTCCCCCTCGAGCTGTAGGAGGGGAAGCTCACGGGAGCCATGGGGAGGGCTAGGCATCCCTGGCGCAGACGGCCCCTCCCTCCTACCGTCCGGCCGGCGCCCATTCCCAGGGCACACGCTCGGAAAGCGCTGGAATCACACTGGACGCGCCCACCACCTGAGGGCAGAAGACAGCTGGTGGAACCCTGGACCTGGTCTGTGCGTGACAGGGAGGGGGTGGGACTGCAGGACAGGCAGAGACCACCCGCTGCACAGCCTCGGAGCTGTCCAGGGTGAGCCAGAATCACCCTGGACCCTGGAGCACCCACAAGACCAGAGGCACCGGTGGACAGGGTCGGCAGACTAATGCTCCCCAAAGATGGCCACGTCCTAATACCCAGAGCCTGGGAGGATGTTACCTTCCAGGGCAGAAGGGGGCGAGGTTGCAGACGGAATTAAGATGGCCAACAACATGAGATTAAAATAGGAAGATGAGCCTGGATCATCCCGTGGGCCCAGTGTAATCACAGGGGCTTAGAAGTGGAGCGGGGGCGAGCAGGGGAGTCAGGGTGATGTGTGTGAGAGGGGCTCTACCTGCTCCAGCTTTGAGGATGGAGGAGGGGCCACAGGCCAAGGAATGCGGAGGCCTCCAGAAGCCGGAAAGGGCAAGGGAACAGAGATTCTCCCCTGGGCCCTCCAGAAAGGAATTCAGCCCTCCTGACGCCCGACTCTAGCCCAGTGAGACCCGGTTCAGACTTCTGACCTCCAGCATTAAAAGACAGTATGCAGTACTGAGCCACTCAACTTTGGGTCATTCTTTTACAGCAGGAAGAGGAAACAAATATGGGGCAGAAATGTAACTTCCTTCGGAAGCTGGTTTCAAGGCTTCATAATGATGCAGCAGGTTTCTGGAGGGTGCTACCGCCCTGGCAGAGAAGACAAACTCACGCTCCCCCCACCATCCCTCCCTCCCCACCCAGGGTGGCAGCGCTTACTGACCAAGGTGTCCCAGTGCACAGAGCCCGGCCAGGGCCTCAGGACCCTTTGCCCACAGCCCTCGGGCGGCCAGACGCTATCAGTGGGGATGAAGCCAGCCGCCCAGCTGTGTGGCCTGAGTGCAGACACGGGCAGCTTCAGGGCCTTCCAGTCCAGTTGGGAAACAGGGCAGATCACCACTCCACCGCCAAGTTGATGGTTCTACCTGTGGGCACTTATTTCCACATCCATCCCAAGCTCAGGAAGATCAACACTGACCCAGCTTCCTCTGGGATGAGGCCCTATTTCTACGGCCGATCACTCTGGCATCTCCAGCCCCAGCAGACGGAACTTTGTCGGCAAGTCCCCAGGTCCCCTGATTGTGAAAGACGGGAAGGACGGGGAAGGCACTGGGGCCGGTCCGCGCCCCGTCCTGGGGCACCTGCTGGGATCTCCTGGCTGGCGGGCAGGTCCAGCCTGCTGGCGACAGGGCCTGTGGTCCGGCTCGGCACCGGTCCGCCCACCCTGAGGATGATGCGGGGTCCGCGGCCACCCTCCCTCCCCGCGGGGCCACCCTGAGCTACACCACTGTGGACCGTCTTTAGGAAATACTCTGTCCAGACAGATGAGGTGAGAAGCAACGGCAGGAGACTGCAGGGGGTGAGACGAGAAAGGAAAAGAAGGGAGGTACCAGGAGGCCACTGCGCAGGGGCAAGGGAAGAACATCCGCTGGGATTAACATGTACACGCTACCATCCGTAAAACAGATAACCAACAGGGAGCTGCTGTGCGGCACAGGGAAATACTCTGTAATAACCTCAATGGGAAAAGTATTTGAAAAAGGATAGGTACGTGTCTATGTGTAACTGAATCACTGTGCTGCACACCGGAAACTCACACAACATTGTGAACCAACCATACTTCAATAAAAACAAATAAATAAATCACGTCCACGGTCAGGACCCACACGGGAGGTCTCCTAACTTGACTTCTAAGGGGAACCTAATGGGCAACCACAGAAGGTGCGGCCAAAGTGCTTGGGAGGAAAAACAAAAATCTACAAGTGTGCCAGTCCCACCACTCGGTCCAGTAGAGCCGAGCCCGGCCGTCTGTGGGGAAGAAAGCAGGCAGCCTGGCTCAGCAGAGCCCAGGCAGGAGCCCCGGGCTACTCATGGGGACGCCGCACTCCCTGCTGGGCCTCCGCGTTTTGGCATCGCCGTCCCAGGCAGGGCGAGGGGCCAGGTGACGGCGGAAGGAGCTGGCGGGGCCGTCCTACCTTGAACACCTTGATCTGGCAGCTGGCCGAGTGCAAGTGTTCCGTGTACTCCCCATTCTCACTCTGCTTGAAGGTATCGATCTGCACCCGAAAGGGCACGCCCTTCTCGCCCCCGTGCTTCCTCGGGGTGAACTCTGTGCTGATGCAGTGCACCTGCAGGGGACGCGGGGGGGCAGGTAGCCAGAAGCAGGCGAGGGTGGGCTCTGGACCGCCCCCCGCCCATGGGCTCCTCTCCAAATGGAGGTTTCCATTCCGCACGGTCAGACCCACCTCCACCTCTCCGCTCTCCCCCAGTGCTGTCCACTCTGTCGGGCCGCTGGCCGTCCCATCCCCTAACCACAGAGGGCCTGCCCTCTCACCTTTGTCCCTTGACCTTGGAGGCCCCGCCTGACCACCTAAGTCCTTGCCGTTGCTCCAGGCCCACTGACCCCAGCAGACCCGCTCACTCCCGCCCCTGAGAACTCTCCCTTGGCAAATCCCACAGACCACAGAACAGGGACCACAGCTTAGTCCCTAAGGGCCTGGTGGCCAGGTTACTCAGGCCAGGCCAGAAGCTGGGACCACTTCTTTATTTCTCGTTAGTGCCTGTTACACAGAAGGCACTTGACGTACATTTCTTGCTATAACACTGTGATCACGTCATAATACAATTCATCTTATTGTAACAGTAAACGGTAACATTATTATAATTCTTTTAAAATGCAGTTCAAGTATTGAAACTATGCAAGGCAAAAAGATCGCTCACTTTTACTGAGCGATTACTATGAACCAGGCCTTGTGGTCATGGCTCTGTTTTCACTCTCTAATTTATAAGACAGGTGGGAAAGCCAAGAGGCTCAAAACGGGACACACAGGAAGAGAGCCAGGGGCAAGCCCGGAAGCACAGGGCCCCAACTGGGCCCTTGGCCACCTCTATCTGCCATGGTGTTTAAAACAAGGCCAGGTTCACAAGCAGGTGCTTGAGAATTAAATAATTAATTTAATAACAGAAACAATTACGAAAAAACTTTTCACTTCAAATTATTTATGCTAGGCCATACTTATTTTGCAAAAAGCTTACATACTGATAAGCAAAACCCACACAGGATGCTACAACGTCCCGAGTCCTGTGACTCTGAGACACACCCATCCACCCTTTCAGCCTCCTTTCCTGCAGCAGAGGGCAGGAGCCCATCAGGGCCCCCCGGAAGGATGGTTTCGAGAAACGGCCCAAAGGACCCCAGAGCTCCGGCTTCCCCACCGAGGGCAAGCTCCCTCCCGCTCACCTGAATGAAAGCAGATGCTCTCTTCGAAGGGTCCCACAAAAACTCAACTGCATTCAGCTGGGTCGGGCTGGCCCTGGGGTCCAAGATACCAACAGACAGTGGAATATCTGTGCACATACACACACAAAAGTGCAATCGTCAGCCACTCCCAAATATTTCGGGAAGGATTCTCATTACAGGTCCAAATTCCTTACACAATTCGACATGCCAGAAGTTCTGAAAACTAGGTTTTGCGTAACTCAGTGGGCAGAAGCCTGACTTGACGCCTTTACCCCATTGTGTAGAGTCATTCTGTTTTGCTGCAGGAACATTGCTCTGCTTGACTGCCTGTTGGCGGTGTGACCCGAAGCTATGGGTCTACACACCTTACTATCATTCCAACCTCTGAGTTCCAAAACCCATCCGGGCCCAAGGGTTGTGGATAAAAGACCGCGGGCCACCGCCTGAGCCCCCAGTTGCATTTCCACTGCCCCTCTCTGTGAGGCCCCCCCGGCCCTTCATCACTCATCATGACCCTTTAAGGCAGGGTCTTTCTGCAAAGCTTTCCCTGCTTCTCACTCCCTGACGGCAGGTCCTTGAATCCCGCGTGCCACCCCATCCCAGGCCCCCACAAAAGGTGAACCCCCGAGGGTAGGCCTGGTGGCACGGTCACCTCCACCAGCTCCTGTGGGGTTTCACACAAGGCAAAAGTGCGCCAAGATGCCCTGGACAGGCCTGGGTCCGGAAGGCACCCAGGAAGGACCCCCGTGTGCCTGGAGCTCCGTCGGCCTCTCCCTCCTGGCCCGGGAGACTCACCGATGTCCAGGATGCGGTCCCCGGGCCGGCTCCACCGCCAGCCCTCCAGCTGTTGGTGCTCCGTGTACTGTAGCCGCCGGTCGTGGAACACCACGCGGATGATGCTCTGGGCGGGGGGAGGGGCAGGGGTGGCAGTAAGGGACAGCTGAGGGTGAGTCCTGAGAGGGACCCACAAGGAACCTGCCCTCAACCATCCCCAAGACAGACACACCTCCTGCCCTCCAAGGCCTGGAGCTGCCTGGAGGCTTCCTCCCCGCACCCCTCCCAGAACCCCAACAATATGAATGCCGGCACGAACACAAGTGCTGCCCTTCTTTCCAGGGTTGCTAAGCGCTCTGCACACGTGGGTCCTCTACAAACCCTTCTGCACAGATGAGTAAACTGACGCTCAGAAAAGGCTGGGAAGAGGCAAAGCCAGGCTGGAAGCCGAGTCTGTCCAACCCAGCGCCCAGTCCATCAGCCCACGTCCCTCTAGCTCCCAATGCTGCCGGCCCGCCCGAGGCCCCTTAGACAACACACTCCAGGGACCAGGAGCCCACCTCTGTCCCTGGAGCTTTCCCCAAACCTCCCAGGCACTCCCGCCACAAGCCCAGGTGCTGGGACCCCGACAGTGCACCCTCAGGAGCCCAGAAAGGGCACAGCTGGCAGCCTCACCTTCACATATTTTGTGTTCAGATCCTGAAAATCTCCCAGCTTCCGATTCTCCAGCAGTCGGATTTCATAAGACTGACCTGGAGGGGGGATAATAGGACATTTTCCATTTCTGGCTTCAAATTTGGGACTCCCCCAGCTAGAGGTCTTCTCGACACCCTCAGGGCCCCACCCAGGCCTCACGGCCCCAGGGACCAAAGCAGAGAACAAAGGCCACGGACAGCTCAGATCATGCTCTGAGTTTGTCCATGCGGCCTGGAGAGGCGCCTGGGGCTCCCAAGGAAACGCGCGTGACCCCTGGAGAGAGAGAGCACCTCTACGATGTTCAAAGACATAGAATCGAAAACAACACACTTAGCGTTCAATTTACAGAACACAACTTCGTATTTCTTTTTTCTGTTTTCTTTCGGCCTCACCACGGCTTGCAGAACTTCCCTGACCAGGGATCGAACCCGTGCCCTCTGCAGTGGAAGCGCGGAGTCTTAACCACTGGACCACCAGGGAAGTCCACGACTTCATATTTCTTTATGAAGAACACCCCCTATACACTCGGATGGAGAACACAGATACTTAAATCTCCATTAAATAACCGACCGGACCCTTCCTGAGAGCAGGTTTAAAGGAACGAATAAAAGCCTGTTAAACATTGTCTCTAATTGCAGAATGAAATGCATTTTCTCAAGTTAAAAGAATTTCATGTATTTGAAAGGGTGTGGGGATTCTATTTGGGGACATGTAACCAGCACGAGCCGGTGAAAGAATGTAAATGGAGGAAACATCCGTCCATAAGAACCACCCCAAACTTTAAAGGACCTGCAAATAACCTGAAGAAAACGACACATATTTTATTGGAAAATAAAATATAGCTTGAAAAAATAGGATATGCCACATTCCTAGAGGGGAAGACCACCTAGCAAATGGTATCAACTTTTTCCAAACTAAGTAAATTCAACCACAACGCTACAACAGCTTAGCATACATCAGAGCTTCATAAAGGATGCTTTACAAATAAGAGAGAACAAATGATCTCATAATTGTTCTTGGTAAATCTAATCAAAATTCGTAAATCTTGTTCTTGGTAAATCTAATCAAAAATTTAAAAATTTTTTAAAATAATGATACACTCACAAGAAGTTACAAAAATAGTACAGAAAGGTCCTGAGTGTCAACCCCAGCTTCCCCCGGTGATGGCATCTGAGGTCACTACGGTACATTATCGAAACTGACCATGGCACAGTACAATTAACTGAACTCCAGACCTCACGCAGGTTTCCCTGGGTTTTGCAGGTTTAATCCAAGTTACCACTGGATTAAAAAACTAATTTCCTGGAATAAAGACACAGACCTACTGGAGAATGGACTTGAGGATATGGGGAGGGGGAAGGGCGAGCTGTGACAGGGCGAGAGAGAGTGGCATGGACATATACACACTAACAAACGTAAGGTAGATAGCTAGTGGGAAGCAGCCACATAGCACAGGGAGATCAGCTCGGTGCTTTGTGACCACCTGGAGGGGTGGGATAGGGAGGGTGGGAGGGAGGGAGACGCAAGAGGGAAGAGATATGGGAACATATGTATATGTATAACTGATTGACTTTGTTATAAAGCAGAAACTTACACACCATTGTAAAGCAATTATACTCCAATAAAGATGTTAAAAAAAAATAAATAATTTCCTAAGGTTTTGTTTTAATGTGAATGACGACTCAATAGGGAAGGACTTTCTGAACCCAAAATCAATGGGAAAGAGAAATCTGATAAAGATACAGATACAGATGCAGATATATATACATCTATATCGTAAGTGCAAACAGCAAACTAGGAGCAGCACAAATCCAGTGGTTAACAGCTTTAATATGTCTAGAAAAGCAATGATTAGAAAAATATTAAAACAAACAAACAAGAAAGACAAAACAAAAAAAAAGAAAAATATTAAGACTCCCTGGAGTGGGTTAAATTGTAGTCCCCCAAAAGATATGTCCATACCCTAATCTCCAGAACCTGTGAATGTTACCTTCTATTTGGAAAGAGTCTTTGCAGATGAAATTTAAGTTAAGGATCTTGAGACGAGGAATTATCCTGGTTTGTCCTGGAGGTCCCTCCATCCAATGACAAGTGTCCTTATAAGAGGACACACAGGGAAAAGAGGAGGCAAGGTGACCACAGGAGCAGAGATGGGATTGATGCAGCCACAAGCCAAGGAATGCCCGGAGCCACCCAAAGCTGGAAGATGCAAAGAACGGATTCTCCGCTAAAGAGTCCCCACGGGGACCACAGCCCTGGGGGATTTCTGACTTCTGGTCTCCAGAACTGTGAGAGAATAAACTTCTGCTGTGTGTGTCAAGCCAACGTGTTTGCGGTCCTTCTGTTAAAGCAACCCCAGGAAACTAATACACTCAGTCGTGCAGTGCATAACAGAGCAGGCAGAGACTACGAAGTTCAGTCATTCGTTCCAAGCATTTGCTGAGCACACAACCACACGCCAAACGCCGCGCAATCCTGGGGACACGGTGCCGTGGGCGTGGACACGACGCTGGCTGGCTCAGAGGTGCCCACTCGGTGAAGCCCCCTGCTCAGGAAGGTGGGACCCGTCCATCCGGCTTTCGCCAGCCCGGCTGCCAGGACGAGTGAAAACCAGAAAGACACATCAGGCCCCGGCACCACTCAGGTCGCGCTGCTGGGCACGTTCCATCAGAAGGAAAAGGCATGGACCCCAAACTCTTGGCCTGCTCACGTGCCAGTTCCTAAGGGTCTCACTGACCTGAATCGACACTTGTACCTTTCTGAAAAACCCAGATTTTTCACACGTTTCCGGGCTCCGGAGCCAACACTCCCTTGATAGCGACAGGCAATGGAGCCTCACACACCCTAAACTGGTTTTTCCAGTGTCCTCCACCTTCCCCCAGGAAGAATGCAGCCAGCTCTGGCATGAGGCCCAAGGCCCAGATGGTCATTACCGTGGGTTTACGGGCGCCCCAGGGCCCCATGAACACTGACCCCAGGCTCTGCAGGGCAAGCTCAGCTCAGGCCCGGCAGGCGACACCTCCCGTTCCGCGCAGAGCAGTCCCCGGACGTGAGCATCACAGGTGGCCACTCAGGGAACAGAGCTACTAATGTGGCTGTAGGCCCAGGGTCCCGGCCTCCTCCACCAGCAGCACAGACCTGCCGCCCTGCTTCCCCACCGCATCTCCCTTCCTCACGGAACCCCCCAGCCACTCTGCACCCGCCCTGCTGAGGCCTCAGACAGACGCCCGGCCTCCCTCCCCATTCGGCCCGCCAAGGCGCCAACACACCTCCCCAGCCCCCTCGCACCCAGCGCAGCAGCAGCATCTCCAGTGACACACGGGCTGATGAGCAAGGTCAGGACGGCTGAATTGACCCGGGGGACATGGACATCTCTCTCCTTGGCCGGCATCACCTCAGGGCATAGGTGGGAGCTGAGGAAAGCGGGCTCTGTCAAGGCCCAGGGCTGTGTCTGTTTTGCTCACCACTGTACTGTTGGACGCCGGAGGGACTCGATGTTCTGTGCTAAAACTACAGGGTTGGCAAAAGCAAGACAGCCTCCCGCCCTCAAAGGGTTGGCAATCTTCAAACAGAACCGGCATATGGCGAACCCTAGAGACGATCACACTGAGTGAAGCAAGTCAGACAGAGAAACACAAATACCATATGATATCACTCATATGTGGAACCTATGAAAAGGATACAAATAAACTTATTTACAAGACAGAAATAGACCCACAGACATAGAAAACAAACGTATGGTTACCAAAGGGGAAAGGTGGGGAGGGATAAATTAGGAGTTTGGGATTAACATATACACGCTATACATAAAACAGATAACCAATGAGGACATACTGTATAGCACAGGGACCCCTACTCAATATTCTGTGACAACCTGTAAGGGAAAAGAATCTGAAAAAGAACGGATATGCGTATAGGTATAACTGAATCACTTTGCTGTACACCTGAAACTAACACATTGTAAATCAACTGTACGCCAATATAAAAGAAAAATTAAATTTAAAAATTTTTAGAAAAGAAAACAAATAAGAAACAACAGAGATCCAGAGGGGGAGGTGGGGAGGAAGGGTCTGAATAAGAAAATAACACTTGGCGATAAACTCTGAAGAGTGGGCAGGATTTCTACAGTTGAGGGAAGAATGAATGAGAAAAGTAACCCCAAGCAAAACTGTAGTCGGGAGGTGGCCCTGAGAGACGTGCCTTTAGGGAACACCTAACAGCTTCCATTCACTGGGTGCTTACCCAGCAGCAAAGTGTGCCCAGGTATTAACTCACCTGAATCAACAGTGCAGTTTAGATTATGAGCCCCACCTGACAGAAGGAAGCAGAGGCTCAGAGAGGTTGCCTGACTTGAGCAATCTCACACAGCTAATCAGTGATAGAGCCAGGAGCAGAAACTTGGCCCCAGCTAACCTGGTGGGTGTTGTCTGCTGGGCAGAAGGCTCTCTCTCAACGTCGCCTTTCTGGAAGGCATCTGGTTCCATTCTGGTTAAAGTTTGCCCCCAGCATCTGGTGGCATATAAAGCGCCCCATGAGTTCCATCCCCGGTCGAGATGGTATTTTTTTCCTCCTTCCTTCTCCCCTTTAGGACTAGAAATAAAGGGGATTCTTAGGATGACCAATTCGACTTGTTCCCTGACCCCGGATAAAGCACGTTGACTCCATTTCCTTGTCTGTAAAATCCTCTGTCTCCTACACCTTAAACAATAAGCCGGAAGGATAGCAAGAGGGAGGAGAGATGGGGATATATGTCTATGTATAGCTGATGCACTTTGTTATACAGCAGAAACAAACACACCATTGTAAAGCAACTGTACTCCAATAAAGATGTTTAAAAAACAAACAAACATGACTTTAAAAATCTGAAATAAAATGAAAAGATTTTGAACTTCTGGAAAAAAAAATAATAATCCAGAAGGATAAATAAATCACTACAGAAAATGAGAGTAAAGCCTGTTGTAATTTCAGAATTGTGAAATGTGGGACAAGGAAAACATGTTGGTCTTAGAATCAAGGGAACAGGATAATAAATAAGTAAACAATCACTTAGTTGTCATCTAGCTCTGTGTCGGGACATTGCTAAGCCCTCGTGAGCATTATTTCATTCAGCCCTCTCAACAATCTTATGAGGAAAACCCATTATTGCTCTTGTTTTATAGATGAGGACATTAAGATCCAGAGAGGTTAAGTATCTTGTGGAAGATCAAACCCAGCTCTGCCGGGCTCCAAAGACTGGTCACTTAGCCAAGCTACTCCGCACGGTGTCTGGTGGCTTCAGAAGTTCCCTTCTGGTTCTAATATTCAAGGAATCCGTCTGTTATATTCCTCCTGAATTTCTTGATATTTGTCTTATTTCATGACCCTGTTCCATCCGCCTAAACCCTCCCCTTTCTTTTAAGGCTCAAATTCCTAAGGCCCAGGACCTCAGTTCTCTGAACCAAGATGGGCCTTAGAAATCTGATGTATATGTGACCATTCTGTAGCGTATCATTTCCTCATGATAAACGAGTCTCCCTGAAAGACATGTTCCTATTCCCTTTAAAATACTCTGTATAGGGACTTCCCTGGAGGTCCAGTTGTTAAGACTCGACGCTTCCACTTCAGGGGGCACAGGTTCGATCCTGGTGGGGGAACCATGATCCCACCTTCTGCGAGACGTGGCCAAAACATAGAAAAATAAAATAAAATAAAAAAGAGAACAAGGGGATATATGTCTATGTATAGCTGATTCACTTTGTTATAAAGCAGGAACTAACACACCATTGTAAAGCAATTATACTCCAATAAAGATGTTAAAAAATAAAATAAAATACTTTGCATAGCACAGGGAACTATATTTAATATCCTGTGATAAACCATTATGAAAAAGAATGTATATATATATATACACATATGTGCATAACTGAATCACTTCGCTGTACAGCAGAAATTAACACAACACTGTAAATCAAGTAGACTTCAATAAAATAATTTTTAAAGTAATAATATAAAATACCCTGAACATATTATAACGTGACAATAGCTAAAACCATGACATTTTTGGTGTGAGGACAAATAGAACAATGTAAAAGAGCCCAGAAATAAACCTTTAGATTCCAGGAAACTTGATCTATGTAGCAGTGCTTTTAAAAAAAAGACAGACTTTTCAAGAGTTTGAGATAACCGGTTATCCATATGGAAAAATAAATCCATACCTCACATCACACATAATAAATTAATTCTAGGTGGATGAAAACCATAAAATAAAAGCAAAACCTTAACATTTCTAAAGAAAATAGGAGACTACTTTATGACCATGGGGTAGGAAAGGATTTCTTAAACAAGAAACAAATACACAAAAGAAAAATTATGTCCTTTATAAAACATAAGAAAATCTGTGTTAAAATTTATATTGAGAAACTTCTGAAAATACCAGGGGTGCTGTTAATATTTACACAGTCCCTATCAGTGGGAAATGACCTAGCAAACTGGGGCATATGGTCACCCTATGGAAACAGAAGAAGGTCAACAAACACATGGAAAGATGTGCCGGACGGTACAAGAAAACAGGATACGGTAAAGTAAAATAAGATACTATCTAACATCTGTCCGAGGGACAAAAATTTCAGCTTGACAGTAGCAAGTGTGGATGAGCCTGTGGAGAATGGGCTCTACGGCACTGCTGATGGAAGTGTTACACTGATATAACCATTGGGACCATAGTTTGCCTCCCTTCCCCCCCAAAAAAAAGAGTTAGGCTAAAGACACACAAGCCCCCCGTCAAGCACACCAATTCTAGAGGCACATCCTAAGGAAGTACTTGATATGCACTGGGAGACTTAGATAAAAATTGCCCACTGTGGCATTGCTCATTGCAGTGAGAAATTGTCACCAACCTATATCCAGCCACAGGAGAAAGACACATTAATTCTATTATGGGACTTAGAACGGAAGAGCACACAGCACTTAAAATGAGCCCTCCAGAGGCATGGATCAACATGGAGAAATCTCAGAAACATACTATTAAACAAAAAAAGGGGCACAGTGATGTCTATGAGACCACTTATATAAAGTTTGGAGACAGGGAAAATACTGGTCGCTTTTATGGTGAAGTATGCATAAAGGAGTAAAAATTTAAGCGTGTGCAGAGGGACCACCAACTTCACAGCGATGGTTTTGCTTCTGGGAGGAAAGGCAACAGGATTAGAAACAGGTAAAATCAGAAGCAAACTTGGCAAGGTTGCAAACACCGCATTGGGCACATGAATATTTGTTCTCTTATTCTCTAGAGCATTCAGTCGATCTGAAATTAAAATACAGTTGACCCGGGCTTCCCTGGTGGTGCAGTGGTTAAGAATCCACCTGCCAATGCAGGGAACACGGGTTCGAGCCCTGGTCCGGGAAGATCCTACATGCCACAGAGCAACTAAGCCCATGCACCACCACTACTGAGCCTGTGCTCTAGAGCCCACAGCCTGCGAGCCACAACTACTGAGCCCGAGTGCCACAACTACTGAAGCCCGTGCACCTAGAGCCTGTGCTCCGCTACAAGAGAAACCACCGCAATGAGAAGTCCCTGCACCGCAACGAAGATCCAACACAGCCAAAAATAAATAAATTAAAAAAAAAAATAGTTGACCCTAGAACAACGTGGGGGTCAGGGGCACAGACCCTCAGGGCAGATCTGCCGTTCCTCTGCGTCCCTGGGCTCCGCCAACCTCGGACTGTGTAGTGCTGTAGTATTTGCTATTGAAAAGAATTCAATCTTGTGTATAAGTGGACCCGCACAGTCCAAATCCATGTTGTTCAAGTTCAAGGGTCAACTAGTATTTCTCTCGCATAAAAAATAATTCAATGGAGGAAGCACTCTTGGAGCTGGCTGTCATTCTGCACTGCATTCTGGTTGTGGGTTCCAACTCCCCAGCCCTGCCTTAGAGGGAGGATCTCCTGGGCTCCATTGCTGAGCAACCATTGCACACCAGCCCCCTCCCCCCTCCCCCGTGCCAGTGACACGCTGGGTGCAGGACAGCCCGAGACACTAGCAGGGGTTGCATTCGCCATACGCATTCACACACCGTCCCCACCATTTTGCCACTGAAATTCAAAACCACCCGCAGTGTAACGAGCCTATTTTTTTTTATTTTATTGAAATAAATGTTGTGTTAGTTTCTGCTGTACAGCAAAGTGATGCAGTTATACACATATATATATATTCTTTTTCATGTTCTTTTCCATTATGCTTTATCACAGGATATTGAATATAGTTCCCTGTGCTCTACAGTAGGACCTTGTTGTTTACCCATCCTGTATATAAGTTTGTATCTGCTAATCCCAAACTCCCAATCCATCCCTCCCCCACCCCCCTCTCCCTTAGCAACCACAGGTCTGTTCTCTACATCTGTGAGTCTGTTTCACAGATAAGTTCAATTGTGTCGTATTTTAGGTTCCGCACGTAAGTGATACCACATGATATCTGTCTGTCTCTGACTTACTTCACTTTGTATGATCATCTCTAGGTCCAACCATGTTGCTGCCAATGTGAGCCTATTTTATTTAATCCACTCACTTCAACTTAATTTTTTCAAGTGCGCGTCACGTCTGCATACTGAAAATCATAATCATATACCATAATTAAATAAAGTCATGGTCAACACTGTACAGCTATGCAGCTGCCAGCGTTCTACAGACCCGTACGATTACCATGGGGATCTCGTTAGCACCCAGGTTTGGAGCCCAGACTCCCCTCTGGGCCCACGACTTTGTAATGGGTAAATGACTCCAAAAATGTGGACAGTATTGGTGGTTAACGCAGCGGGCTGATGTAAGTTTGAAGACACACCCAGCACACAGTGGCGCACAGGAGGTCCCCTGCTCAGAGGCTCCCCTGCGACGAGGCCATCAACAGCACAGCAGGGGAGCCCTACTGCTGGTGTGGACTTCCCACAGCCTTGACAGAGCCCTTACGGCCCTGGATTTCCTCCAGTGATCCTGTCCGGCACCCCACTAGCCCTGGAGCTGCAGAGGCCAGCAGAGCTCGGTGACCCTCTCCCACTTTAGGGCTCCAGCTTTAGCCTGTGGGGAGGGGTGTGGGCCCCTCAGCTGGGCTGAGGCTCGGTGGGGAGCCCGGGTCACCACCGGGAAGAGTGGCTTAGACTTTGTCCAAAGGGCCCTGACGCCACTCAAAGGGGGATGGAAGCTTCCCTCTTGCGCAACCTCCCACTGCCCGCCCCCTCGCTGACCTTCCTGCTTCCACCCCACGCAGGGAGGGGCAGAATGGGGGAAGAGGGCAAGGAGCACATGGGAAAGGAAGAGAAGACTCTTTCAGGGAGGTTTTAAATAAAATGCACAAGTGCAGCTCTCTATGTGGTACCCGGCACAGGCAGGGGCTCAGCACACCGAGCTTCACCCCCTCTTCCCTCGTGTAACCCACAATAACCAATGTCTTCCAGCCCAGGCATCAGCAAACTTTCTCCAAGAAGGGCCGGGCAGTAACTATTTTCAGCCATGTGGGCCATAAGACCTGTCACAACTCCCCAGCTTAGTCACTGTAATGAGGAAGCAGCCACAGACAGCATATGAATGAACGGGGACGGCTGGGTTCCAGTCAAACTTTTTATGGACACTGAAAGTTGAATTTTCACATAATTTTCACTCTGCCTGTTCACCTCTTCCTTCCAACTTCTCTCAGCACTTTGCAACTTTGCCTCTCAGCTGTCTTGCCTGATGGCTAAGTCAGAGCTCTCAGAAGCCAGCTACCAGTTTACCCGAACTAGATATGCACGCACGCACACACACACACCCATAGCCCCTTGGACAGTACTAACAAGTTTTAGGTTTTTAACTGATGGCTGCAGAATCTGACATTGAATTCTCTAAAGCAAATAACAGAGCTGGAACTAGTCAGCCAAACCAAGAAGAACATGCAAAGATGTTTAACCTCTTTAGTGGTCAAAGACAGGCCAAATGAAAATAACGCGGACTTCCCTGGTGGCGCAGTGGCTAAGAATCTGTCTGCCAATGCAGGGGACACAGGTTCGAGCCCCGGTCCAGGAAGATCCCACATGCCGCAGAGCAACTAAGCCTGTGCGCCACGACTACCGAGCCCACGTGCCACAACTACTGAGCCTGCGCTCTACAGTCCGTGCTCCGCAACAAGAGAAGCCACCGCAATGAGAAGCCCACACACTGCAACAAAGAGGAGCCCCCGCTCGCCGCAACTAGAGAAAGCCCGCGCGCAACAACAAAGACCCAACGCAGCCAAAAATAAATAAATAAAATAAATAAATTTATTTAAAAAAAAAAGAAAAGAATGCAATGGCAGTTTCGTTTATCAGACTGGCCAACGTTTAACAGATTGCTAACATCCCTCAAGGGCAAAATGTGGGGAAATGGGTTTTCACACGTCAGAGGTGGGAGAGGGGATGTCACAGCCTTTAGACAATATCCATCAATACTACAAACACATACAGCCTCTGACCCAACCATGCCATCTCCTGCACTCTAGTCCACAGAAGAGGGTGTGGAGAGAAGGGAACCCTCCTACACTGTTGGTGGGAATGTAAATTGGTATAGCCACTATGGAAAACAGTATGGAGGTTCCTTAAAAAACCAAAAATGGAACTACCATATGATATATCAATCCCACTCCTGGGCATGTATCCAGAGAAAACCATAATTCAAAAAGACACACGCGGGCTTCCCTGGCGGCACAGTGGTTGAGAGTCTGCCTACCGATGCAGGGGACACGGGTTCGTGCCCCGGTCCGGGAAGATCCCACATGCTGCGGAGCGGCTGGGCCCGTGAGCCATGGTCGCTGAGCCTGCGCGTCCGGAGCCTGTGCTCCACAACGGGAGAGGCCACAACAGTGAGAGGCCCGTGTACCGCAAAAAAAAAAAAACAAAAAGACACATGCACCCCAATGTTCATAGCAGCACTATTTACAATAGCCAGGACATGAAAGCAACCTAAATGTCCATCAACAGAGGGGTGGATACAGAAGATGTGGCACATATATACAATGGAATATTACTCAGCCATAAAAAGGAACGAAACTGTGCCATTTGCAGAGACGTGGATGGACCTAGAGACTGTCATACAGAGTGAAGTCAGAAAGAGAAAAACAAATATCACCTAGTAACGCTTATATGTGGAATCTAGAAAAACGATACAGGTGAACTTGCAAAGCAAAAATAGAGACACAGACGTAAAGAACAAACGTATGAATACCTACCAAGGGAGGAAGAGGGGAGGGTGGGATGAACTGGGAGACTGGGATTGACATTTATACACTACTATGTATCAAATAGATAACTAATGAGAACATACTGTTTAGCACAGGGAACTCTACTCAATGCTCTGTGGTGACCTAAATGGGAAGGAAATCTAGAAGGAGGGGATATATGTATATGTATCCATATATGTATACATATACAGCAGAAACTAACACAACATTGTAAAGCAACTAATTATTAATTTTAAAAAACTATTTCTCTGAGGCTATTCAATGCAGCAGTACTGTTATGGCTAAAAACAAAACGAACTAAATGGTCAAAAAAAAAGAACAAAACAAAAAATACCACACAAACAAAAAAGTGAACTATATGGTCAACAATTACGTTGAGACCAAGCTGTGGAAGAGCACGCGGCTGTTACAGAGATTGAGGCCTGTCCCTTAACCAGATGACAGCATCGTGTGCCCCCGGAGATGCTGTAGCCAGGACACAAGGTCACGAACTATCCCTGCCTGAAGTACACAGCCTGAATCTAGTCATGAGGAAACATCAGGCAAACCCACATCTGGCCTGGATACTCTTCGAAATGTCAACGTCGTGAAAGACAGGGTGAGGATCCTCCAGACGAAAGGACAACTAAGCACAGTGCATCGTTCTGGACTGGACCTGGAATCGGGGCAAAAAACTGCAGAAAAGGACGGTGTCAGAACCATTGGCCCAGTTTAATAGGGCTGTGTGGTAGGTGAAGGTATTGTATTAAATTTCCTGAATTTGATCATGGAAATATGGTTATAGAAGAGAATGGCCTTGTTTTGAGGAAATACCTGCTAAAGTAGTTAGGATAAAGGAGTATGATGTCTACAACTAACTCTCAAATGATTCAGGGAGGAAACATATATATAAAATACAGAGATAAAGGAAATGTGACAAAACATTAAATACTGATGAATCTAGTGAAGGGTGCAGAGAAGTTCATTATACTAACCTTTCGATTCTTCCACAGTTTGAAATTTAAAATCACTTTGAGGGGCTTCCCTGGTGGCGCAGTGGCTAAGAATCCGCCTGCCAATGCAGGGGACCTGGGTTCGAGCCCTGGTCCAGGAAGATCCCACATGCCGTGGAGCAACTAAGCCCGTGTGCCACAACTACTGAGCCTGCGCCCTAGAGCCTGTGCCCCGCAACGAGAGAAGCCACCGCAATGAGAAGCCTGTGCACCGCCAACGATGAGTAGCCCCTGCTCGCTGCAACTAGAGAAAGCCCTCGCGCAGCAATGAAGACCCAACGCAGCCAAAAATAAATAAAATAAATTAAAAGAAAAAAATCACTTTGAAAAAGTTAAGAGTTAAAAAATAATTTTAAAATTAAGATTATATATGTAAAGGACCTACTGTAGAGCACAGGGAACGATGCTCACGATTTTGTAATAATCTATAAGGGAAAAGAATCTGAAGAGGAATATATACATATACATATATATATATATATATATATATATATATATACACACACACACAAGAATGTATATATATGTATTACTGAATCTCTGTCCTGTACACCTGAAACTAATATGATATTGTAAATCAACTATACTTCAATAAAAAAGATTATATATGTATAAAGTAAGCTACAAGGATATATTGTACACCGCAGGGAATATAGCCAATATTTTATAATAACTGTAGATGGAGTATAGCCTTTAAAAACTGTGAATCACTATACTGTACACCTGTAACTTATATAATATTGTACATCAACTATACTTTAAAAAAAAAGACAGTGGAAACCAAAAAAAAAAAAAAATTAAGCAGATCTAGATCCACAATAGACAGAAAAAAATCCAACACACACACACACACACACACACACACACACACACACACGAGTGGGAAAAAAACGAGTCACTGAATAATATGTACACAATGATTATACTTTTATTTTAAAATGTTACAGTACGTATATCCCTATATTTGTGAGCCAAATACATGGAACTAATAATGCATAGAGAAGGACCCTTCCCTCTTAAATTGTATACATCTTCAGCAGTAACTAGGAATATATTCCACGTGACTTTGAAAAAACGACACAAAGAAAAGAGGGAGTAGTGCCTCATACTGTCCCAAGCACATAACAGATGACCACGGTGACGATGGTTGGCATTTTTTAGTTCTAGCAGCAGGCTGGCACTCAAAAGCCAATCAGACAGGGGGGCAATTGGGGAAAGCAGTTCTTTGTCCCATAAACAGACCACCAGACACAGGCAGACGAGGTCAGACCCGCAGGTCTCTCTGGGCGGCCACCGGAGAACCTGTCTTCCAGGATCCCTGTGTCCATTTTGGGGGTAAGGACACCCTGGCCCAGGGAGTTGCTGATGTGCCCGAGGTGACACCGAAGTTAGTGGCGAAGACTCGGCGGCCTGTGGCCTGGCCCAGGACGGGCGGCGGGGAGGAGAGCGGGGTCAGGGCAGACACACTGGGGTAGAGTCAGACCCTCCCAAGTCCTGGGCAAGTTCTTGAACCTCTTTGTACATCACTCTCTACATGTGCAAAATGTTCTTGCGGTTTGTGGGGAGGAAATGAGATCATGCACCTGCAGCCTGGCAGGGAGGAAGGGCTCAAAAAGTGCCCATCGCAACTACCACCTCCCACCAACAAGCGCAGAGCCTCCCCTGGGGCCCAGCCACTGTCCTGGGTGCCGCATGCCCTCCCCACTGCTCCAGCACTGAGCAGCCTGGCAGCCCAAGGCCATTCAAGGTCACCCAGTCCCAGGAAGCCCAGCTGGAACAAGCCCCCAGGCTACCTGACTCTCTTCCGGACTGTCTGGGGGAGGGGGTGCCCAGGGCAGACAGACACACCCCCGCCCTGCCAGCCACCTGCCCCGGGGCCGTGCCCACCGGGTGCCCCTGCAGCGTAGCTCTGGCCAGCCAGTGGAACCAGCGCAGGGCCTCCTGCCCGGATCACCGCGTTCCCAAGAACAGGAGGCAACTGCCCGGGCCGGCCAAGATTTACAGGTTGTTTACTTTCCAACAGTTACTGCTTTGGGTAATTAATGTCACATAAAACATAATGGAAGCCATCGTTACCTCTCAGGGAACGGACGGCTGGACGCCAGCAGTGCCAAGATAATGGCAGACGGGGAAAACGCAAGGCCACAGTGTCTTCAGCAAGGGTAGTCTGTCTTGTCACTCGCGTACGTGGGGTCTCCGGCAAGTGTGTAACACAGAGCGCTCACACACAAGGCTTTGGTCCAAAGCCACACACCCAAGTCCTGATCCAGACGGCCCATCACCTGTGTGACCTTGAGCCTTAACCTCCTCGCGGCCACCTACAGCCAGGGACTAGGCTCCGTGCCTGGTATACAGCGAGTCCCCAATAAACACTTAGAAGACAGTAAATATGTGTGTGCCTGTACCACAGCAGAAGAGGACATCGTATCCTGGAGACCCCTTCAAGAAGGGGTTGTTTCCGGGGCGGGGGCCCGGAGAACATAAGATGCTCAGCTTGCGGTAAGCATCTTGCAGTGCCATAAGTGGGGAAACGCTCAAAAAAAGGATGGAGGTGTGTCACAGCGTCGTAAGAGCCAATCTGAAGGATCTCCCAACAGCCACAACTGGAACAATTTCAGAAACAAAATAGATAACAATAGTGTTGAATTTCAACACAGAGAATAAAATAAATTTCCACTAGTCTATACTGATATAATAAATAGGTGAATAAATAAATTAGTGGTAGAGGAGAGAAAGCTCTTTCTTACAGTAGCATTTCAATTACTAGACGTAGCAAGAATTATCTCCTCCTCCCCAGAATGTTTATTAGTTACAAAGGGGAACATTGTAACTGTGCAGCAGAGAAGCCTGGCAGACACCCCTCAGTCATTAAGGTTAATGCCATCAGCAGTAAGACATATCGGTGTCATGATCCCCCAGTATGATGCCCTGGCAGGGGCATCACGTCACTTCAACCCCGAAAGGCAATAATCTCAACATCATCATCTAAAAACATCAGACAAACCCAGATTGAGGGACATGCTACAAAATAACCGGTAACCACTTCTTAAGCCTGAAGGTCATGGAAGAAGAAGAAAGTCTGGGAAATTATCACAGATTGGAGGAGATATAACAACAAAATGCCATGTGGGATCCTGGATTGGAACCCAGAACAGAAACAGGACAATCGTGGAGGAACAGATAAAATTCAAATGAAGACACAGAAGAGGTAACAGAATCATGCCCATGCAATTGCCTGGTTTCAATCACCGTACAAGATGTTCACGTTATGAAAAGATGGGTAAAAAGTAAGCAGGAACTAGCAGTAGTAGGAGTTCTAATTTAGACTAAGTCTCAATTAGTCTCTCCTTGTTCCCCAAAATGCAAAATGCTCCTATCCTCCAGCCCCACCCAGAACTGGGGAATGGTAGACGTAACTGGGACCCACGCTCGTAGGCACTGCTGGCTGATTCCGAATCCGGGGTGTCTAGACCCCTAGACACTTGATTAGCATCTTCTAAAATTGTTTGATTTGCTCTCAGTACTAGGAATGGTTATCTCTTTTCCCTG
This sequence comes from Aethalodelphis obliquidens, assembly GCF_003676395.1. Classification (NCBI taxonomy): domain Eukaryota; kingdom Metazoa; phylum Chordata; class Mammalia; order Artiodactyla; family Delphinidae; genus Aethalodelphis; species Aethalodelphis obliquidens. The sequence goes on along the minus strand of NW_020837991.1, from coordinate 9,780,562 downwards.
TTTCATTCTACGCTTGGTTGTTGCTGGTTCACAGGAAATTCACTACTTTCTACACGATGAACTTTTATCCAGCCACCCTGCTAAACTGAATCCTTAATCTATGAAAATGAATAACGTGAAACTGCAGATCGGCAACCCGTGACGACTTACACTTTGTTATAAAGCAGAAACTAACACACCATTGTAAAGCAATTATACCCCAATAAAGATGTTTAAAGAAATAAATAAATAATAAAATGCAGCAATTACTTATGAAAAAAAAACAAAACAAAATAAAATGGTAACTGCATTCGGTTCAACCTAATACCATGGTCCTTGCAGCTCGATACGCAAAAGGGCAGGAGAAAAATGGGCGATGGACATAAACTGCCGGTTTTTTAAAAAGTAAAAGGAATGCAAAGGGCTTGTCTCAGTTTCACTCATTTTCTCATGATGGAAAAGAAGGAAATGCAAATCAGAATCAGGAGCTTATTTTCTGTGCCTCTTAGAAAAGATTCAAAAGGCTGATAATATAGAGTCCAGGTAAGGATGTGGAGAAACAGGTACCCTCCTACACAGGTGGGAGGGGTGTGCACAGGTAAGTTAGTAGCACAAAGGACAGCACAGGGTAGAAAAGCAAATCTCTAAGATAAGGTCAGAACTGTGACTCACTCGGGCATCTCCCTCCATGCTCAGCCCAGCAGGAACCATGTGCCGTGGCTAGGGCTGTTCACAGGCTCGCAGGCCCTTGATCTTGAAAGTGGGAGCCAGACCCTCCCAGTCGATCATATTTAACCACCACTGTCTGGCCCCGGGCAGCCCCGTTTTCGGTCTCGGCCTCTGGTACGTGGAGGACACCCTGGGGCAGTCACTGTGGGGCAGACTGGGCTTGTCAGGGTAGCCCCAAGGCAGCCGAGGCCTCCCCCCAGGCCACCCAGGAGAGTGGGCACCTGGGGACCATCTCAGGGAAGTGCTCCATCGTCAGGTTCTGTTTAGAGCGGAGAAAGGGCAAGGGCGGGGGGCGGGGGGGGGGGCAGCCACACTGATGCAGCTCTCGGGTGAGCATCTGATCTACCCTCCTGGAACCAGGGGATGGGCGCAGCAGCCCCTCTGGGGGGGTGGGCTGAGGACCTGTGATCCAGGGGCGTCTGGCGGCTTCACCGTCTGCCCTCTGGCCATGGACACAGGGAAGCTGGTGGGCACAGAGAGCATAAGGCAGACAGACCCTCAGAGCATCCTCACAGCGCTGGAGCCTCTCTGGCTTCAGTCTGCTCCTGGGACCCAGCAGCAATCCTGCCTTGAGGTCACCTGCTCTGTTGAGGCCGGCAAATGGCTGAAGAGGCCTCCATCACCCCACCCTTTATTCCATCAAAACGATGGGCGATAAAAAGCGCTAGATGTGGAGAAACTGGAACCCTCCTCTACTGCTGGTACAATGTAAACTCGTGCAGCTGCCTTAGAAAATAGCCCGGCAGGCCCTCATAAAGCTAAACGCACGGTAGCCACAGGACCCAGAAATGCCTCTCCTAAGTGCATACACGTGAGAAATAAAAACACAGGTCCACACAAAAACTTGCACCTGAAGATTCATAGCAGTACATTCATCATAGCCCAAAAGTGGAAACCACCCAAATGTCTATCCACTAAAGAGTAAATAAAATGAGGTACGTTCGCACAATGGAATATTATTCAGCAGCAGAAAGGAAGGAAGTTCTGATACATGCTACGTTGTGGATAGCCCTTGAAATCGTTATCCTAAGTAAAAGAAGTCAGTCCCACAAGACCACCCTTTGCATGAGACCGATTAAATGCGAGAATAGGCAAATTCATAGATGGAAAGCAGGTTAGTGGTTGCCTAGGGCTTGGAGAGTGGGGGGACGGCAGGTGGAGAGGAAGAAAATGAAGACTGACTGCCACTAGGTGCAGCGTTTCTTTTAGGGGGACAAAAATGCTCTAAAATTAGTTGTGCTGATGGTTTAACAAATTTAACTGACTAAACTAAAAAACAATGAATTGTACACTTAAACAGGTATGTGAATGTATATGGTACGTGCATTGCATTCTAAGGCAACTTTAAAAAGAGAGAGATCAGGGCTTCCCTGGTGGCGCAGTGGTTGAGAGTCCGCCTGCCGATGCAGGGGACACGGGTTCGTGCCCCGGTCCGGGAAGATCCCACATGCCGCGGAGCGGCTGGGCCTGTGAGCCATGGCCGCTGAGCCTGCGCATCCGGAGCCTGTGCTCCGCAACGGGAGAGGCCACGACAGTGAGAGGCCCGCGTACCGCAAAAGAAACAAAAAAGAGAGAGACCAGATGGAAATCCCACTCTGTCACCTGAGGCAAGTCACACAGCCTCTCCGGGCCTCCATTTACCACCTATATGATACAGGGGGGTGGGATGCGGGGTGGACAGGCTAGATCAGAGCTTCTCAAAATGTTCATAAATCACCTGGTCACTTGCAGGAAAATGCAGGATCTGATTTAGGTGTCCTGCAGCAGACCCCAGATTCTGCATTTCTAACCAGCTTTCAGGTGACACTGGTCCATGGACATTTTCAGTAGCAGGACATCAGAGATGACATCTTAGGCCCCCTCCAGCCCTAATACTTAGGAATCTCCTCCGGTCCACCTCTGTGAATTCCCAGAGCATGTATGGTCTCTCCTTCCCACTCAAGACAAATAGGGTCCCCTAACCATCCAATGGAAGTGACTGGGAACTGGTCACTGGATGGAGACCACGTGTTCTCCACATAAGGAAGGTCAAGAACCTCCCAAGTCTGCCTGAGCACAGAGCAACTGGCTGGGCACAAGGGAGTCCCCGACCTGCAGAGCACAGAGCCATGAGTGGGGCAGGGCCCACCCTGTCCTCGCAAGGTCCGGGTCTCTCTTTCTGGAAGAGGTGGAGAACAGCAGTATACTCAAGGCAGTGGCTCTCAAACCCAAGAATACCTAAGCATCGATCACAGGTGTGCTTGGCGAAAACGGATCCCTGCCCCTCCCAGCTCTAACACGGAAGGAAGCACACACTCCAGGAGACTCTGATGCTGGAGGTCTGAGGCCCAAACACTGCCCCAGAGCCACCCTGGAGAGAAGGTAGGATTGCTCTCTAAGAGACCATCAGAAATGCACTCCACACGCTGATAAGTCAGGTCCACCCTCCAGACCTCTCTTTCCCCATCAGGAAAGGGGCAAAGGAGAAGGGGGGAAGGGAGGCCAGCTGTCCACCTCTGGCCTCCAACCAAGTCAACACCAATCCACCCAAACGATAGGTTTCCTTGCTGGAGGGCCTTGCAAGGAAGAGTATCCCATGGGGAACTGTGAGAGGGACACAGAGTCTGGAGAAGAATGAGGTAGGGACACCAGCTCTTAACTGACACAAAGAAGCATTTCCCCCTCTCCCTGTGGCCTCGACAGACTCCAGATCTGTCCAGCCCGGGGCTCACGCCTGCCCTGGGAACATTCCACCTTTCCTCTGGGCTTCTTCCTCTTCTTGGGAAAGGAAGGGGTTGGACAGATCACAGTACCTACTCATGTACAGCAGTTCCTTTAAAACAAGACACAAAACCCCTTCCTCATTCAGAGCAGAGAATCTGTACACGTTTTTTTAATTGAAGTATAGTTGATTTACAATATTTTGTGAGTTTCTGCTGTACAGCAAAGTGATTCAGTTATACATATATCTATTCTTTTTTTTTTCTCTTTTTTTTTTTTGCTGTATGCAGGCCTCTCACTGTTGTGGCCTCTCCCATTGCGGAGCACAGGCTCCGGACGCGCAGGCTCAGCGGCCATGGCTCACGGGCCCAGCCGCTCCGCGGCACGTGGGATCCTCCCGGACCGGGGCACGAACCCGCGTCCCCGCATCAGCAGGCGGACTCTCAACCACTGCGCCACCAGGGAAGCCCTTATATATCTATTCTTTTTCAGATTCTTTTCCATTATGGTTTATTACAAAATACTGAATATAGTTCCCTGTGCTAGACAGTAGGTCCCTAGTGTTTACGTATTTTATATATAGTAGTTTGTATCTGCTAATCTCAAAATGCTAATTTATCCCTCTCCTCCCCTCCTTTCCGCTTTGGTAACCATATGTTTGTTTTAGACACATTCTTCTAAGTAGTGACCTTAACCATAGTTCAGTGGTCCCTGAAACCTAACTCAGGAGCTGATTTACACAGAGCAAAGTGGGCCCATCTACTCCTGACCTTCCTTCCTGCCCCCTTCCCTCCAGTCAGCCAAATTTGGTGGCAGAAGGGAAATAACATTTTTTAAGACCCACTTATAGACCTGGCACTTAAATTATCTTCCCAATGGATAAACAACAAGGTCCTCCTGTATAACACAGAGAACTATATTCAATAGCCTATGATAAACCATAATGGAAAAGAATATTTAAAAAAAGAATGTATATATTAATATAACTGAATCACTTTGTTGTACAGCAGTAATTAACACAACATTGCAAATCAACTGCATTTCAATAAAAAAAGTTTTTTTAATTATCTTCCCACAATGCCATACAAAGTATAACCCTTCCTACCTGTGCAGTGACCAGAGTGAAGTCAATTAAACCTGATACCACCTCCCCCAAACTGATGGTCTGTCCTGGTGGCCAGGCCCATGTTTGGTTTAGGAGTATGACACTCAAGGCTCCAGGCAGGCAGTTGTAGCACCCAAGCCACTGACCAGGGGCAGAGCTGCTCTGATCAGAAGTGTTCCTATGAAGTTGTCCAAATTATGGGCACCAAGCGCAAGTGCATTTGATTTTCCCCTGGAAATTTTGGTGTGCGCTGCTTTGACTATTTTTACAGTAAAAAGCCAAGGTACTTTGGTGGGGGGTGGTGGGTGACAGGAATCAAACTAGCCAAAAGCGCTTTTGAAGAGTGTGTCGTCAGTTAGCAGATTATACTCGTTCCAGAAGCCCTCAAGTCCACTGCAGCAGGGGAAAGTCCTTGGACATTACAAACTATTTCTGAATGCTTGGAAGCACTTAATAAAGATGCGACTAGGTCCACCTTTGCACCTTGACTGAGAATAGAAAGCAGGTCCCCCAAAATTTCATTCCATGGAGTGATGATGGCTCGTCTGGAAGGCCAGACACAGTCACTGGCAGAGGTATCAAAATCCTTCCAGTCCCGGGACTTCCCTTAAAAGTGGTTAAGACTCCATGCTCCCAATGCAGGGGGCCCGGTTTCGATCCCTGGTCAGGGAACTAGATCTCACATGCATGCCGCAACTAAGAGTTCACATGCCGCAACTAAGGAGCATGCCTGCTGCAACTAAGACCCAGTGCAACCAAATAAATATTTTTTAAGAAGTCCTTCCAGTCCCAAGTGACTGGGGCCCAAAACGTCATAAATATGTCTCGGAAGAATGTAGAACGTATTCTAAAGGGACGGAAAGGATGGGAGAGAGGAAAAAACACAGAAAGAGCTGGAAAACTTCACAGAAAGGGAACGGGAGGGCAATGATACAGCAAGTCAGCTAAAACCTCTGAAGATGATAACCTCACCTGCTCTCTTGAGCGATTACATGAATGATGGCAACTTGGCATCAGCCAAAAGAGTGAGTCAGAAAACGCAGACCGGGCTTCCCTGGTGGCGCAGTGGTTGAGAGTCCGCCTGCCGATGCAGGGGACGCAGGTTTGTGCCCCGGTCCGGGAAGATCCCACATGCTGCGGAGCGGCTGGGCCTGTGAGCCGTGGCCGCTGAGGCTGTGCGTCCAGAGCCTGTGCTCCGTGACGGAAGGGGCCACAGCAATGAGAGGCCCGCGTACCGCCAAAAAAAAAAAAAAAAAATCTAACAGAAATAAAATAAAATAAATAAAGAAAACGCAGACCAAGGTCATCAGTCACAGGTCATTCTGAAGAGACTCAGTGATGCTATTAACTTAAATATTTCCTTAAAAAATCTTGAGAGGGGTTTCCCTGGTGGCGCAGTGGTTGAGAATCCGCCTGCCAATGCAGGGGACACAGGTTCGATCCCTGGTCCGGGAAGATCCCACATGCCACGGAGCAACTAAGCCCATGCGCCACAACTACTGAGCCTGCGCCCTAGGGCCTGTGAGTCACAACTACTGAGCCCGCGTGCAGCAACTACTGAAGCCTGCGTGCCTGGAACCCATGCTCCACAACAAGAGAAGCCACCACAATGAGAAGCCCATGCACCGCAACGAAGAGTAGCCCCCGCTCACTGCAACCAGAGAGAAAGCCCGTGAACAGCAACGAAGACCCAATGAAGCCAAAAATTAATTAATTAATTAAATTAATTAATTAATTAATTAAAAAAGAATATATGTATATATATGTACAGCTGAATCACTTTGCTGTACAGCAAAAATTAACACAACTTTGTAAATCAACTATACTTCAATTAGGGAAAAAAAAAGGAGAGAGAGTTTGTTGATGGTTGTATAGCCTGAGAGAAAGCTCAGTCTGAAGGGGGGAAAACACTCACAAGTAAAAATGACTGACTTAGAATGAGAAATCCAGGGAATTCCCTGGCGGTCCAGGGTTAGGACTCTGCGCTCTCAGTGCCAAGGGCGTGGGTTCAACCCCTGGTCGGGGAACTAAGACCCCACAAGCTGTGCGACAAGGCCAAAAGAAATTTTTAAAACAGAATAGGAAATCCAGCTTTTCCCAAGTGGTCCGTTTGTGCCTGTAACTCAACCTGCAGCCCAAGGCAGTGCCCAAGAAGGTCCGGTAATTTTAAATGAACCATGGGTTTCTGATGCTTTGACATCTGGAGCCCTGTGAACCCTGGGTAGGGTGCCCCTCCCAGGGCTGGCCAATTCTTAGGGATAGTCAATGACTAGCCTAGAGTATGCTTTTCATATGCAAACGAACCTAGAGTCCATACTCCAGTCCATGCCCTGCTCTATCAGGTTTTCACAGAACGTCACACTGCACCAGTCCCCTGCCCTAATCACTCCAGAGCTGGGTGGGTACCAGACACCTAGGGACAGCCTTTCTGCCCCAGAGCCAATTCTAAACCTGCTTTCTCTGCCTCACCCATTCCTTCCCCTAGAGACCACCAGGAAGGGTCTCGCCCAGATTCTCCCCTCATTCCCTCTGCCTCCTGACTGACCCTGGTGCCTCTCCCTAAGGCCCTCCACGTGGGAACCATGAGTAACAAACTGTCTTTCTCATGGTAATGTCTCCTTATCTTTTGGCCTCACAATGCCTGAAAAATAATAAAACCTCCATTGAAAACAGATCGGGACATCCCTGCGTCATCAGGTGTGGCTTCACTGATGCTGCATTTGTTCTCATATTATAATTTCTCATATAGTGTTTCTGAAGGTCTATGAAGAAATGTTGCCTGCCATCAGTAAACAAAGGATGTTGCAGCCTCAGCCGCTGCAGTCACCCCCCAATGATGCACCCCGAGGAGACTCAGGGTGAGAAAGTATAGGATACTGACCCTAGGTAGCTAAGGTGCATACCAAAGGAATGATTTCAATCAGCCCAGACTCTTGCATCTTCCCATACATAGAAAAGCGTTAAATTCCTTACCTTGAGCTGTCTGGTTTTCTTTAATTTTTAACATAATTCTTTTTTTTTTTTTTTTTTTCTGCACCACACAGCTTGCAGGTTCTCCGTTCCCTGACCAGGGATGGAACCTGGGGCCCTGGCAGTGAAAGCACCGAGTCCTAACCATTGGACCACCAGGGAATCCCCTTACATAATTCTTAAGAATATGTCATTCCTAGTTCATTGGACCCCGTGGAATTAGATTGTCTAAGTATTCTATCTTAATTTAATTAAATAGTCCACCATTGCTTAAAGCATAACTGACATGTGACACGACCAGGAGACCTTTGAAACATTAAAAATCATTTCTCTATGCTGAGCTGTGATAAGAAATCTGTACAAGGAAGCTCCTATTTATTTCAATAAATGTCGGTCTTAAAAACAAAGAAATAGGGACTTCCCTGGTGGCACAGTGGTTAAGAATCCGCCTGCTAATGCAGGGGACACGGGTTCGAGCCTTGGTCCAGGAAGATCCCATATGCCGTGGAGCAACTAAGCCCCTGTGCCACAACTACTGAGCCTGCGCTCTAGAGCCCATGAGCCACAACTACTGAGCCCTCGTGCCACAACTACTGAAGCCCGTGCGCCTAGAGCCCGTGCTCCGCAACAAGAGAAGCCACCACAATGAGAAGCCCACGCACTGCAATGAAGAGTAACCCCCATGCGCCGCAACTAGAGAAAGCCCGTGAGCAGCAACGAAGACCCAACGCAGCCAAAAATAAAATTAATTAATTAATTTAAAAATATATATGTTAAAAAAAAATTATTTAAAAAAAAAACAAAGAAATAATAAAACCAAATCAATAACCAAAACCCCAGCTCACTTCTTAGTATTTTTATTAGCTGATGAATTCATAAATGAATTATGAGGAGTTGACATCTGGGAAAACATTTGTTCCTTAATTTCTGGGTTTTTTATTTAAGCTTTGTTGTGTGGTTTATAAAATCCTTTGCTGAGGAAACATTTCCAAATTTTATGGAGCCAAAATAAAGTATCCTGGCACAGCAAAAACAAACAACAATAACCAATACCTCAGTTAATTCTCAAGACAACACCTGAAGTTGTTCTGTATTTTACAGAAAACACAGTTGACAGGTTCGGTAACTTGGGAAAGAACAGAGAGCCAGGAATTGAAACATGGGTGTATCCAGCTCCAAAATTCCTGGCTTTCAATCTGCCACCAAGTTTCTAAGAACGGATAATTACCAGCATTATCCTAATTGGTGTTACCAACAAAGAGAAAGTTTGTTTTGTTTTGTTTTGTTTTGTTAATTTAATAGCACATGCTGGATATCCTTCATGGCTTTACATAAGGATCTACTTCATGCTTTTTATGGCTGCATATTCTACCAAATGAAAGTTCCCTGTTCAGTAAGTTATTTGGGGGCAATATGATGGTTGGATTCCCACCTCATTCCTTCCATACCACAATAAGTGCCAAAGTATGAAAGACCCAGGTTTGGGGGTGGGGGAGGAGGACATTTCTAAAAAACAAGTGAATAAAAAAAAAATTTTTTAATTTTTTAAAAAAAGGAATTCCCTGGAGGTCCAGTAGTTAGGACTCGGTGCTCTCACTGCTGGGACTGGGGTTCAATCCCTGGTCAGGGAACTAAGATCCTGCAAGCCACACAGTGTGGCCAAAAATTTTTTTAAATTAAAAAAAAATTTTTTTTAATTTAAAAATTAAAAAAAAACCACAGGTGAATACTATTAAGATCTTAAAGTGCAGAAGGCCTTTCCCAAATGGGATGTGAAACATTAAAATCCAATAAGCCTGATCACATAAAAATTTATTAAAACTTTTATTATGTAAAATAAAGAACAAGCAAACAAATGAAAGAAAAATGAATAAAATAGATGAAAGCGTGGGAAAATATTTCTAACACATTATCCCACATATGCAAAGAGCCCTTACAAATAAATTAAAAAGGATGAAAACTCCCACTTGAAAAATGGGTAAATCAGATGAAAGGCAAAAAAGCATAGAAACAATCAAATCAAATATGAAAAAATATTCAGCATCATTGAGGAAGTGAGGAAAGTATTGAGGAATACCTTATATTTTCCCCACTAATTACCAAAGGTTAAAAAGTGTTGGCAAAAGGATAGAAAAATGGACATTCTCCATTCATTCAAAGAAGTTCTGTGAGCCAGGCACTGTATTAGGACTGGCAGTGAACAAGACACCCAGGTCTCTGCCCTCTGGGAGTTTATGTTCCAGGTGTGTAGGGATGGAAGAGCAATGGTGAATAAGGAGGAAATAAACAATTATTCAGATAGTTATTGTTCGTAAAACGACAAATTGGTGCAACTCCATTGACGCTATTGCATGGCAATACGGCAGATGCTATCAAAATGTTGTGCCGGCCATTCTATTTCTACATATTTATTCTACAGATATTCTCACTCCTGTTTAAGCACAAAGATATGTGTACATGGATGATCACTGGAGTGCTGGGTGTAATTATGAAAAAAAGGGAAACAGGCCTAATGTTCCTCAAGAGAACAAATTACACAACATCCATACAATGGATCACAATGTAACCAGTAAAGATCAGCTTTTTTGTTTGTTTTTAATGTACCCACATGGAAAGACTTTGAGGATACACTGTTTGGGGGGGGGGGGGACAAAGTTGCTAAAACAGTACACATAATATTATCTCATTTCTCTTACAGAGACACACATTCCTATAAGTGCGTATGTGTGTGCACCTATATAATTAGACATACATTTAATGTATGACTAAGAAAAATTTGGGAAGTGGGATTATGGGAAGCTTTTTAGAGTACAAATTTCTGTACTGTTTGGCTGTTCTGTTTAACAAGAAGTATGGGCTACTTTCACACTCAAACAATAAGGGAGAAAGCATTAAAAAAAAAAAAAAAGTAATGTATGTAAGGGTCATTTGGTTTCCTCAGTTTATATTCCCAAACTTCAGGCTAAAAATTAATCTGGAAAGAAAACTTCAACTAAGGAGGAAGGATAACAAACAAAGTAACTAATCCTTTGCCTCATTCCTTAAATTCAAAGTCACTGATATAATTGGGGAGAGGGGAAACTATGTGGCGTACCATTTGCCAGACATTTGTTCTTCACTTAACTTTCAAGGCAACGCACAAAATGCTACCTGGCTCAATTCCACAGGTGAGGAGCCCGAGGATTTTAGAGGTTAAGCGATCCCCCTAGAGCAGAAGCTGCCTCAGTTCTAGGATCTGGGAAAACAAGACTTCCCGCTGGGAGTTCTTATCTCCTGACCATTCCCTCAGGTCACGGTGGGCGGAGGCTTGGGGAGCGGGGGTGGAGTAGGAGAAACTGTAGGGTTTTGGGTGTTGTTCAAGAAAGCATTTTCTCTCGGCTCCATTTCGGCTCCTTCCTGGCCTTCTTCCCTGCAAGGCTCCTACGCGGCCCCTCAGAGCTGCACCAGGCGTTCCAGGCGGCAGGCATGGCCCCTGGAAGTGCTAGCCTAGAATCCTGCCTGTAGGGAGCCCTAGGAAAAGCGGGTGCCTGCCCCTCCCAGAATTCCCTTTACGGTCACATCGATGCTCAACCACTCCCCCCAAGCGTGCCAGATTTCACCCCTCTCGGCCTGTAAAATGAGAATAATACATTTTAGGGGAATTACTCAAAAGAGAATACCAGGGACTTCCCTGGTGGTCCAGTGGTTAAGACTCTGTGCTCCCAATGCATGGGGGCCGGTTTCGATCCCTGGTCAGGGAGCTAGATCCCGTGTGCCGCAACTAGAGATCCCTCACACTGCAACTAAGACCCTGTGCAGCCTAAATAAATAAAGAAAGAAAGAAAGAAAGAAAGAATACCATAAAGTGCTTTGGGAATTCTAAAGGCTAGGGTCCTCACCTTGCAATTAGAGTAACCCCTAACACAACAACTCACATCTTGTAGGGGTCCAGCACTTTCTGTGATCACAATTTTTTTTTTTTTTTGCAGTACGCGGGCCTCTCACTGTTGTGGCGTCTCCTGCCACAGAGCACAGGCTCCGGACGCGCAGGCTCAGCGGCCATGGCCCACGGGCCCAGCTGCTCCGCAGCATGTGGGATCTTCCCGGACCGGGGCACGAACCCGTGTCCCCTGCATCGGCAGGCGGACTCTCAACCACTGCGCCACCAGGGAAGCCCCTGTGATCACAATTTTAAAGACAGTATTTTAACGTCCTGCCTAGGAATGTCTCCTGCAGGTTACGTCTATTATCTGGTTGTACAGTGAATGAAGAACTAACAGAAAAGGTCAGCAGGCCTTCCTACCTTTAACCTATTCCAAAGCTACCACCTTTCAGTTCTAAGAGGTACAATTCTTAGTTCTAGAACCAACCCTGTGTTAATCTTTCAATTAGGAAAAGAAAGGATTAAAGTAGCAAAAAATAAAATAAAATAAAATACATCAAGGTCCCAATTTCATTGCCATGTTAACTTCCTAATAGGACTAGGGGAAACGTGTATCCACTTTACTATTAATAATAGCTAATATGTGAGTTCATATAAAGTGCCACACACTGTTTTCAGTGCTCTTCCTGCATTAACTTATTTTAGCTACATAGTAGCACGTACTTCGTAGGGATTCTATTTCCTTCCTTTTACACATGAGGAGTTGGAAGCACTGGGAGGTTGTTTAAAGGACGTACCCAGGGAGGGCTGCCCAATAGCTCAGCCTCAGCAAGGCAGCGGGAGATCTTGGCTATCTGGTCTACCTCTCCAGCCATATACATTCCTACTCCTCCTCATGTTCCAAACCCTAGTCATACTGAATTGCTCAGGATCCTTCATAAACAGTGTGCTTTAACTGCACCCACACCCTACCCGTTCTTGCCTTTGCACGTGGCTTTTCTCTCTCTCCCTGAACCATCCTCTCTTTCCAAAGGACAGGAAGTTTTATTCCATGAATGAATGAACGAACATAAGACTGTTGGAAAAATCCATCACTATATTTAAGATCGAAGAGTTGCTTTGGTAGGAAATTCCGAAGTTTTCTCCATAACAAGCCATTCTTGCAAAGCTGTTCTTATCTCAAAGCCAGAATTGCCTACACAGATTGCCTGGGGTCCTCTTTCTTCTGATCTCCCTGACTCTCCCACCACCTTACCTACTTCATCCCTTGCCTCCGGCTCCAGCCTTCAGGAAACATGTCTCCACAGTGACCTTCGGCCACTGACAAAGAGATTGGCCTGGGAGTTCGAAGACCTCCATTCAACAGCTGTCTACCCCTTCACCTTAGGACTCCATTTCAGGGGAAGAGCACGTACTTTGGTTCTCAAACCATTTTCACTGTATCCAAGACTAGCCGTTGGGCTTGGTGATAAGACACCCACAAGGAACACACCTTATCCAAGCCATGATGTGAGGGCACTGGTCTGACACTGCACTGAAAAATGAGCATCCAATAGTTTAAATGACTTTTTCATTTACAGATCCAGCATCCCTTCCATGTCTTTGGAGAACCTTAAACACATCATTACAAGAAAGAAGACATGGGATGGCCTCAGAGAAATAGTGCCCTAAACGTCATAGAGCCAACGCAATAAGCATTAAACACTTAATAGCAAACTTTTTAATTAAACAGAAAGGTTTTGACTGTTGACTGATATGTCAAAGCTCCTTTTCTTTTAAACTGATGCTTATTTGTCATATGACACAGGCATAGAAGCTACTTTAAATAAGGTACATTGAAAAAGATATCAAGTACAGCATTACTGATAATAGCAACAAAAAAAAAAGAGAGAGGGGAAGAGAGAGAAAAGTGAAATGGAAATAAAATAAATCATGCTTATTTTTAAATTTTCTGAATATTTACAGAGCATCTACTATCAAGGCACCAAGCTTAACACTTGGGATATAATGTTAAAAACATAGACACGGCTCTGCCCTCACAGAGCTTCCATTCTATTATGGGAGACAGACACTCAAGTAATTACATTGTATATTTCATCCCAGCAGTTAAGACAATAATCAGTCCTAAATAATAAAAGAAAATAGTGAAATATTACGTAGACATTTTAAATGATGTCTAAGAGGTTTTATAATAGAAAATATTACAAGAATAGTTTAATAAAAGAAACAACTTTATAAAGTATATGATCTCATAAATATTTTTTTAAAAAGTATAGAAGGAAGATTCAATGGTTGTAAAATCCATCTGTAAGAATAGGTGACTGAGAAAGGTTAAGAAGAATGATAAAAGGAACTTCTACTCCCAAAAAGGGAAACATACTTCCAAGCTACAATTAGTTCAGCTAGAAATGGGGCAACAATCAGGTGTACAGGACAAACACCTACACATCTGTTTCTGGACCCATAGTTTAGACTATGGCTTTTTAAATGTTTCGAAAGTGGCATTTAAACCAGTGAGAATAAGAGGTAAACTAGGCATTAACTAGTAGGTCAACTATTTAGAAAAATAAGTAAACTTAGACTTTTACATCACAAACTCCAAATGTAACGTATGAAAGTATAAATCCCACTGGTAAAGCTGGGAGAAAAAAAGAAATACATATATTTTATATAGTAATAATCCAAAATCATCATTAAATGACTAATTATCGTTTCCAAAAGAATCCCAAGCACATTGCAATGTTAAAATTTAGAAACCATTACATGAACTTTAGGAAACCACTCAGCTGATTTTGGGGTGGGCAGGCGTTCTAAACATAAAAGGAAAATCATTTTAGAAAACTGAAAGACTTGACAATAGATGTTGAAAGTCAATTTCTATCCATGACATACATCCCACACCATAAATATAGTTATCACAAAATAAATATGGTTAAATGGTCAGGGAAAAAATTGTTTCCAATACACGGCAGCTAAAAGGTTAATATTCTTCATTTAGGGTATGCTCTTACAGTCCGTGAGACGGAACCATCCCAATAAGAAATGTGCAAAGAACATGAATTTAACTGATGGAGAAGTTTAAAAGACCAATAAATATATTTTAAATATTCAACCACATTAGTAATGAGGTTACATTTAAATGCTAGTTTAAGATTAAGCCCTGTGGGGACTTCCCTGGTGGCGCAGTGGTTAAGAATCCGCCTGCCAATGCAGGGGACACAGGTTCAGTCCCTGGTCTGGGAAGATCCCAGATGCTGCAGAGCAACTAAGCCCGTGTGCCACAACCACTGAGCCTGTGCTCTAGAGCTTACGAGCCACAACTACTGAGCCCACGCGCCTAGAGCCCATGCATTGCAACAAGAGAAGCCACTGCAGTGAGACACCCGTGCACCGCAACAAAGAGTAGCCCCCGCTCGCCGCAGCCCGCGTGCAGCAATGAAGACCCACCGTAGCCAAAAATAAAATAAATTTATTTTAGGAACATATTAAAAAAAAAAAAGAAAGACCTAAAGCAAATACACTAAATTAACACAGGGGCAACTCTTTCTGCCTCTTTTATCTTCTCTATATTAGCAAAGGATCACCCTTTTAAAAAGGCCTAGTGTGTTGACTGCCAAACGTTGTTGAAAGTTGACTGAAAGAACGGAGGGATGGGGTGGAGAGAAGGTAGGTGGGGCAGTCAAAGGCCTTAGAGATGGGGGAGGGGGGAGGCGGGCGAGCTGGGCCAGCAGCTGGGCCTCTGACCCCAGGACGGGCCAGGAACAAGAACCACCCCTGACCTCAGCTCTCTGTAAACCTCACCCAGTTTCTTCATGCTGCACTTAGGCAAGAGAGCAGAGGCCCAGAGGGGAAAACCACTGCTCCAAGATATACAGGTTGGTAGCGTTTGACCTTCTGTGAAAGAGAAAGGAAAATGGCCAGAGCCGTTCCGCAAACAAGCACAGACACACAGAGGCATTCTTCCACACGGCCAGCTCACCTGCCGTCGGCGGTCACCAGCCTCAGCAAATGGAACACAGATCTCAGGGCCTGAGCCAGGCACCCGAGACACGACTGAGCTCGGCTTGGCGACCAGCTGAGGCCCCAGAGCCCCCCACAGGGATAAGCATGCCCTTGCCCTGGCCACATCCACAGGCCGACGCCGAGCCACCTGCTGATTCTGAGCTGGTCCCTGGCCCAGAAGCTCGCCAGCTGAGCTGTCAGAGGTAAGCCTGATGGTCAGGCTGGACTTCCGCCCCCGGCTGGCTCCCCAGGTCGGGAAGCCAGAGTTCTGCAGAAAGGAGGCCGCCCGTGGAAGATAAGCTGCAACCACACTGTCATCCCCTGCCCTTCCAGAAAGTACTGCGTCCCCCTGCCCCTCGGCTCTGCCCACTTTAAACACAGGGGCAACTAATCCGCTGCATGCCAGGGCGTCTGAGGTGACCCAGACGGGAAGGGCAATAAACACAGGCACACAGCATATAGAAACCACAAAAACACCATCGGTTAGGCCACTGGTCCACGGGTCCTGATAAAGGACATCAGAAATGGAACAGGCACTTCACACGCCTTCATCCTCTCAAACCTCACAAAATGACGGTTCTCGTTTCACACGTGAACACACTGAGGCTCAGAGGAAAAGTCAAAGAGCTGGGAAGCGCTGGGGCTGGAAAGCAAAGTCAAACGCCCGTGCCATCTCTCCCAGGACGCGCTTGTCCCCATCGCCACAAAGGGCTCCTGCCTGGCACGTGTGGAATCCGGCCCCTGGGCTGCGTTAGGATGGGCCTTCCCATCACTGCCGGGTGCAGCTCCAGAAAGGGCAGCTGACCTTGTATACCAAAGGTGCTCAATCTACGTCCGGGAAAGGACACCGGGTGTGGTCCCAGCAAGTAGTAATTATAAGTATGGTTGTCAATCACTGAGCATCATCTGCTCCCTGGAGGGCCCATACGAGGAATGTGAACCTTCACTCATTTGGCCTGAGTGAAACACAGCTGATGTGTCCATTTCTCAGATGAAAACACTGAGGCTCAGAAGTCTCGCAGCTAGGACACCAGCGCTCCTTTCCCGAACCCCAACTCTCCCACCCTGACAAGGTAACAGGCCCAAATGGGTCATTCAGGTCAACTCCCCACTCCTGGGCGGTCTCCCCAGCCCCAGGCTCCACCCCGGCCCGGTGCTCCAGGACTACCTTGGTTGAGGTAGGTCAAAGTCTCTTCGTGCAGCTTCACAGCTGGGGACGTGGCGGCACACAGCACATACTGCAGGGGTGGCAGGCGGGCCTCGTTCTCGGGGGACAGCTGGGGCTCCTCCTGCTTGAAGATGGGCAGGGCGAGGACGTCGCTGCAACACAGGAGGGAGGGGTCAGGAGCAGGGTCCCCGGAGCCCATTCGCAAAGACAGGGCCATGTGGCCAGCCCTGGTGTCAAGGGCAACGCAGCCCAGCATGGTGCAGCAGGCGGGTTCAGCCTACCGCACCGCGTGTCACAGATACTCTAAGGTGCTTTCCAGTGAGGGAGACCAATCCTGGATGATTCTACTTTCACGCCAAGACCTTCGAGAGATTGATTCAGATGCCGCCTGGTTGCCATCCACAAGAGTCTGGCTTTTAGAATAAGAGCCCGAACAAAATTTTTAATCTTTTTAAATAAACTGTTCCAGTTATTGGCCACTTCTCAGACCAAGACAATTTCCTGTCCTCCGGATTCTGGAAACCATGCAAATGGAGAAACTGCTTCACCCACCCAAACTGAGACAACCCTCCACCCTTCTAAAAAAAAAGGACAGCTGGCCCATAAGCCCTATTTTAAGGGTCATACTAATATCTCCTAAACGCAAAACAAGAAGGACCTTGGTTTCTGTTCAGTTTTCTTACCCAAATGGAAAATACTGAGATGCTCAAAGATTCTTTTCCTCCACCTCTAAACAAAAATCCCCATCAGATCCAAAAAATCAGCCTCACATCAGCCTAGGACTGGATAACTTGTTTCTGGATGTATTTCTTAAGTGCCTTCCCAAGGAAAAGAGAAATCCTTGAGAACATGAAGGACCTGAAAGCAGGAGAGACTTGGTTAAGCTCTCTGGATTACGAACAGATTATGGCACGGACACCCATGCCAAAACAGTGCCCGTGCCCTCTACCCTCGGAGCATCCTGGGTTCTGAATCAGATTCACTGACCCCACTTCACTATATAAACAGCAGAGTCACTGGTATAATCTGCTCCTCAGACAGCACCACAAACGAGTAGCTCTAAAACACAGACCCGGCACACACCCCAACATGTCGCAACAACTCTCAGAAGGAAAAGTCTGGCTTGGGGCTCACGTGGAAAACCTCCCCTGTGGGGGGCCAGCCCTGCCACCATCCATGGCCCTGGCTCTCCCACCCCACACCTTCCTTTGCCCAGACCGGGGCATACTCCCAGCCCAAGAGGTTATCTAGGAACAGGGGAGAAGCAGGCAGGCGTGCTCCCCGGGCGATTGCATAATTTTGTGTTTGCCCAGACCACGTTAAGTTAATAATCCATGGGCTGGTGCCTTTAAATTTAAAAAAAGGGAGGGATGCAGGGGAGGAGGGTGGGTAAGAGCCATCACTCAACAGTAACTTGTTTCAAGCCTGGCATCCTTATTTGCTGAGCAATAAAGTCACCAGGACATGAAACAGAAGGAGGGAAGAAGGGAGTACAGGCCGCTACCTGGGAAGGTGAGACAACTTGCAGAGGTGCCGCTCAGTGAGGAGAGGACCAAAAAGAAAATGCACAAACTAAACAAAAGGACAAGACCTTCGCTCTAGAGCCAGGGGGACCAGAGGCATATTCACTGACCCTCACCTTGGCGTTCACCGAGGTCAACCTCTCCAAGGGTGAACACCCCAGCTTCCAAGAAGTGAAATTAAAATAGAGTGTGGGGACCTCCCTGGCTGTCCAGTGGTTAGGACTCCACGTTTCCACTGCAGGGGGCGCGGGTTCAATCCCTGGTCGGGGAACTAAGATCCCGCATAATGCTAGGCATGGCCAAAAAAAAAAAAGAGTGTGGACCAACATGCTTTTTAATCCATGCTCCCCAAACGACCTTTCACCCCAACTCGCACCTCACCTCACCCCGCTGAATGCAATACCAAACTCCTAAAAGGTACTCCCCCAAATCCCATCTCCGGAGCAGGGGCACCTCCCGCCCAAGAGGAGAATTATTCCCTAAAAGGATGACATTTTCGGTATCCAGAAAGTTTTAAATACACTCACTTCTCCACTCAGGGTCACCTCCAAACTTAGTTCTAATCTATGGCAACATACCGAATGGCCACAAACTATAAAATTCAGGCAAAATCACACCTAAAACTGCATGGTGCGGTACAATATATGTATCCCATTGTAGCATTTCAAGTCAGCGAACAGACACAGCCTTCTGCCAGGGATTAACATCTGCCCAGTAGGGGACTTGCCTGGCGGTCCAGCGGTTAGGACTCCACGCTTCCACTGCAGGGGGCACGGGGAAGTAAGATCCCCGCGAGCCGCAAGGCACGGCCAAAAAAAAAAAAAAATCTTCCCGGTGGGCTTAACATCCCCCAGAGCAGTCTCCCTCTGGTGACATCACCATGGTCTGCAGAGAAGCCATCAGTCCTTAATTAAGACCCTAGACTTCTGCCATCCCCTACCACTCTGGCCCATGATAAAACACAGCAGACACATTACATAAACCCAATCACTCCTTTGCCTTCTGAAATGGGGATGCCTTCGGGGACGACTACTGGACAAATATCTATCAAAAGCCAGGATTTCCAAATCACCTGTACTGCTAAATCTGACTTGAAACTTCTAGGGACCAAAAATAAAAATGAAATGAAGCATGCAGGACGGGCTCTCACTGTGGGGCAGCCTGTACCAGCGACTTCCCACCTAGGTCCCACAATTCACTTTCTCTGAGCTCACACCAAATGCCCTTTGGGTTAAATTAGGCACATTTCATAAACTGTGACTAGGATGGAAATAAAGACAGGCTACAGCTGGTTCAGGCGAGTTCAGAAAGTGAAATGACCGCCCATTAGTACCCGGCCAGCTGCACAACAGGGAAAAACAATCCTCCAGGAACTGAAGCTAACGGAGGTGCCACTTCCTTCAAGGGGACAGGGGAGAAAACTTTGCAAGACAGGCAGGACTTACTTTTCCCTTTGAAGAGCACTAGTCAAATCCCTGCAGAAGAAGAAAGATTTCCATCAAGGGCAATCAATGTGCGGGCCTCGGGCCTACACACGCAAGATCACCTGGTGGGAGGGGGGACCCTGTCCCTCCCAAGCCCCCGCCCGCCCCCGCCGGCCCGCGAGGCCCAGCGCAGGGCCGCGCTCGCCGCTCTCTCGCCCCTCGGCCGGAGCAAGGACACTGGAGAGGACGCGAGGCTCGGAGAGGGACCGGGCGGAGAGGGGCAAAGAGCAGGGAACTAGACTCCCCGGGATAGGCTCCAGACCGACGGCAGGAAGTTTCCTCTTCTCCGACGCGAGCGGGGAGAGGAGAGACAGGGAGGCGGACGGCCCCGGAGAGGCTGCGGCCAGAGATGCGCGCTCTGCGCCCGCCGGGGTCGTCGGGGAAGCAGCCCCCGCGGGCACCAGACTCCGCAAACCCGCCTCCCGGGGGGGTCCCCAACTCTGAGCGTCGGCTCCCGCTGGGGTCGGTCCGTCGGTCCCAGGCGGGACTCTGGGCGGGTCTCCCTCAGTCCCCCAAGGGCAGACAGAGGGGAGGCGGGGGCGCAGCGGGGGCGCTCCGGACCCCTGGCCCGGCCGCCCCGCTCCCGGCCCGCAGACCCCGGCCCAAGCCCCTTACCGCAGGTAGCTGCCGGAGTTGTGCTGGTTGTAGTGCTCGGGCTGCGTGTGCCAGAACAGCATGGCTGGGGCTCCGAGCCCGGCCCGACCCAGGCGCGCGGCGGACGGGACGCGGGGCGCGCCGACCTCTCTCGGTCACCTGCCAGCAGCACTCCCGACCGCTGGGTCCGCCCGCCCCCGCGCATTTATGGACTGCCCTGGGGGCGGGGCCTCAACCGGACCCGCCCCCAGGCCGCGCGGCCGGGAGATGGCTCCAGCGGCCGCCTCACCTGGTGACCCGCACGGGCGCGTCCTCCCCGGGAGCGAGCGCGCCTCCAGGGCGGCGACCGCGAGCGGGCGGCGCGGCCGCGGGCGGGGGCTGAGGCCCGGGCTCCATCCCGGCCCCCGGAGCGGGGCCCAGGTAACCATCACCGCAGCCCCGGTGTCACCGACGCGCCTCCTCCGCGCGCCCATTCGCGCGGCCCCAGGGCGGGTGCCCAGGGCGGGTCCCCAGAGCGGTACCGCGGTTGGGGAGAGGCCGCTGTGAGCTTGGATGTCAGGGACCCCTACCTTGCTCTGCCTGACCCCTTCCCTTGCTCTTGCTTTTTCATAGCACTGTGACACGCTCAGAAATCGTATTTTGTTTTGTTGTTTAATGTACGCTTGTGTATGGACTGTCTGTCTCCAAGAGGGCAAGGCTGTGGACTCTCTAATTCACTGTTCTATCCCCACCGCCTAGAAAAGTGCTTGGGACATAGTGAGTGCTCAATAAATATTAGCTGAATAAATATTTTTAAAAAGAAATGCATCAAGTGAGTAATCAGAGAAGGCTTCCTGGAGGACGCGACCTTGAGCTGAGGCCTTATAGATTCAGAGGAAATGCCTCTGTGAATATCCGGAGGGAAAGTGGTTCCAGGCAGGGCAACAGTAAGCAAGGCCCTGCGGCTGACCTACTTTGGTGTGGCCTGGGGCTGGGTGACCCAGGGGAGAGCTTAGGAGGTGAGGTGGGCACGGTGAGTGGGGCAGATCAAAGAGGGCCTGGCAGGCCCTGGCAAAGAAGCAGCTGGGCTTTTATTCTAAGTGTGTTTTCAGCAGAGGAGTTGCATGTATGAGCTGCCTTTTGGAAGTCTGGAAGGAGTGTGGGCAGTGGGTCACGGGGGTGGGGCAGTTAGGACGGAGTGGAGGTCAAAGAGCCATGACCCACACCCGAGTGACATTCACACCCCACCCCGTCCCCACGTTGGTCCAGTGCCTGGCACAGAAGAGCTGCACGTTCTATCCCGGACTGGTATTCAGAGCAAATGACGTCCCCCGGAGACTGCAGCCCAGAACTCCCAGCTCCCTCAAGCATGGGGGTGAGTCAAAGCCTCCCTCACTCTGCTCTCTAGGTCCCCCCTGCCCCACTGCAGCCACTGGTCACAACTGGCAACCACTTCCTCTGGGCAGCTCTGAGGGCCCACCACCTCCCCACTGCTCTCCTGCCACTCAGATCCCCCTTCACGGATGGATTTGTTGCACCAGCTACAGGCAGGACTATAAGCAGACAGCCCGCAGCCTTCCGCCCCAGGGGCTCTGTTGCGGAGAGCCTCCTTGCCCAAGGTAACCCCCTGTTGGGGTGACCCCAATGACTACCCACACAAAATATCAAAGTCTGGCCATCTCTGCTGATGGGCTGTTGTAGGCTTAGGATCCCCCGTGGGGCCAGTCAGAGCTGTCACGGGACCTTCTTCATACACTCCTGTTTCCTTCCCATCCCTTGCATGGGTGTTAATTTCAAGGGCACCTCCAAATAAACATCCTGAACACTAAGCTCCATCTGAGGGTCCATGACAAGTCCGGTGTTCACGTGGGAGGTGCTCTGAGGTGGTGTAGAAACAGCGTGCCCTCTTCTGGATTCCCTCACTGGGCAGATACCCCCAGAGCACCTGCCGTGTGCCAGGCATGGCCCTGGGTGCGAGACGCAAGCTTGCATTCTGACTGGAGAGGCCGGTGGGTGAGCAGCAATGACAGTGCAGTGTGATCAAGGATGTAGAGGCTGCCCTGTGAATGCAAGGGAGGACTTTGGAGCTCAGAAAAGTCTCCCAGGTAGTGTGATGTCTCCTGATGGATGGGCGGAAGTTTGGCCAATCTGTGAAATCAAGGCTGGACGAGGGTCTCCAGCTGAGCACGCAACCTGTGCAAAAGCCTGGAGAAAGGGCGTGGGAAGCATGGGAAGGAGGTGACCCTGATTCAAGTCCAGCTTTCCCACCTGGCTTTGTCAGGATGTGTGGGCCTGGATTGGGGTAAATGGACCGCATGCGGCCTCTCACGTCAGCATGGTCCTGGGACTTGCTTTGACTGTAGAATACAGGTGATCCAGTTCCAGTCAGCCCTAGGAAGCCAGGCAGCTTCTGCCTGCACTCTCCTGGAGCTCTGGACCACCGAGGGGAGAGTCCAACCGCCCCGCTGGAGAGCAAGGCCCACCAGGCCCCACCCGTTCGGGCCACCAGCAAGGGCCGTCTTGGCTGGGCCAGTGGATCTGCTCCAGCAGACACCGCATGGAGCAGAAAAGAGCCACCCACCGAGCCCTGCCCAGAACGCGGCCCTGAGAGCAAACACACAGATGCGGCTCTAAGCCACGAACAGGTGACATGGTTTGTCTCACACCACCGGAGAGATGATTACTGGACCCTTTGAACTTGCCTTTGGTGAATGGGAGTGATCAGGCTTCGTTTCAAGGGGGTGATGACACTTAGGGTCAGTGAGCGTAGCCTCTCGGGAATGACCAGCCTTATCTGTCCCTTGAGGTGACTTCAGACCTTCACTCCATTCCTAGATTTTGACTCTTTTGTTTCTGTTGATGCTGCACGGCTTGAGGGATCTTAGTTCCCTGCCCAGGGATTGAACCCAGGCCCTCGTCAGTGAAAGGGCCAAGTCCTAACCACTGGACCACCAGGGAACTCCCAGATTTTGACTCTCCTGAGTGTAGGATTGGCAATGCCCTTGGAGACTGCCTCTGAGTCATGCTGTGTGAACAAGGATGCGTACCCCTGCCTGTGACTTGTCATCGTTGCACAGTTAGGACCAGCCTGGGCCCCAGGGGCTCCCAGTCCTGTCAGGAGAAGACAGACGTGCAGGCGATAGCCTATCAGTCTCTCTTTTCATTTTGTAAATGTCCACAGTTCACTTATGGTGGACTTTTTTTTTTTTTTTTTTTTTTTGGCTGCGTTTGGTCTTCATTGCTGCGTGCGGGCTTTCTCTAGTTGCAGCGAGCGGGGGCTACTCTTCCTTGCGGTGCGCGGGCTTCTCATTGCAGTGGCTTCTCTTGTTGCGGAGCACGGGCTCTAGGCGCACGGGCTTCAGTAGTTGTGGCATGCAGGCTCAGTAGTTGCGGCTCACAGGCTTAGTTGCTCCTTGGCATGTGGGAGCTTCCCGGACCTGGGATCGAACCCGTGTCCCCTGCATTGGCAGGCGGGTTCTTAACCACTGCACCACCAGGGAGGACTATTGACTTTTACTCTGTGCCAGGCCTGGCGCCATCCCCTGGAGTTTGCCAATGCTGAGAAGTAGGCTTATCACCCCATCTCACAGATGAGGAAACTGAGGCTCAGGAATCTGAATGCCACAGCTGGGTTTCGAGGCCAGAGCTGAGAGTTCAGGGCCTGTGCTCTTTGGTTACCATCAATTCCTGTCCCGAGGCCTTGCGTTTCTTTCTTCACATGAGGCTGGGCAAACGTGCTGGGATCAGAGGTGTGTCTGCTCCTAAGGAGCGGCCTGGGGCCCCACAGAGCTGGTGGGCAGGGGTGTTCTCCTGGGGCGAGCCTCTCCCTTGGGCCCTATTATGCCCACAGGCTTGGGGACAGTGGGTTGCAAATACAGAGCGGGCAGCATCCTCCAGCTGGAGACCAGGCCCGCCCCCGCTGCTGTACACTCCGCCCAGGCAGGGGAATGGGATGGGCCTGGTGCTGGCAGGCGGGAGCCCTCCTGCACTTGGTGTCTGGCCTGTGGGGCCCTCTTGACTGTACCTCGGGCCCTGACTCCCGCTGAGGGGCAAAGCCCCAGGCAGGGAACACACCAGAAGCTCCCATCTGCTGAGCCCTGGCTCTACACAGGCATTCATTTCACGAATGCACTCTCTCCTCTACAGCCCTGCAAGGTTCGCTGCGATTACCCCAGGAGGCTCCAAACACTGGAACGACCTGCCCAAGGCGAGGGGACTGAGATCCCAGATTTGAACCCAAGCCTCCTGACCTTAGGCCTCTGGACCCGGTGCCCTGTGCCGGTGCCGCCTCTCGGCCCCCAGCCTAGGCCAGGGCATGGGTGGGGCAGCTGGCCCACCTCACCCCATGTGCACCCAACAGCTGGGGGAGGCAGGGGTCTCCAAGGCCCTCAGGAGCTGACAGCCCTCCTGAGGAAGCAGCAATCTTCTGTGAGTCTGTGCCCCCAGCGGGCTCTGGAATCTCCTAGGCAGGGCCCACGTCCTCCTTGGAAATGCGTCCCCTGCACGTGGCGTGGGGTCCTCACACAAAGGCTACTTAGGAGCTGCTCTTCTAATGTGAATGACTTGAACTGACATGAAACACCATGGGAGGGAATTCCCTGGTGGCCCAGTGGTTGGGACTCAGTGCTCACATGGTTGGGGCCGTGGTTCCATCCCTGGTCTAGGAACTAAGATCCCACAATGGGAGACGCTTCCGATAGGAAAATCACTAGTACTGTCGATTATGCAATTAACTAATGTTCTAGGAATAACATAGAATTACGTACAACATTCAAAAAGTTCAGCCCCCCCGACTTCCACCCCATCCCGCTCATCAGTGTGCCTCCTGGGGACTCTTCCCGAGCTGTGTGGCGCCCATGAGCACGCATGTGTCCGAAGGAGGCTGCAGGGGCCACACTAGGGCTGCCGGGGCTGCCCAGAGATCTTAGAGCTGGATAATCCTGGCAGGCTTCCTTGGGGAAGGAGAGGCCGGTAATCTGAGCTGGGTTCCAAGGTAGGTAAGATTTCTGTAGATGAAAGAAAACAGCAGGAGGTTCTCCAGGCATGAGGAAAAGCATGTGCAAAGGTGCCGAGGGAGGAGAAAGTGTGGTTCTCTAGGGGGACAACAAAGTGGGAGCCACAGGGAGTAAGAAGGGGCCAGGTGACCTCTGACTTCTGGGGAGTGGACTGGCTGTGTTGCGTTGGGTAAGTCACTTAACCTCTCTGTTGCAGAGTTGCAACGGACATTTACTGAGGAGTGCTCTTGGGATCAGCAGCTGTGGGCAGTGGGGGTGAAGGAGGGAAGATGTGGGCAGACGGGCGAGTTAAGCTATGAGACCTCCATGTATCCTAAAGGGACCCGGGGACTGGAATGGCCCTCCGAGTTTTCTAGAAATGGGACAAGGAAGTCAGGTCTTTGTATACTCACACTGACCAGTAGCATCAGGCACGGGTTGCCCCTGGGGAAGGGAGGGACCTTGGCAAAGTGACTCAGCTGGTGGCCAGTCCTAGAGAGGGACCCAGCCAGTGCTATGCTCTGAGCGCCTCGGCCTGGGAGGGCACACCTGGGCTGGACGTGACCATGCTCTCCGAGCCGAGCCTTTGTTTACGGAATGAAGACGCCGCCTGCGTCTTGGATACGTTGGGAGGACTAAGCAAGAGAGTGTTCAGGATGCTCCCAGCTTCCCTAAACACTGTCAGCTTTTCTGCTGCACATCACCAATCTGAGTGTTCACTCCTTCTCGAATGTTCCAAAGTGTGCAGTGGGTAAAAAACCCCAAGTCCAAGTTAGGATTACATTCTGATGCAAGTAACAGCAACTTCGACATAAAGACAGCTCAGATGAGATAGAGGTTTATTTCTCCCTCAAGTTCTAAAAGTCTAGAGTGTTGACACTGTCCGATACGGTGCCAATGAACCACATGCGGCCAGTGAGCAATTGAACCGTGGCTAGTCTTACAAATGAACCTGTCTACGAGACAGAAACAGAATCACGGACATTGAGAACAGACTGGTGGTTGTCGAGGTGGAGGGCACTGGGGGAGGCGTGGAGTGGGAGTTTGGGGTTAGCAGATGCACACTATTGTATAGAGAATAGATAGACAACAAGGTCCTACTGTAGAGCACAGGGAACTATATTCAATATCCTGGGATAAACCACAATGGAAAAGCATATTAAAAGAAAAAGAATGTATATATACGTATAACTGAATCACTTTGCTGTACGGCAGAAATTAACACAACGTTGTAAATCAACTAGATTTCAATATAAAAATTGATAAACAACAAAAAAGAAATATGGCTAGTCTTAACTGAGGTGTATTAAAAGTGCAAAGGGGCTTCCCTGGTGGCACAGTGGTTAAGCACCCGGCTGCCAACGCAGGGGACATGGGTTTGATCCCATGTCTGGGAAGATCCCACATATCTTGGAGCAACTAAGCCTGTGCGCCACAACTACTGAGCCCATATGCCACAACTACTGAAACCTGCGCGCCTAGAGCCTGTGCTCTGCAACAAGAGAAGCCACCGCAATGAGAAACCCGCACACCGCAACAAAGAGTAGCTGCCACTCGCTGCAACTAGAGAAAGCCCATGCACAGAAACGAAGACTCAAAGCAGCCAAAAATAAATAAATAAATAAATAAATGTATTTAAAAAAAGAAGTACAGGAATTCCCTGATGGTCCAGCAGTGAGGACTCCGCACTTTCACTGCCAAGGGCTCAGGTTCAATCCCTGGTCAGGGAACTAAGATCCCACAAGCCACAAGGTGCAGCCACAGGTAAATAAATAAACAAAAGTGCAAAGTACACAGCAGGTTCAAAGATTTTATATGAAAAGCAGAATGTAATGTAGCCCATCAATAATTTTTACACTGATCATATGATAAATGATAATATTTTGAATATACAGCTGGCCCTCGATATCCGCAGATGCGGAACCCTGGGATGGGGGGCAGGGGCAGCCGTAAAGGGCTCGAGCCTCCTTGGATTTTGGTATCTGCGGAGCTCCTGGAACCAAACCCCTGCAGATAGCAAGGGACAACTGTGTTGAGTTAAATACACAATATTATTAAAATTAATTTCACCCCTTTATTTTTACTTTTTTTTAAATGTGACTACTACTAGAAATTTTAAATTTAAATCTGTAGCTTGCATTATATTCCTATTGGACAGACTCGTCCGGAGCAGTGGCTCTCAACCCAAGATGGCTTTGCCCCCCAGAGGACACATGGCAATCTCTAGAGACATTTCTGGTTGTCCCAACGCAGGGTGTGGGGTGCATGTTGTGGGTAGAGGCCAGGGATGCTGCTAAACAGCCTACAGTGCACAGGACAGGCCCCACAGCAAAGAATTCTCTGGTACAAAATGTCAATAGGGCTCAGGTTGTGAAACTGTCCTAGAGGTAATGAGTGCCTGGAATTCTGCAGTGTCAGGAACCCAGCCTTCTGATACCTTGTTTCTTTGCCATGTGTACCTTCCACTTGCAAGGTCACAGCATAGTCTAAAATGGCTACAGTAATCAAGACAGTATGGTACTGGCACAAAAACAGAAATATAGATCAATGGAAGAGGCTAGAAAGCCCAGAGATAAACCCACGCACATATGGGCACCTAATTTATGACAAAGGAGGCAAGAATATACAATGGAGAAAAGACAGTCTCTTCAATAAGTGGTGCTGGGAAAACTGGACAGCTACATGTAAATGAATGAAATTAGAACACTCCCTAACACCATACACAAAAATAAACTCCAAATGGATTAAAGACCTAAATGTAGGCCAGACACTATAAAACTCTTAGAGGAAAACATAGACAAAACACTCTATGACATAAATCACAGCAAGATCCTTTTTGACCCACCTCCTAGAGAAATGGAAATAAAAACAAAAATAAACAAATGGGACTTAATTAAACTTAAAAGCTTTTGCACAGCAAGGGAACCATAAACAAGACAAAAAGACAACCCTCAGAATGGGAGAAAATATTTGCAAACGAAGCAACTGACAAAGGATTAATCTCCAAAGTTTATAAGCAGCTCATGCAGCTCAATATCAAAAAAACCAAATAACCCAATCCAAAAATGGGCAGAAGACCTAAATAGACATTTCACCAAGGAAGACATACAGATGGCCAAGAGGCACATGAAAAGATGCTCAACATCACTAATTATTAGAGAAATGAAAATCAAAACTACAGTGAGGTATCACCTCATGCCGGTCAGAATGGCCATTATCAGAAAATCTAGAAACAATAAATGCTGGAGAGGGTGTGGAGAAAAGGGAACCCTCCTGCACTGTTGGTGGGAATGTAAATTGATACAGCCTCTATGGAGAACAGTATGGAGGTTCTTTAAAAAACTAAAAATAGAACTACCATATGACCCAGCAATCCCACTACTGGGCATACACCCTGAGAAAACCATAATTCAAAAAGAGTCATGTACCACGATGTTCATTGTAGCTCTATGTGCAATAGCCCGGACATGGAAGCAACCTAAGTGTCCATCAACACATGAATGGGAAAAGAAGATGTGGCACATATATACAATGGAATATTAGCCATAAAAAGAAATGAAATTGAGTTATTTGTAGTGAGGTGGATGGACCTAGAGTCTGTCATACAGAGTGAAGTAAGTCAGAAAGAGAAAAACAAATACTGTATGCTAACACATATATATGGAATCTAAAAAGAACCAAAAAAGGTTCTGAAGAACCTAGGGGCAGGACAGGAAGAGGTAGACACAGACAATGGACTTGAGGACATGGGGTGGGAGGGCGATGCTGGGGCAAAGTGAGAGTAGCATCGACATATATACACTACCAGATGTAAAATAGTTGGCTGGTGGGAAGCAGCAGCATAGCACAGGGAGATCAGCTTGGTGTTTTGCGATGAGCTAAAGGGGTGGGATAGGCTCAAGAAGAAGGGGATATGGGGACACGTATGTGCATATGGTTGATTCGCTTTGTTGTGCAACATCAAATAACACAGTATTGTGAAGCAATTATACTCCAATAAAGATCTATTAAAAAATAAAAATAAAATGGCTGCTGGAGCTCCAGCCATTCTGTTCTGACAGCACTCCCATCAGCCACAAAGAGGCGCAGAATAAGGGCACATCTCTCTCTCTCTCTCTTTTTTTTTTTTTTTTTGGCTGCACCTTGCAACATGTGGGATCTTAGTTCCCCGACCAAGGATTGAACCCCTGCCCCCTGCAGTGGAAGTGCAGAGTCTTAACCACTGGACCGCCAGGGAAGTCCCACATCTTCTCTCTTCACGGAAGATGTACACACCATTTCTTCTTACTTACAATGATTGTAAACCTAGTCACCTGGCCTCACCTTGCTGTATGGGAAACTGGGAAATACAGTTCTTAAGGTATGGCATATGCCCAGCTAAAATCAGGGGTTTCTTACCAAGGAAGATGGGAGAATGGATCTGAGGAGGAGACTAGTATCTGCCAGGGGCACCAGGCAAGACATATTATTCCCATTTTACAGAGGAATAAACGGAGGCACGTAGGTGAGGGGACTTGCCAAGACACAGAGTAAGGGCATTTTCCAGCACGAGCTGAGGTCTCCCGACTTCCCGTGCCTCTTCCTCACACCTGCTACCCTGCAAACTTGGCTAAATCACATTTTTGTCCTTGGAATCGGCCAATTACCCATATCGTCATCTCCATCACGGTGCCAGTTCCTCTGGCGAGAACTTCACTCGCTCTCAAAAATGCTCCTTCACGTTCAGGTAAAGTCTACCTTCCTGAAACCAGCCACAGTGGCAGTGCAGGCTTCTTTTTCTAAGTGCACACACACACACACCCTTCCAGAGTAACTTTTTCTCCTGTCTTGGGATGACAACACCTGTGGGTGTAGGGGATGCCTCAGTGTGCTGTCCAGGCATCCCCTTTAGGTCCAAACACCTGTCCCACCCTTGCCCAGCCCTGGGAATGCTGGCTGCTGACACTTTACAGCTGGGCACCTCTCTGGAACTTTCCCTCCTCTGTCATGTCCCCTTCACTGGGGCCGCCTACACCCAAGGGCTGGTCGACATGACATGTAAAGGTCTGGTTCCCACGCCCCAGCTTGGGACAATGCTGCCAGGCCATCGCAGCGTCAGAGCTGCCATGGGATTGGCTGACGCCTTCCTTGCATCTGCCTGGCAGTTCAACTCTCCCCTCCGTGCACTTCATTTACACACACCCTTACATCCATGCCAACAGCACTCCCCCAGAAACTTCCTGCACCCGATCTCCATCTCAGAGTCTGCTCTCGGGGGGTCTCTCCTAGGATGGCAGGTGGGAGATGCACAGGGATGAGGGGAGGGGCAAAGCCCTCGGCTCTACCATTCGCCAGACCTGGGGGTCCTCTGAGTCTCACTGTCCTAGTCCCGTCCCTGTCATCTGTTAGCTTATTCATTCGTTCATTTAACAAGTATTTTTTGAGCTCTATTACTGGTCGGGCAACCACACAGATGGTGCCCATCCTCACAGAGCTGAGGCTTTGATACCGGGAGACAAATGTGCAAACAAACACGCGGTCCCACGGCGGGGTGTGGGATTGGGAGGAAGCAAAGGCACAATGGGCGTGGGAGGGCTCCACAGCCTGCCAAGCCCTAGGAAGGAGCAGAATTCTGCACCCAGGGGTCGCTACTCCCACCTGCAGAACCCGATTCTGCAGGAGCCTGGGGTTGCCAGGGAGCCATGCTTCCCTCCTGGGCCTTGGGTACATTCAGGAGGCAGTTCTGTCCATTGGGCAGCTCCCTGCTCTTCCCAGGGTGGCCTGAGGAGTCCTGAGAGCTGTCCCCTTGGAACCAGGCACACTACCCATACGTCCAGGACCCCACGTTCACCAGCAATTCCCCCGCTCCTACCATGCCACCTCCAGTGGTCAGGAGCCGGGAGACATTTCCTCACTGTCCTGTCCACCAGTGCAGACTTTGCCCTGGTTGCCTAGAATATTTTGACTCCTTCCCCATGCTTGACCGACTATTTCATTGAATCTAAGATGCTCCCAATTGTAAGATGTCCTATTATTTTATGGACCGATAAGAGAAAACACTGGGAATTAAACTCTGACACAATGTTTTCTTACCACTTAGAATCTGCATTTTGCTCTTCTTGAAAGATCTCATTTTCTTTACTGAGACATCTGTCTCTCTTGTGAACACACAAAGAAGGAAAGCATAAGCAAAGGAGATCATTTAACTTATTTCTAGAAGTTCTCTATATTTTCAGGTACAACTCTTCTGGGTCCCCTTTTAACTCATAGTAGTCTGTTATAGGTTCTGCATTTGGGGATGGAGCATTGATGGTGCAGCGTTTATGAGCACTGTTTGTTCCAGAATTTTCTTCCAAGCTGCAGATACCTCAACTGCACCCTTTTTTATTTTTGGTTTTTTTTTTTTTTTTTTTTGGCTGCATTGTGTGGCATGTGGAATTTCCCTCACCAGGGATCAAACCCACACCCCCTGCAGTGGAAGCACGGACTCTTAACCAGTGGACCACCAGGAAAATCCTGCACCCTTTTTTTGTGTGTGTGGTACGCGGGCCTCGCACTGTCGTGGCCTCTCCCGTTGTGGAGCACAGGCTCCGGACGCGCAGGCTCAGCGGCCATGGCCCACGGACCAAGCCGCTCCACGGCATGTGGGATCTTCCTGGGCCGGGGCACGAACCCGTGTCCCCTGCATCGGCAGGCGGACTCTCAACCACTGCGCCACCAGGGAAGCCCCCTGCACCCTTTTTAAAAAAAAATTTATTTTGTTGAAGTATAGTTGATTTACAATGTTGTGTTAGTTTCTGGTGTACAGCAAAGTGACTCAGTTATACATATATACATTCTTTTTCATATTATTTTCCATTATGGTTTATCACAGGATATTGAATATAGCTCCCTGTGCTATACAGTAAGACTTTGTTTTTTTTGTGGGGGGTGGGGGGTACGCGGGCCTCTCACTGTTGTGGCCTCTCCCGTTGCAGAGCACAGGCTCGGGACACGCAGGCTCAGCGGCCATGGCTCACGGGCCCAGCCGCTCCGCGGCATGTGGGATCTTCCCGGACCAGGGCACGAACCCGTGTCCCCTGCATCGGCAGGCGGACTCTCAACCACTGCGCCACCAGGGAAGCCCCTGCACCCTTTTGATGGAGGTGTTTCACAACCTTATAAAGAAGTTTCATGTATGTACGGGCAATGCCAACTCCATCACAAAACTGGCAAATGGCCAAGAGCCATCACCAATGGTCAGAAGCATCCTGATTTGAGAGACATGAAAATGTGGAGGAAAGAAAATAAATAAATAAAAAATTTAAAAAATCATGTCTTAGAATCGGTGAAATATGCTGGTTTATCACAATTGTGAATCCCACCTTCTTAAGGTCAAATTTTTAAACTACATTTCCCAGCCTCCCTTGCAGATCTGTGACCTAGTTTCTACCAATAAGATGCACTCATCAAAGGCTCAGATTTGGAAGTGACAGGAAGAAGCAGGCTGTGCAGAGGTCATCCGTTTTGCTGGCATGGGTGGCAGCAGAAAAAGTGTTTCTGAGGCTAATCAGACCAATTAAGCAGGACCGTTTCTGGGAGCATTGCTTAGACTTGCTTCTTCAGCCCTTCTAACAATTCTGCAGGAATGAAATTCCTTTCTGCCCCCAGCCAGGTAGAATTGCCCATCTAAGATCTCTTCTTTCCTTCTTCTTTGTTAAAATAAACAAACAACAAGAAAAACCTCTGATCTTGCTGGGGCTTAGCAATGTGTGGCCAACTGAAAACCTACATTTCCCAGGCTCCCTTGGAGAGCTAACCACATGACTAAATTCTGACCAATGAGATGTGAGTAGAAGTTGGTGGGTGGACCTTTGGGGGGTGTTCCTTAAAGGTGAGCTGACTTCAGTGTATCCCACAAAGTAATGATCCTCAGATGGGGTGGTGTGGGTCAGCTCCCCAAAACTAAAATTTCATCTTATTATTGTTCATTGTAACCATAGGTCACATATTCAAGGGAAGTATCTTCAAAAACAAAATCACACCCTGAAATGCATATTTGCAATTATGGTAATGCAAGAAAGATATAAAACCTTAGTTCTCTCCACTGTCTGTTGATAACCCCCTGCCCATGGAGAATGCTTTTGGCTCTGCACACACGTTCATACTTAGTGTCTGGACCCCAGTCAGCTACAGAAGAAATTGCTGGGCACAAATTGGCAAAGTGCTTCTGTACCTAATGTTAATGTAGGAAATTGTTGACAGGCTAGACTCTGAGTTTATTGCCTTGCCCTTTTTGCAGGTAAATTTTGAATTCCCTGACCACTGATTTGGGTTTT
Source organism: Aethalodelphis obliquidens (assembly GCF_003676395.1). Taxonomy (NCBI): domain Eukaryota; kingdom Metazoa; phylum Chordata; class Mammalia; order Artiodactyla; family Delphinidae; genus Aethalodelphis; species Aethalodelphis obliquidens. The sequence continues at coordinate 9,747,176 of NW_020837991.1, read as the reverse complement.
ATTTTGTACTTACAAGATGTGTCATTGAATAGAAATGAATGTCCCTAACTAGGGGAGGTGATGGATGTGTTAATTAGCTTGATCTTGGTAATCATTCCACAGTGTATATGCATACCAAATCATCACATTGTGCATGTTAAATATATTCAATAACATGTGTCAGTTATTCCTCAATAATTTCAAAGTTAGGGGAACGAAATTCATGTCCACCTTATGGAAAACCTATATTTAAAACTCAGTAAATACTGTTTTTCCATCTAGTTTGCCCTACATCCCTTTTCATATTCTCAGAAGTTGATTTTGTTTCCTGGTGGTCCTATCTCTTACTGTTTTAAATGGGAATAAGTCCTGCTGATGAAGCTTTAAATTATTATTATAAGTCTCTTTGCAGATTAAGTATCCCTTGTTTAACATTTGTTTCAATGTGCCATTACCTACTCCACACAGTAGCATTCTTCAACATTATATTCTGTTGAACCTAGTAGAGAAATCTGAGTATCATCTTCCCCACCTAAATAAGTACCTAAATGCTTATGTAAATATAGTTTATGGCAAAGAAAACTGGAAGGGAGAGCTGAATCGGTTGATCAATAATATCCTTTTGCCCTTGCCTTTTCATGCTCCCTGCTGCCTTGAAGGCAGCTGTGAAGGCTGGAGCTCAGGCAGCCATCTTGTGAAGGCTAAATGCCCATTCTAACATTGTCTGAGCAGAAAGACAAAAGCAATCGAATCCCTGAAGACATCATAGAGACACTATTTCAGCCCTGAATTGCCCATCAGATCATTTTTTATTTTAATATTTATTTTTTATATATATTTGTTTAATTTTATTCTTATTTGGTTGCACCGGGTCTTAGTTGCGGCATGCATGTGGGATCTAGTTCTCTGACCAGAGATCAAACCCGGGCCCCCTACATTGGAAGCACAGAGTCTTAACCACTGTGCCACCAGGGAAGTCCTACCCATCAGATCTTAAATGATATTAATTGATCCTAATTTGGTACTGGGGGCTGCAAGTTACAGAATCTAAAGTTTTAAAATTGGGTGAATGGAGAGGGTTGGGTTTGAGGCTATAAAGGTAAAGATGTGACAGGCTGGAAAGTTGTTGCCTTTAATCATATAGTAGTGAAACATTTGGTCAAATTGTTGCCTGTGGTCCTTTGGAAGCTGGATTCTGTGCCACCCAAGTCTGTAGGTTAGCACAGATGGTGGAAAGGGGGCAGAACATTGGCATGTGTTGACTCAGCTCATTCTGGCTGCTCTGAGCCAAGTTCTACAAGGAAAAGAAAACCGAGTCGAGAGCCACCTGGTTGGCAAAGGAAGGAAATACCACTCTGCCTACAGCCTGAATTCTAAATTGGTTGAGGGTCCTGGTTTGGAGCCTTAAAGAGTTGAATTCCGCTGCTCCACAACTCCCCCACCCCCCACGCCCGCCACCCCATATCCCCCATGCTGTGCAATGAATGTGAAGAAACAGTCTTAGCTGGGGACAAAAAAATGGTCTCGCATCCTTTTCAGTCTCACTCTAGTGAGAGTTTTCTGCCAGATGAAGGGGGCAAACCCACCAGGAAGATTGGATTAAGGGTGTGATTAAGGGTGTTGCCTTCCCACCTGAACCTATTGTTTCAAATGACCTCAAGGCAGGGGCAGAAGGGGATGGGTCAAGGGGGATGGGCAAAGAGGGTGGGCCAAGGAAAAGAGGATAGAGATCTATAGTTACAGAGCTCAATATTTTCAGACTAAAAAAGTCATTGCAGTATATATAATTGTCATGGGATTAGTGTCCAGGATACATTAAGAAGTCCCATAAATTAGTGAGAACAAGACAACACATTCAGTTGAATAAGGGGCAAAATAATTGAAGAAGAATTGCCCAGAGAGAAAACACAAATGGCCCGTAAGCATATAAAACACTGTTCAACCTAATTAGTAGTCAGGAAAATACAAATTTAGGCCATGAGATAAAATTTCACAGCCTGGCAAAAACTTTAAGTCTGAAATACCAAGTGTCGGACACTTGTGCAACAGTGCTGAGGATGGTGTAAATTGGCAAACCACTGTAGTAAATGTTAAATGTGGACATTCCAAGCCCTAGCAATTCTACCCCTAAGTATACTCTCTGGAGAAATTCTTGAACTTGTGCACCAGGGGTCAGAGCAGAAGTGTTCATAAAAAAGAGGAGCAGTAGCCACCTTCAACTGTAGAACAGATTAACAATTTTGGTATGAACAAATTCAACACAGAAATACATACAGCAGTGAAAATGAAATAAAAACAGTCACATGCATCAATGCAGTTAAATCTCAGAAACATAATCTTGAAAGGAAAAACTCAAGTTGCAAAAGAATTTTTTCTATTTATAAAAAGTGTAAAAACAGGCAAACTAAACAATACCTTGTAAAGGGATACATAACTATGTAGAAAAATACGGATTTTAAGTGCCAATGGGGGGAAATGGGGAGTTGCTTTAGTTTTTAAATGCCCATATATGTATATGCACTCTTTTGTATGATACACATATAAAAACAAAACAAAAAATTCACAATAAAAACAAAACAAAAAGTTGTTGGGGAGGCAAGTTATTGGGCTATGATTACTCACACATAGATCTGACCAGGAGAAATAGCTCTAACATAACAGTCAGAGACTCCAAAGTCCCACTTTCAATAATGAATAGAGCAACCAGACAGCAGATAAATAAGGAAATAAAGGACTTGAATATCACTTTAGACTAATTGTACCTAATAGGCTTATACAGAACATACACCCAACAACAGCACAGTATACAGTTTTCTCAAGTGCACACAGGATATTCTCCAGGATGGACAGTATGTTAGGTCACAAAACAAGTCTTAATAAATTTAAAAAATTGAAATCATACAAAGCATTGTTTCTGATCACAACGGAATGAAACTAGAAAGCAGCAGCAGAAGGAAAATCAGAAAATTCACAAATGTGTGAAATTAAACAACCCACTCTTTAACAACCAACAGGTGAAGAAAAAAATCAAAATGAAAATTAGAAAATACCTTGAGACCAATAAAAATGAAAACACAACATACCAAAACTTATAGGATGCAACAAAGCAGTGCTAAGAGAGAATCTATGGCTGTACGTGCTTACATTTAAAAAAAGAAAGATCTCAAATCAACAACCTAACTTTATACCTTAAGGAACCAGAAAAGGAAGAACCTAAAGCTGGCAGAAGGAGGGAAATACTAAAGATTAGAGGTAAAATAGAGAATAGGAAAACAATAGAGAAAATTAATGAAACCAAGAGTTTCATTCTTCAAAAAGATCAACAAAATTGACAAACCTTTAGCTAGACTGACAAGAAAAAAAGAGAAAAGGGTCAAATAACTAAAATCAGAAATGAAAGAGGAGACATTCTACCAATTTTACAAAAAAGGTTTACAAGAGAGTACTATGAACAACTGTATACCCCCCCTAATTGAATGACCTAGATAAAATAGACAAATTCCTAGAAATACTCAACCTACCAAGACTGGATCATGAAGAAAATAGAAAATATGAACAGACCTATAACTTGTAAGGAGACTGAATCAACAATAAAACACTTCCCAACAAAGACAAGCCTAGGACCAGATGACTTCACTGGTGAATACCACCCAAACACTTAGAAAAGAACTAACATCAATCGTTCTCATACTCTTCCAAAAAACTAAAGAGGAAGGAACAATTCCTAGCTCATTCTATGAGGCCAGCATTACCATGATACCAAAGCCAGGCAAAGACATTATACGAAAAAACAGACCAATATCCCTTATGAACATTAATGCAAAAATCCTCAACAAAATACTGGCAAACCAAACTCAACAGCTTATTAAAGGGATTATTCACCATGACCAAGTGAGATTTATTCCTGGAATGCAAGGATAGTTCAACATATGAAACGCGGTCACTCTTATACACCCCATTAACAGAATGAAGGACAAAAACTGCACACATTTATCTCAATTGACACAGAATTGCATTTGACAAAATTCAACACCCTTTCACGATCAAAACACTCAACAAACTAGAAATAGAAGGAAACTACCTCAACATATGGAAAACTCACAGCTAACTTCATACTCAATGCTGAAAGATTGAAAACTTTTTCCCTAAGATCTGGAACAAGTGAAGGATGACTGCTTTCATCACTTCTGCTCCACATAGTACTGGAAGTCCTAGCCACAGCAGTTAGGCAACAGAGAGAAGTAAAAGGCATCTAAATTGGAGGTGAATAAGTAAAAGTACCTCTGTTCACAGATGACATGACCTAATATGTAGAAAATCCTAAAGATTCTACAAAAGAACTGCTAGAACTAACAAACAAATTCAGCGAAGATATAGAAGCAACATGCAAAAATCAGTTTGCTTCTCAAGTAACTTTGTTCTGAGGATTTTGTAAGCTAGAAACTTTTTTTTGGAGATTTAAAATAACTTAAGGATGTAGTAAAACACTGCAAGAAAAAAGATATCTTTAAAAATTAAAGATGAGTTGGTAGAAAATCCATGCAAGAAAGGAAATATAAAGTATACTAATTCACTCTGCAGAAAGTATATTTACATATAAACATTTAATACATAGTCAAGAAATATATGAGTTTAAAATAAAAATAAAACCAATAAACAGTTTCCTATCTCAGCCACCAACATTTTCTAGACTTTTCCTGAAGTGATTTAAAATGGAATGACTTTTAACTAATAAACCTGTTTTGTTACTGTTATTTTTTTATTGTTCTAACGCAGACTTGGAAAACTGACAGGCAATCATGTACATGAGTAGGATTTGACTGGCAAATGTTGCTGTAGGTAACACTGTAAAGAGCTAACTATTGTGCTGTCTTTCCCCAAAAATACCAAAAGAAAGGAGAGCTAGAGTCTGGGACAACAACACTCTATACATTTCTCCTGATAATTCATTCATTTTGGGGGGAGAAAAATCTCAGTTGTGCATTTTGGTTTTGTTTGTTTAATTGGTTTGAAGAAGTGTCAAGTTACATGTGATTTTAAAAATAGGTGTGTGGGGCTTCCCTGGTGGCGCAGTGGTTGAGAGTCCGCCTGCCGATGCAGGGGATACGAGTTCGTGCCCCGGTCCGGGAAGATCCCACATGCCGCGGAGCGGCTGGGCCCGTGAGCCATGGCCGCTGAGCCTGCACGTCCGGAGCCTTTGCTCCGCAACAAGAGAGGTCACAACAGTGAGAGGCCCGCATACCGCATTAAAAAAAAAAAAAAAAATTAGGTGTTTGTGTGTGTACTGTTTTTGTTGTGTTGGTGTATGTGTGTTTCCTGAACTTAAGAAACTTACTGTTTTTCTGCACACAGAGATGAAGAAAGTTGAAGATGGGAAAACTTTCTCTGTAGACCAGTTTTCAAGTATTACTCTCGTTTTCATCCAATTTCTCATGGCTACCATTACCAGAAATTCATACCATTACTGCCAAAACCTCTCTTGGAGGTGTTTTAGGTAAATCAGTTTCAAAGAGTCTTGCAGTTTCTATGAAGGGCATGTTCTGAGCAAGATTTCTTATACTTCCTTTCTTTCATGAACACCATCCTGTCTTATTTCTTCCTTCCTAGAGTTTCTTGGTACCTTTCATCTACTGCTAACCACTTTCCTTTCCTACTTTTCTCAACTGTACTTCACTATTACGTGCCTCCTTGCAATGTAGTACTTTTTTTTTTTTTTTTTTTTTTGCGGTACACGGGCCTCTCACTGCTGTGGCCTCTCCCGTTGCGGAGCACAGGCTCCGGACGCGCAGGCTCAGCGGCCATGGCTCACGGGCCCAGCCGCTCCGCGGCATGTGGGATCTTCCCGGACCGGGGCACGAACCCGCGTCCCCTGCATCGGCAGGTGGACTCTCAACCACTGCGCCACCAGGGAAGCCCCAATGTGGTACATTTTAATACCAGGAAGAAGAAAACCTTCTCCTTTATTTTAACTTTTAATCACATTTTTATTTCCATTTTTTGACAGGGACTATTTTGAATAAATAATTTTTAAAGGTAACTTGAATAAACCCATTTAAAATTTTTAGAAAATCAGTTCATTTCCATACACTAACAATGAACAATCCAAAAAGGAAATTAAAAAAAAAAAGTTCCATTTACAATAGCATCAGAGAGAATAAAATACTTAGGAATTAACTTAGCCAAGGAGACAAATGAGTTGTACACTGAAAGCTACAAAACATTGCTGAAATTAGAGAAGACACAAATAAGTGGAAAGACATCACATGTTAATGGATTATAAGACTTAATGTTGTTAAGTTGTCAATACTACCCAAGTGATCCATAGATTCAATGCAATCCTTATCAAAATCCCAATGTTTTCTTGCAGAAATAGAAAAAAATCCTCCCTAAAATTCACAGACTCTCAAGGGACTCTGAATAGCCAAAACAATCTTAAAAAAGAAGAAAGTTGGAAGAGTCACTCTTCCTAATTTCAAAACTTACTTAACAAAACTAATACTGGCATAAAGATAGACATACGGAACCACGGAATTGAATAGATAGACCACAAATAAATCCTTGTGTATAGAGTTAAATAATTTTTGGCAAGGATACCAAGACCATTCAATAAGACAAAAACCATTTTTTCAATGAATAGTGTTGGGAGAAGTGGATATCCACATGCAAAAGAATAAACTCGAATTCTTACCTTACATCATATACAAAAATTTACTCAAAATTCATCAAAGACCTAAATGTAAGAATTAAAGCTATAAAACTCTTCTAAGAAAACACAGGAGAAAAGCATCACGCATAGGATTTGGCAATGATTTCTTGAATATGACACAAAAACACAGGCCACAAAAGCAAATATCAACAAACGGGACTACATCAAACTTTAAAACTTCAGCAAAGAAATAAAAACTATAAAAAAAAGAACCCAATTGAAAATTCTAAACTAAAAAATGTAACATCTGAAATTAAAAATTTACTGGCTTTATTTAATAGCAGTTTGTAAATGTCAGCAGCATCAGTGAACTTGAAGAGAGATTAGCAGAACGGATCCAATCTGAAGAACAGAGAGGAAACACTGGAAATAAAATGAACACAATCTTGGGGAACTGTAAACAATATTCAAATCCCTTACACACTTGTATTTAGGGTCCTAGAAAGAAAAGAGAAATAATCAACAAGGACCTACTGTATAGCACAGTGAACTATACTCAACATTTTGTAATAACCTATAAGGAAAAGAATCTGGAAAAGAATATATATATAAAACTGAATCACTGTGCTGTACACCTGAAACTAACACATTGTAAATCAACGATACTTCAACTTAAAAAAAAAGAAAAGAGAGATAACATGGGGTAGTAAAAATATTTGAAGAAATAATGGCCAACGTTTTCTCAAAGTTGGTGAAGGACACACATTCACAGATTCCAGAAGGTAAGCAAACCCCACAAAGAATAAATACCAAAATATGGCAACTAGGCATGTAATTGTCAAATGGGTGAAAACCAAAGATAAAGCAAAAACTTTTTAAAAAATCAGAGAAAAATAATGCATTACATTCAGAAAATCAATGATAAAAACTGTGGCTACCCTCCCATCAGGAAAAATGGGAGCCAAAGACCATGGAATGACATCTTTAAAATGCTGAAAAACATCCAGAATGCTTTATTCATTGAAAATATTATTAAACAATGATGGAAAAACAAAGAGATTTTCATATAAATGAAAACTAAGACAATTGCTAGCAGATGTGCACTATGAGGTCTTTGCTATGAGGTAGCAAAGACCATCTTCAGGCTGATTACATAGAATATTCAGGAAGGAACGAAGAGCAAGAGAAATAAAAAAAGAAATATGTGGGGACTTCCCTGGCGGTCCACTGGTTAAGACTCCGCACTTCCATTGCAGGGGGCGCATGTTCAATTCCTGGTTGGGGAACTAAGATCCCACAGGCTACGCAGTGCAGCCAAAAAAAAAAGGTAAGAAATATGTGGATAAATATAATAGAATATTGTCCCTCTTAATGTATTTTTATTTAATTTATTTTTAATAAATTTATTTATTTATTTATTTATTTTTGGCTGCATTGGGTCTTCTTTGCTGGTGTGGGCTTTCTCTAGTTGCGGCGAGCGGGGTCTACTCTTTGCTATGGTGCGTGGGCTTCTCCTTGCGGTGGTTTCTCTTGTTGCAGAGCACAGGCTCTAGGTGCGCTGGCTTCAGTAGTTGTGGCACACGGGCTCAGTAGTTGTGGCTCACAGGATTAGTTGCTCCACAGCATGTGGGATCTTCCCAAACCAGGGTTTGAACCCATGTCCCCTGCATTGGCAGGTGGATTCTTAACCACTGCACCACCAGGGAAGTCCTGCATTAAGGTATTTTTAATTTAAGGTGTGTACATTAATGCTATTGCACACAATAGACTACAGTATAGTGTAAACCTAATTTTATATGTACTAGGAAACCAAAAAAATTCTGTGACTCACTTTATTGCGATATTCACCTTATTGCAGTGGTCTGGAACAAAACCTGCAATATATTTGGAATATGCCTGTAAATGTATCTATACAGTTTCAAGCTTCCTGCATTTTACATGAAGTGGTATAATATTATTATTTGTTTCTATGTAATTCCATTGTGGTCGGAGGACATACTCTGCATGATTTCAGTCCTTTGTTAAAAATTTATTAAGATTTGTTTTAATGCTCAGCATCCAGTTTATCTTGGAGTAAATACCTTGTTTTCCCTCTAATATCAGGAATTAGACAAGGATGTCCATTCCCACTACTTGTATTAAACATTGTACTAGAGGCACTAGCTAGTGCAATAAGGCAAGTAAAAGAAATAAAAGGTATGCAGATCAGAAAGGAAGAATCAAACCTATCTCTTTTTTCAAATGACATGATTGTATTTTACATAGAAAATTCTTACCTAGAACTCTGTAAAACAATGACAAGGATTTAAAAGTTAATTTAGCAAGATCACACAATATAAGTCAGTGTGCAAAGAGTTGGAAATTTAAATGAAAATACATTCCAAGTATACCATCAAAAGGTGTATAATACTTAGGAGTGAATTTAACCAAAGATGTGCAAGACCTGGATCAGTGGAGAGACATATCAGTGTCATTAGGGAAAGACTCAATATTGTTAAAATGTCAGTTCTTAGATTTGTCTATAGATCCAATGTAGTCTCTATCTCATTAGGCTTTTTATTTTCTAGAAATTGACAAACTGATTCTAAAATCTGTATGAAAATCCCAAGGACCCAGCATATCTAAAGCAGTCTTGAAAAAGAGGAACAAAATGGATGGACTTCATACTACCTGACCTCAAGATTCACCATATGCTTTAGTAACCAGGTCAGTGAGATACAGGCATGAGGATCAGATGTCATGGAACCCAGACATAGATCCACATTTACTCAGTCACTTGATTTCCAACAAGCAGTATCCTCTTCTGTAACTATTCCCTTAAGAAACCAATTTTGCTCTGGTTAAGAGTGAATACCTAGGGGGCACCAGATGACCATGACCATGAAACTGAGCTGCCCAACATGAGCTGGAGGTTGTCAGATCATCCCACCATCAAATGGATGGAATTGGGCTCATGCAAGTCCTGGAAGCACAAGGAAGGCACACGAGCAGCTGGCTCACCCACCCACTAGCAATCTCTCCCTCAACCCACCCTAAGACCAGTTGAGGAAAGCACTGAAGCCCCGTTCAGATGGCCCTGAACAATATGTGGCAGCCAGCTGAAGATAAACCCCCGAGGAGCGACAGCCCAGCTCAGCGGTGTGCTGAAAGACAGTGGCAATGGGACATCCTCCCAAGGCCAAAACTCCAACCAGTACATCACTGCACGATCCTATAGATGATGTGAAGTGAGGATCCCTCCCGATTTGTGGGTGGTAGTTAAGGTCAGGGTAAGGAATTTGGAAGTAGCTAGATGAAAAACTGATAGCAAGGTTAGAGAAAGAATGGGCCCATCATGTGACAATATTTGTGTCTTATGTGAACGCTTCCCATTCTGAATACCCATTGCAGAGGAGGTTTTTAGTCATCCCTCTCTTTCCCCAGCCAGCACTTACTCGTTGACAAAGTGGAACAGTGATGGCAGAGGTGGAGGTTGAATGTTGGCACAACAGCATGGAATTGATCACTCTAAAACTGTTTTATTTACAAAACAGAAACAGACTCACAAACTTAGAGAATGAATTTATGGTTACCAGGGGGAAGGGTGGTGGAGAGGGATAGATTGGGAGTTTGGGATTGACATGTACACACTGCTATATTTAAAATAGATAACCAGGGCTTCACTGGTGGCGCAATGGTTAAGAATCTGCCTGCCAATGCAAGGGACATGGCTTCGAGCCCTGGTCCAGGAAGATCCCACATGCCACAGAGCAACTTAAGCCCATGCGCCACAACAACTGAGCCTGTGCTCTAGAGCCTGTGAGCCACAACTACTGAGCCCACATGCTACAACTACTGAAGCCTGCATGCCTAGAGCCCATGCTCTGCAACAAGAGAGGCCACCACAATAAGAAGCCCGCACACCGCAACGAAGAGTAGCCCCCGCTCGCTGCAACTAGAGAAAGCCCGCACGCAGCAACAAAGACCCAACACAGCCAAATAAATAAATAAAATAAATAAATTTTAAAAATAAATAAAATAGACAATCAACAAGGACCTACTGTATAGCACAGGGAACTCTGCTCAATATTATGTAATAACCTAAATGGGAAAAGAATTTGAAAAAGAATAGATATATGTATATATATAACTGAATCACTTTACTATACGCCTGAAACTAATATAACGTTAATCAGCTATACTCCAGGAAAAAATAAAAACTTAAAAAAAAGGGGCTTCCCTGGTGGCGCAGTGGTTGGGAGTCCGCCTGCCGATGCAGGGGACACGTGTTCATGCCCCGGTCTGGGAGGATCCCGCATGCCGTGGAGCGGCTGGGCCCATGAGCCATGGCCGCTGGGCCTGCGCGTCCGGAGCCTGTGCTCCACAACGGGAGAGGCCACAACGGTGGGAGGCCGCGTACTAAAAAAAAAAAAAAAAAAAAATAAAAAAAAAAAGAGGATATATTAAAAAAAAATATTTACTTAATTTATTTATTTGTTTGCACCAGGTCTTAGTTGCAGCAGGCAGTCTCCTTAGTTGTGGCATGTGTGCTCCTTAGCTGTGGCCATTGGCTCCTTAGTTGCAGCTTGCTGGCTCCTTAGTTGTGGCATGCTAACTCTTAGTTGCAGCAAGCATGTGGGATCTAGTTCCCTGACCAGGGATCAAACCCAGGTCCCCTACACTGGGAGCATGGAGTCTTAACCACTGTGCCACCAGGGAAGTCCCAAGAGGATAGATCTTAAATTGAATTTGCTCACACACAAAAAAAACCCTGATTTGGCTACTGTCATTCCCAATTCCTCAATATGGCTCCATACCCTCAGGGACCAGTCTTCCACCTGGTTGGTTGCATTGGTCGCCCTCCATCATGGTGGTGGCAGTGATTTTTCCTTATTAGGTTAGACAGTTCTTCAAAGGGATTTTTCTTCCCTATCTGCCTTGTTTCTACTGGCAGTATCATCTGTGGACTTACTGGAGCCCTTAGTCACTCAACATTGCTACTAATCAAGTAACTTATTTCACAACCTAAGAAAAGTAAGACAATGGGTTAATAATACCCATGGGATTCATGGGTTTTTACCATGTACCTGTTCACTCCAAAGCAGTTGACCTTATAGGACAGTGGGATGGCCTATTAAAGACCCCGTTATAGCACCAGATAAGAGACAACGCCTCACAAAAGTTTCTATTCTACACGGTACAATCGATGTCCTGAATCAGTTATCAATACATTGTCATGTTTCTTCCTCTTAGGCAGCATACCTGAGTCCAGGAGTTGAAGAGCTAGTCACCTCCCTCATAATGTTAATGACTAACACAGGTTTTTTGTCTTTATAACCCCATGATTTTGGGCTCCATTATTTAAGTAGTCTTGGTAACTTGAGGAAGGAAGGAATGTATCCACTAGAATAATTAAGCTAAATTAAATGAGAAGATGAGACCCTCACCTGGCTATCTGGGGATCCTCATGTCAATGAACAAACAAGAAAAAAGAGAGTTAAAATGTTGCATAGCAAAGGGAGATCAGCTTGGTGCTTTGTGACCACCTAGAGGGGTGGGATAGGGAGGGTGGGAGGGAGGGAGACGCAAGAGGGAAGAGATATGGGAACATATGTATATGTATAACTGATTCACTTTGTTATAAAGCAGAAACGAACACACCATTGTAAAGCAATTATACTTCAATAAAGATGTTAAAAAAAAATGTTGACTAGTGAGATTGAGCTTAATTTTCAAGAGGAGATATCATTACTGCTACACAATGGGGGCAGGAAATCCTCAGGAACTGTCCCTGGTACAGCTATGTCCAAAGGTAAGATTAATGGATGACATAGTAATCCAACATAAACAAGATCACTAAGAGCTCAGATCCCTCAGGAATGGTTTTGGGTCACGTCATTGTGTAAAGAACCTTTTGGGGTGAGAATAAGAAGACCTTGGGTAAATGGCCAAGTGTCTGCTTTGGGGTCCAATTGAGGGAATGAATGGGGGTCACCCACTCTCTCCATTCCACATGCCCCCTTCACCAACGTATTTCCCATACCCAGAGCTTTCATCCCCTCTCACGCTGCTGCCCCTTAGCACACACTGGTCCCCCTGTCTGGAGGGTCTGCGTAGATTTCAACATTCAGTTGAAGCCATACTCCAAGGAACGTTCCATCCTTGCCTCTCAACCTTCCTCACCCCCAGGTTGGATGGTGTTCCCTCCTCAGGGTCCTGGGTTCCTCTGGCCTTGTGCTCCTAATGCTGCAACATCACACCACAGATATGTCCGTGCTTGTCTCCTTCCAGAGGATAGGAACTTTTGACCTATCTCTCATGCCTGGTGCCTGCCCAGTGGCCAGCACCGCAAAGGAGCTCAGAAGCCAGCTGACAATGGAGCCCAGGAGGCAGAGGTGGCATGGGCATTGGCGGGGGAGATGGCATGGCCAAGGAACATGGTGGTCCCAGGGGAGGCTGCGAGGATTCTGCCAGGGCTGCATCCCAGGGGCTCTAGCTGTCCACCAGGGAGGCCGACCGCAGCTGCATGGTGCTCTGATGCTACCAAACCCCCAACCCCCTTGTAGAACAAACAGAGATACTAGGTCCGAAGAGCAGCAGAAGAGCTGTAACCTGGAATCAGAGGCTAGGAGCCTGGTGGATACAGCTCCAAACGGGGACGGGTCAGGAGGGAAGCAAGCCTCCTTGTACTGAGAGGTAGGTAAGCAGCAATGACAGCGAAATATTGAATAATAACAATACAATTCCATGTTGAGTCCCCTGCCCAGAGCCATGCACTCTGCTGAACAATTCACATTTCCATTTTGCAAATGAGGCTGCGACAGCTCTGAGGATGTGAGCACTTTCCCAAGGAGGCACAGCTACTCAGTGGCCTCACCAACGTATGACGAACTGTATGCGTCTCCACTGCCTGTCCTCTTAGCTACCATGCCATCCTGTAACTACATAAGAACCAGAAAATATTTAGGGGAAGAAATCCACATTTGGGCTCTTGGATCAATGTTACAGGGTGTATAAATTATTGCTGCATCACAGATTGCTCCAAAACTTAAAAAATTAAACTAACCAACATCTTTATCCTCACACACATGTAGGTGATGCTGGCTCAGGGTCGCTCGTGATCTTGCAGGCTGGTGGTCAACATGGCTGTGGGCACTGAAGGCTGGGCTGGGGTTGGGGAGCTTCTTCCAAGACGCTGCACTCGTGTGGCTGTTGGCTGGGGGCCTCAGTCCTCACCATGTGACCTCTCCACAGGGCTGTCTGAGTGTCCTCTCAACGTGGCGGCTGACTCCTTCCAGAATGAGCGATCCGACAGAGCGTAAGGAGGAAGTTTCAGTGCTTTTTCTGATCTAGTCTCCGAAGTCCAACACGGTCACTTTCACTTTATTCTATTTACTAGGAGTGAGTCATTATATCCAGCCCGTACCCAGGGGGAAGGGAATTAGGCTCCATCTCTCTCTTTTTTAATCCCAAAGGTTTTATTTTATTTTATTGAAGTCTAGTTGATTTACAATGTTGTGTTAATTTCTGCTGTATAGCAAAGCGATTCAGTTATACATATGCATATACATTCTTTTTCATATTCTTTCCCATTGTGGTTTATCACAGGATATTGAATATAGTTCCCTGTGCTCTACAGTAGGACCTTGTTTTTTATCCATTCTCTATATAATAGTTTGCATCTGGTAATCCCAAACTCCCAATCCATCCCTCCCCTACCCAAATCTCCCTTGGCAACCACAAGTCTGTTCTCTATGTCTGTGATTCTGTTTCTGTTTTGTGGATAGGTTCCTTTGTGTCGTATTTTAGATTCAACATATAAGTGATATCATATGGTATTTGTCTTTCTTTTCTGATTTACCTCACTTAGTATGATAATCTCTACTTGCATCCATGTTGCTGCAAATGGCATGATTTCATTCTTTTTTATGGCTGAGTAATATTCCATTGTGTATATGTACCACATCTTCTTTATCCATTCATCTGACATTTAGGTTGTTTCCATGTCTTGGCTATTGTAAACAGGCTCCATCTCTTAAAGGGAGGAATATCAATGATTTTATGGACATATATTAAAACCACAACAAAGGATGAGATTAAGTGTGTTTGTATTTCATCATGAGACTTTAATCCTGCCCTGACACCAATTCACTGACACCAGCTGGGTGTCCTTCAATTTAATTTTGACACTCACTACCCAAGTTAGCACAGACCCCACAGATTAAGGGCAAAGTTCTCCATAAGACTGCTCCCACTTCAGATGTCCACTGCAAGTCTCAGGAGCCTCCTGCACTTCTGACTGACCAGTTATACATTTAGGGGTCCCCAGGCTCCCTCAGCTTTGAGAATTCACTAGAACAACCCATTGAAACTCTCTGAAAGCATTATACTTACGATTACAGGTTTATTGTAAAGGGTGCAACTAAGGAATAGTCAAATGGAAGAGACCCATAGGGCAAGGTCTAAAAAAGTTCCATATGTGGAGTCAGAGCATGACACTCGCCCAGCACATAAATGTGTTCACCAACTAGGAAGCTCCTTGAACGTTGGGTGTCCAGAGTTCTCCTGGCATCTTTTTACATCACTGGTCGTGTGACTGAGCTGTCTTGAGCTCCTGGGAGGTTGGGGGCTGAGGCTGGATATTCCAACCCTATAATCACGAGCTTGATCTTTCTGATGTAGCTAGCCCCTCCCTTGAAACTATCTAAAGGCCCACCTTAGCATAAAAACAGGTGTGGTGAAAGGGCTTGATATGAATAACAAAAGACACTCCTGTCACTCAGGAAATGCCCGGTGTTTTTTTGTTTTGGTTTGTTTGGGTTTGCTGTATTTATTTGTTTTGCCACTCTGCAGGAGCTTGCCGTATCTTAGTTCCCCAGCCTGGAAGCGAATCCGGGCCCTGGGCAGTGACAGTGCGGAGTCCTGACCACTGGACCTCCAGGGAATTCCCTCCAAGTGTTTTTGAACTCTGTGCCTAGAGCTGCAGGAAAAGACCTGATATATTTTTTATTATTTCACGGATCCATATACGTATGTTTCACCATGGAATTTTAATCCTACACTTCCAATGCACCAATACTTCAATAAAGGTACAGGGCATTACTACCAGTAAACAAATAACTGGGTCCGAAACTGCCAAACTATCTTCCGAAGTACCGGTACCATTTTGCCATTCTAATAGATGTGTAGTGGTTTCTTGTTTTAATTTTTATTTCCCTGATGACATATGCCACGGAGCATCTTTTTCTATGCTTACTTGCCATTTGTATATCTTCTTTGATGAGGTATCTGTTAAAGTCTTTGACCCACTTTTTTGTTTAAATTTTTATGTATTTGGCTGCACCAGGTCTCCGTTGTGGCATGTGGGATCTTGTTCCCTGACCAGGGATCAAACCCATGCCCCCTGCATTGGGAACATGGAGTCTTAACTGCTGGACCACCAGGGAAGTCCCTGACCCATTTTTTCATTGGTTGTTTTCTTTTATTTATTTATTTATTTATGGCTGCGTTGGGTCTTTGTTTCTGTGCGAGGGCTTTCTCTAGTTGTGGCGAGCGGGGACCACTCTTCATCGCGGTGCGCGGGCCTCTCACTGTTGCGGCCTCCCGTTGCGGAGCACAGGCTCCAGATGCACAGGCTCACTAGCTGTGGCTCACGGGCCTAGTTGCTCCGCGGCATGTGGGATCTTCCCAGACCAGGGCTCGAACCGATGTCCCCTGCATTGGCAGGCAGATTCTCAACCACTGCGCCACCAGGAAAGCCCTAATTGGTTGTTTTCTTATTGTCATGTTTTAAGGGTTCTTTGTGTATTTTGGATAACGGTCCTTTATCAGACGTGTCTTTTGCAAAATAGTTTCTCCCAATCTGTAGCTTGTTTTCTCATTCTCTTGACATTGTCTTTCACAGAGCAGAAGTTTTAAATTTTAATGGAGTCCAGCTTATCAATTATTCCTTTCATGGATTGTGCCTTTGGTGTTGCATTTAGAAAGTCATTGCCATAGGCAAGGTCATCTAGGTTTTCTTCTATGTTATCCTCTAGGTGTTTTATACTTTTAAGTTTTACTCTTAAGTATGTGATCCATTCTGAGTTAATTTTTGTGAAAGGCATATGGTCTGTGTCTAGATTCATTTTTTTGCATGTAGATGTCCAGCTGTTCCATCACCATTTGTTGAAATATTATCTTACGCCACTGTATTGCCTTTGCTCTTTTGTCAAAAGTCAGTTGATGATACTTATATAGGTCTGTTTCTGGGTTCTCTATTCTGTTCCACTAATCTATTTGTCTCTTCTTTCACCAATGCCATGTTATATTGGTAATTGTAGCTTTATAGTAAGTCTTAAAGTTGGGTAGCATCAGTCCTCCAACTCTGTTCTTCTCCTTCAATATTTTTTTGGCTATTCTGGATCTTTTGCCTCTCCATATAAACTTTTTTTTTTAACATCTTTATTGGAGTATAATTGCTGTACAATGTTGTGCTAGTTTCTGCTGTATAACAGAGTGAATCAGCTATTTGCATACATAGATCCCCATATCCCCTCCCTCTTGCGTCTCCCTCCCACGCTCCCTATCCCATCCCTCTAGCTCATCACAAAGCACCGAGCTGATCTTCCTGTGCTATGCAGCTGCTTCCCATTAGCTATCTATTTTACATTTGGTAGTGTATATATGCCAATGCTACTCTCTCTCTTCGTCCTAGCTTACCCTTCCCCCACTCCATGCCCTCAAGTCCGTTCCCTATGTCTCTGTCTTTATTCCTGTCCTGCCTCTAGGTTCATCAGAACCATTTTCTTTAGATTCCATATATATGTGTTAGCATACAGTATTTGCTTTTCTCTTTTTGACTTACTTCACTCTGTATGACAGACTCTTGGTCCATCCACCTCACTACAAATAACTCAATTTCATTTCTTTTTATGGCCGAGTAATATTCCATTGTATATATGCACCACATCTTCTTTATCCATTCCTCTGTTGATGGACATTTAGGTCGCTTCCATGTCCTGGCTATTGTAAATAGTGCTGCAATGAACATTGTGGTACATGTCTCTTTTTGAATTATGGTTTTTTCAGGGTATATGCCCAGCAGTGAGATTGCTAGGTCATATGATAATTGTATTTTTAATTTTTAAGGAACCTCCATACTGTTCTCCATAGTGGCTGTATCAATATACATTCCCATCAACAGTGCAGGAGGGTCCCCTTTTCTCCACACACTCTCCAGCATTTATTGTTTGTCGATTTTTTGATAATGGCCATTCTGACTGGTGTGAGGTGATACCTCATTGTAGTTTTGATTTGCATTTCTCTAATTCCATATAAACTTTTGAATCAGTTTGTCAATATCTACAAAATAACTTGCTGGGCTTTTGATTGGAATTACATTGAATCTAAACACCACGTTGAGAAAAACGAACATCTTGACAATATTGAGCCTTCCTATCCATGAAAATGGAATGTATCGACTTAGTCCTCTTTGATTTCTTTCATCAGAGCTTTGCAGTTTTTCTCATATAGATCTTGTATGTATTTTGTTAGTATTTAATTTTGGCAGTGCTAATGTAAATGGTATTGTGTTTTTAATTTTAAATTCCACTTGTTCATTGCTGGTATATAGGAAAGTGATTGGCTTTTGTATATTAACCTTGTATCCTGCAACTTGTTATAATTGCTTATTGGTTCTAGGAGTTTTTTGGTCAAATCTTTCAAGTTTTCTACATAAATGATCATGTCATCTGTGAACAAAGACAGTTTTATTTCTTCCTTCTGAAGAAGCAGAAAAATCATCCAGGTTCCCACCCTTTGAAGGCAGCTACACATTTCATTATGGTATCTTTCTTTATACATGTATATAATTTCATAGCTGAGATTATATATTATATGCAGCTCATATCTTTTTAAAATGCACAGAACAGTGCATAGATCATAAGTGTTCAGCTTCATGAATCATTACAAAGTTAACATCCATGTAACTATCAAAGAACAAAAATAGGGCTTCCCTGGTGGCTCAGTGTTTGGGAGTCCCCCTGCCAATGCAGGGGACGCGGGTTCGAGCCCTGCTCCGAGGGGATCACACATGCCATGGAGCAGCTAAGTCCGTGCGCCACAACTACAGAGCCTGCGCTCTAGAGCCCACGAGCTACAGCTGCTGACCCCTGTGCCGCAACTGCTGAAGCCTGTGCACCTGGAGCCCGTGCTCCACAATGGGAGGGGCCACCGTGGTGAGAGGCCTGCGCACCGCAGCAAGGAGTGGCCCCCGCTCGCCGCAGCTGGAGAGGGCCTTCACGCAGCAACAAAGACCCAACACAGCCAAAAATAAAAACAAATTAAAAAAAAAAAGTAGAACCTACCAGCACCCTAGAGACAACCATAGTCCCTTCCCAGTCATGGGTCTCTTTTGTCTCCCTAATCATTGTCCTGATTGAATGGTAATCTCTCCCTTGATTTTCTCTACTTTTAAGTGTTTGTCAATAAACACTATAGGTTAGTTGCACCAATTATAGCACTTATATTTTTTGTGTCTGGATTCTTTGGCAAATTGATAGATGTAGTCTGTTTATTTTTATTGCTGTGAATTATTGCATTGCGAGAATACACAACAATTCATCCATTCTGCTGCTGATAGATATTTGTGTTGTTTACAGGGTTTTAGGTTTTTTGGGCGAGGGGGTGGAGAATATTATAAATAATGCTTCTTTTTTTTTTTGGCTACACCCTGCAGCATGTGGGATCTTAGTTCCCCTACCAGGGATTGAACCCATGCCCCCTGCTGTGGAAGCGTGGAGTCCCAACCACTGGACCCCCCAGGGAAGTCCCTAAATATTGCTTCTATGAACATTGTTTTGTCTCCTAGCACCCCCAAACTTTTCTGTTGGGTGTAAAGATGGAGTGAAATTGCTGCATTGTAGAATGTGCCTTATTCAACCTCAGAAGTGCTGTCTGGGTTTCCAAACTCTTAACATGAGAATGCCCATTACTCCATTCTTGGCATTGTTTGTCTTTTTAATTTCAGCCATCTGGTGGGTATGTGTTGAAGGGTCTCACTGTGGTTTTAATCTGCATTTCCCTGACCACTAATGAAGCTGAACACCTTTTCTTAACTCTCATTTGGATTTCTAGTTTTGCAAACTGCTAGCCTATCACCCACTTGTCTTCTAGGGTGTTTCTTTCTTATTGATTTACCAGACTTTTCCTTTTTTACATTTTGATGTTGAGCCCTTTAAATATATTGCAAATATGTTTGTACTCTCTAGCTTATCTTTTCACTCTTTTGATGATTCTTTTGAATCCATTGCTTTATGATAATTTCTCTGTGTCCTGCTTAAGAAATCTTCCATATCTTGAAGTCATGAAGATATTCTCAGTTATCTTCTCGAGGATTTATTGTTCTGCCTTTCGTGCTTAGGCCTCCAATCCCCCTGGAATTAATTTTTGTGCATGGTGTGAGGTAGGGGTCAAGTTTCTCTTCTTTTCCCCCCACATTTATGACCTAGTGTACTTATCGAAAATACTTTCCTTTTGCCGCTGCTTTGCAGTGTCTGTCACCTTTGTCATAAACCAAGTGACCAAATATGAATGGGTCTATTTCTGGGCTCTTTATTTGTTCTCATCAACTATTTGCAGTTTTTCTATTGCTGCAGACAAATGAATTATTGTGGGCTTTGTAAAAATTCTTGATTCCTGGTAGAACAAATCTTCCCACCTTGTTTTTCTTCTTCAAGAATGTCTTGTCTATTTTTGTCCCTTTACATTTCCATATACAGTTTAAAATAAGCTTTTCAAGATACATAAAAACACTTATTGCAAATTTTATTAGAATTGTATTAACTACATAGATCATTTGGGAGAGAACTGATAACTTTACAATACTATGTCTTCTGCTGAACATCTGTTCATTTAGTTAAATTTTTCTTTCAATAACGTTCTTATAGTTTTCTTCAATGAGGTGTTGCCCATTTTTGTTGTTAGATTTATTTCTAGGTATTCAAAATTTTTATTCTGTTGTAAACAGTACCTATTTAAAATTTTTGTTTTTTGTTTGTTGCTGACATATAGAAATACAGTTTATTTATTTTTTTAGTTTAATTTATTTGGCTGCATTGGGTCTTCGTTGCTGCGCACGGGCTTTCTCTAGTTGCGGCGAGTGGGGGCTACTCTTCGTTGCGGTGCACAGGCTTCTCATTATGGTGGCTTCTCTTGTTGCAGAGCACGGGCTCTAGGCGTGTGGGCTTCAGTAGTTGTGGCATGCAGGCTCAGTAGTTGTGGCTCACTGGCTCTAGAGCACAGGTTCAGTAGTTGTGGTGCACGGGCTTAGATGATCTGCGGCATGTGGGATCTTCCCGGACCAGGGATCGAACCTATGTCCCGTGCATTGGCAGGCAGATTCTCAACCACGGTACTACCAGGGAAGCCCCAATACCGTTTATTTTTACTGGGTTTTATCCAGCAACAGTGCTGAATTCATTATTTATTGGAATAATCTATCTGTAAATTCTCTGGATTTCCTATTTACATCATCATTTCTCCCATGAATTATGAGTTTTATTTCTTCTTTCCCAATCCTTATGAATTTAATGGCTATTTTTCTTGCCCTTCTACACTGGCCAGGGCCTGTAGCACAACTTTCAGTAGAGTTAGCAATGATATGCATCCTTGCCTTGCTGCAGCTTTCAGAGGGAAAGCTTTCAATACCTCATCATTAAGTATGGTATTTTTCCCTAGCTTTTTTTAATAGGCAATCTTTATCAGATTAAGAAAATTTTCTTCTATTCTGAGTTTTCTAAAAGTATGTTTAAAATCATGAATAAATGTTGAATTTCATCAAATGCTGTTTCTAGATTTGTTAAGATGATCATGTTTTTTCCCCTATACTCTGTTCATGTGTTGAATTACATTGACTTTCTAATGTTAAACCAACCTTGGAGTAAACACTACTTGACCTTATATGTTACAAGATTCCGTTTGCTAATATTTTGTTTAGGACTTTTGCATCTGTAATGAGTGAGATTGGCTTGTACTTTTCCTTTCTCATAAGGTCTTATCAGGTTTGGTATCAAGGTTATGTTGACCTGATCAGGTAGTGTTCCTTCTTATTCTATTCTCTGGAGGAGTTTGTGTGGGACTGATTTTTTTTTTTTTTTTCTTCCATAAATGTTTGGTAAAATGCACAAGTGCAGCCATCTGAGTTTGGAGTTTTGTGCAAAGGTTTAAAATTATGTATTCAGATGGCCAAGAGACACATGAAAAGATGCTTGACATCACTGATTATTCTTTTTCATAAATTTATTTATTTTATTTATTTATTTTTGGCTGTGTTGGGTCTTCGTTGCTGTGCACGGGCTTTCTCTAGTTGCAGCGAGCGGGGGCTACTCTTCATTGCGGTGCACGGGCTTCTCATTCCAGTGGCTTCTCTTGTTGTGGAGCACAGGTTCTAGGTGCGTGGGCTTCAGTAGTTGTGGCATGCGGGCTCAGTAGTTGTGGCTCGCGAGCTCTAGAGCACAGGCTCAGTAGTTGTGACACACGGGCTTAGTTGCTCTGCGCCATGTTGGATCTTACTGGACCAGGGATTAAACCCGTGTCCCCTGCATTGGCAGGCGGTTCTTAACCACTGAGCCACCAGGGAAGGCCCAACATCACTAATTATTAGAGAAATGCAAATCAAAACCACAATGAGGTATCACCTCACACCGGTCAAAATGACCATCATCAAAAAATCTACAAACAACAAATGCTGGAGAGGTTGTGGAGAAAAGGGAACCCTCTTGCACTGTTGGTGGGAATGTAAATTGTTACAGCCACTATGGAGGTTCCTTAAAAAACTAAAAATAGAATTACCATATGACCCAGCAATCCTACTACTGGGCATATACCCTGAGAAAACCATAACTCAAAAAGACGCAAGATGGGGGAGATATGGGGATATATGGGGATATGGGGATATATGTATAGATGATTCACTTTGTTATAAAGCAGAAACTAACACACCATTGTAAAGCAATTATACTCCAATAAAGATGTTAACAACAACAACAAAAAAAGACACGCACACCCCAATATTCACTGTAGCACTATTTACAATACGCAGGTCACGGAAGCAACCTGAATGCCCATCGACAGACGAATGGATAAAGAAGATGTGGTACATATAAACGATGGAATGTTAGCCATAAAAAGGAACGAAACTGGGTCATTTGTAGAGACATGAATGGACCTAGACACTGTCATACAGAATGAAGTAAGTCAGAAAGAGAAAAAAAAAATCGTATATTAACGCATATATGTGGAATCTAGAAAAACAGTACAGATGAACCTGTTTGCAAGGCAGAAATAGAGACACAGATGTAGAGAACAAACGTATGGACACCAAGTGGGGAAAGGCGGGGGTGGGATGAACTGGGAGATTGGGATTGATATATATACACTAATATGTATAAAATAGATAACTAATGAGAACCTACTGTATAACACAGGGATCTCTACTCAGTGCTCTGTGGTGACCTAAATGGGAAGGAAATCCAAAAAAGAGGGGATATATGTATATGTATAGCTGATTCACTTTGCTGTACAGAAGAAACTAACTGAACATTGTAAAACAACTATACCCCAATTAAAAAAAATAAGTTAGAGGTCAAAATAAATAAAATTATCTATCCAATTTCATTAACAGCTCTAAGACTATCTTTTTCTCTTGTATCAGTTTTGGATTGTTGGATTTTTTTCTACAATTTGTCAATTTCATCTACGTTTTACCATAATATTGTTATCATTATATTGTATATACTCAGCCTTTTTGTTTATTTTTATTTGTTTATTATTTATCTACTCATCAGCTGATGGACATTAGTGTTTCCACTTTGGGGTTATTATGAATAGTGTTGCTATAAACATTATTTCTTAAGTTTCTGTGTGGACATGTATTTTCAATTCTCTTGGGTAAATATCCATGTTTGAAATTACTGCGTCATTTGGTAACTATGTTTAGATTTTTGAAGCACTGTCAGACTTTTCCAAAGTGGCTGCACCATCTTGCATTCCTACCAACAATATATAAGGTTCCAATTTCTCCACATCTTCCCCAAAACTGTTCTTGTCTGCTTTTTGATGCTAGCCATTCTAGTGGGTATGAAGTGATATCTCGTTGTGGTTTTGGTTTGCATTTCTTTAATGACTAAAAGTGTTGATGATTTTTATGTACTAGCTGGCCATATATTTTTTTTTCTGAGAAATGTCTATTCAGATTCTTTGCCCATTTTTAAATTCAGTTATTTGTCTTTTATTGTTGACTGTAAGATTTCTTTATATATTCTGGATATGTCTTTTATTAGATACATAATTTACAAATATTTTCTCCCATCCTCTGGGTGTTTTTTTTGTTGTTGTTTTCTTTTCTTTTTTCTTTTTTTTTGCGGTACGCGGGCCTTTCACTCTTGTGGCCTCTCCCGTTGCAGAGCACAGGCTCTGGACGCTCAGGCTCAGTGGCCATGGCTCACGGAGCCCAGCCGCTCCGCGGCATGTGGGATCTTCCCAGACCGGGGCACGAACCCGTGTCCCCTGCATTGGCAGGCGGACTCTCAACCACTGCGCCACCAGGGAAGCCCTTTTCTTTTTTCTTTTTTTTTTCTTTTTACTTTCTTGATGTTTTCTGAAACACAAAAAACTTTTTTTTTTTTTTAAAGTTTTCACTTTGGTGAAGTTCAAGTTATCTATTTTTTTTCTTTTGTTGCTTGTGTGTTTGCTGTCATATTGCCTAATAAAAGCTCATGAAGATTTAACATGTTTTCTTCTAAGAGTTTTATAGTTTTAGCTCTTACATTTGGACCTTTGATCCATTTTGAGTTAATTTTTTGTATATGGTGGGAAGTAGAGATTCAGATTTATTCTCTTGCATGTGTTTTCCAGTTGTCTCTGATTATCTTTTTAACACCTATAAGATCTTTGATGATGTTCCTTTTTTCATTCCTGATATTAATAATTTGTGCCTTTTCCTTTTTATCTCAATTAATCTTGCCAAAGGTTTATCGATTTTGAGGTGTTGTTAATTTTATTAGTCTTTCCAAATAGCTTTTGGCTGTATTGATCCTCCCTATTACATATTGTTTTTTATTTAATTGATTTCAGCATTATATTATTTTTTCTTCTACTTCGTGTTTATTTTGCTATTCTTTTTCTAACATCTTGAGACAAATGGTTAAGTTATACATTTTCAGCTTTTCCTTTTTTCTAACATATGCATCCAAGGCTAAAATTTTCCTCTGAGCTTGGCTTTAGCTGCATTTCCAAAATATCAAAATAGTTGATATTTTCATTTAGTTCATATTTTTTCTAATTTTTGCAATAATTTCTCTTCAACCATTGGATTATTTAGAAGTGTATTTTAAATATTGTGCTTGCATGGTGTATCTTTTTCCTACCTGATTTTCAACTTACCTATATACTTATGTTTAGACGTGCCTCTTGGAAACAACATATACTTGTGGTTTTTTAAAATCCAGTCTAAAATTTTTGTCATTTCATCATCATATTCTGTCCATTTGTATTTAATGTAATTGGTAGGACATAGGCTTAAATCTAACATCTTACTATGTGCTTTGTATTTGTCCCTTCTGCTCTATTCTTTTTCTATTAGTTTTTGCCTTTTTTTTTCAATGGATTGTTTTTATTATACAATTTCCCCCTTTTAGTAGTTTGAAAGGTACACGTTGTTGTAACTTTAAGTTTTTCTTAGAGTTTCAAAATACATGTTTGACTTTTCAAAACCAAATGTTAATCAGTACTTCTATTTTCTTCTGTACAACACTTAAACCTCATTTGGATCCCTATTTATTTATGCACCATTGTTGTTATGAATTTTAATTCCATATACATTTTAAACCCCATAGGACTTTTTTGGGGGGGGTGGGCCATGCCACGTGGCTTGTGCGATCTTCGTTTCCCAACCAGGGATTGAACCTGTGCCCCCAGCAGTGGAAGCACGGAGTCCCAACCACTGGACTGCCAGGGAAGTCCCTGTGGGACATTATTGTTGTTTTTTCCACACAGAATCTTTTGGATTTGCCTTCGAAATTACCATTTCAATCAATCTGTATTCCTTTCTGTAGCAACAACCTAATATTTGGGATAATTTCTTTCTGCCTGGAGAAATCCCTTTGACACTTCTTTAAAATGCAGGTCTGCTCACAAAGAATTTTATTGTTTTTTGTTTGTCTGAAATTTTATTTATTTCATTTACTGTCTGACAGGATGTTTTTGTTAGGTACAGAATTCCATTATCTTGTTTTCTATTGTTTCTGCTGAAAAGTCAGCTGACAGTCTCGTCATTGCTTCTTTGAAAATAATCTTTGTTTTTCTGTAGCTGCTTTCAAGATTTTCTCTTTGTCTTGCTTTAATGAAATTTTATTATGATGTACCTACATTTGCTTATTTTATTTGCCCAAAATGGTAGGATCAGGGCTAGAGCGAGGCAATGAGATGCTTAGGGCACAAAATTTAAGGGTGTACTCAATATCAGGGTCATGCAAGTGTACCTTCAACCCAACCTTGCTTACTGGACTTCATTGGACTTTGTAATTTGCAGTTTGATGTCTTTAGTCATTGAAAAATTCTCAGCCATTATTTTTCAACATATTCCTTCTGCTCAAATCTCTTTCTACTCCCCTCTAAGATTCTCATTACATGGATTTTTACATCTTTTATGGCTTCTTTGCTTCTTACTATTGCTTCTGTATCTTCCATTGTTTTATATTCCTGTGATTCATTCTTGATATTGTCTTCTGGTCTGCCTTCCAGTTCATTAATCATCTTTTAAGCTATGTCTAATCTTGTGTTATATTTACCTCTAGAGTTCTTAATTGCAGTTAATGTGTTTTTCAATTCAAGAATTTTTTAAAATTCTACTATATTCTTTTTAAAAATATGATATTGATTTTTTTTAAAGTTTCCAGTTCTCTGCAGAAATTCTCAATCTTGTCTTTTATTTCTCTGAACATGTTAAATAAGGTTATTTTAAAGTCTATGTTTGATAACTCAACTGTTGGAGCCCCTGTGGGCATTTATCCATTGTCTGTTGTTTCTGTTGGTCTTTGCCCATTCATGCGGCAGGTTACTATTTATTGTTATATTTGAAAAGTTGTATAAATATTTTTGTCCCCTAGATGATGTTATCTTCCTCCAGAGAAGTCTTATGTTTGTTTCTGCCAGGAACTTGGGGCATCTGCAGTTTGGATCATGTTACTTCTTTCTTTTTTTAAAAATTTTTATTTAATTTTTGGCTGTGTTGGGTCTTCGTTGCTGTGCACAGCTTTTTTTCTCTAGTTGTGGCGAGCGGGGGCTACTCTTCATTGCGGTGCACGAGGTTCTCATTGTGGTGGCTTCTCTTGTTGCGAAGCATGGGCTCTAGGTGTGCGGGCTTCAGTAGTTGTGGCACACGGGCTTAGTTGCTCCACAGCATGTGGGATCTTCCTGGACCAGGCCTCAAACCCGTGTCCCCTGCACTGGCAGGTGGACTCCTAACCACTGCACCACAGGGAAGCCCCGGGTCATGGTACTTCTGTCCACATCTCCGTTGCCTCGGCTTTCCCTTCTGAATTGGGAAACACTCCCAGGACACAAGGGGCCCTAAACACAAGGCTCGTCTCTCCAGATTTCCATCACTTCCTGCTAATTCCAGGTAATTTTTCACTACTTTATTAAATCTCTGATGTCTTTAATCAGATTCTCAAACTATTTTGTCCAGATTTTTTTAGTTACCTTCTGCAGAAGGTAATACCAATTTGTCTGGTATACCATTATTAGATAATGGAATCCTTCCTATCTTTTCCTTTTCCACTTAACTTTGTGGGCATTACTCCACATCTTTAAGCATATTTTTGGACATACACTTTTACATGACTGGATAGTATTCCGTCAAAAGGCTGAGCCGTGGGCTTCCCTGGTGGCGCAGTGGTTGAGAGTCCGCCTGCCGATGCAGGGGACACGGGTTCGTGCCCCGGTCCGGGAAGATCCCACATGCCGCGGAGCGGCTGGGCCCGTGAGCCATGGCCGCTGAGCCTGCGCATCCGGAGCCTGTGCTCCGCAACGGGAGAGGCCACAACAGTAAGAGGCCCGCGTACCGCAAAAAAGAAAAAAAAAAAGGCTGAACCGTAATTCACTTTGTAGTTTTGGCTTCAGCTGGACATTTGTCTGTCTTGCTATTGCTCAGGGCTCTCTGTTACAAGTGATGGAGTCCCCTCCAGTTACTTTAAGCAGAAGGGATTTCTTACAGAGAGCTACGACGTAGTGGACATTATCTTTGGGAGAGCCAGGGGACCAGGTTGGGTGCCACTCAGCCAGGAACAAGAGCAGACAGGGAAAATTCCTTCCCAGATAAAGGGATAAACCTTGGTGGTCCAGCCGGGAGTTGGTAGCTATGACACTGGGGAGAATCTAGAACGTGTACCTGGTTTGCCCCTCTCCCCACCGGTGTGTCCATCCTCAGTGAAAGCTGCTTCCCTCCTTGACAAGGCACATCTCCTTGGCAGAGCCCAGGGACACGTGGAACCCAGCACCGAGGGA
Organism: Aethalodelphis obliquidens; assembly: GCF_003676395.1. Taxonomy (NCBI): domain Eukaryota; kingdom Metazoa; phylum Chordata; class Mammalia; order Artiodactyla; family Delphinidae; genus Aethalodelphis; species Aethalodelphis obliquidens. The sequence goes on along the minus strand of NW_020837991.1, from coordinate 9,719,026 downwards.
GTTTGGCCCAGCAGTAGAGGAAGGCTTGCTAGAAGGGAAAGGCGTGAAGCACACCAGTCCTTCTCAGACTCAGCATCTCTCCTCTCTGGGTGTGTCCCTCTTGGATGGAGCATGTCTCACACAGAGTAGAAGGCACCTCAGACTTGACTGAAGAAGCAGGACCCTCTGTCATCCATAACAACTTGGACAACATCAGAACCATTTCTCCTTTTGGCTTTTATTAGGAGGTATAACCGGGCGGGAGAGGAGTGAGCTGAGGAGGGGGCCCAAGGGGCTGTGAGAAACTGGTGCTAAGAAGGAGATCTTCCATGCTCACCCCTCCCCCATTACCCTGTGCAGAGAGGATATTCTTTAGGGTGAGGACGTCCATATCCAGAGCCTCTGTTCAGACACAGGCCTGTTAGGACCATGGATGGTCCCATGTAGTATAGCATTCCTTGAATGGTGGTCTCTAGATGTATTCTCAAGGGTCTACAAATTCTCTACAAGAATTTAAAATGGGGCGGTTTCCATCTCTATACTAATCCAAAGGATTAATAGACTCACCTCAATCACCTTATTTTTTAAAAAAATATTTAATTAATTAATTTATTTATGTATTTGGTTGCACGGGGTCTTAGTTGTGGCACGTGGGCTCCTTCCTTGCGGCATGGCGGATCTAATTCTCTGACCAGGGATCGAGCCCGGGCCCCCTGCATTGGAAGCGCAGAGTCTTAACCACTGCGCCACCAGGGAAGTCCCCTCAGTCACCTTATAACTTAGTATGTTCACACATTTTTTGTTTTTAAATTATGCAATGTTTGATACTATGGAAGAAAACATATATAATATATAGGTTACTTACAAGCTATAAAAATAAGACACCTGTGAACCCACCACCCAAATTGTGATCTAAAACATCATCACCACGAGCTACCCTGTGCTATGGAAAATGCCCTGAGCAGACAGAACAATGGAAGCCCCGTAGATCTAACTTATTTCATAAACATAAGTGAAACACTTAGCTGGTTTCTTATAAATGCCTCTGACAGTCATAAAAGAAATTTGTCCTCTTCCTAAAATGGTATAAGATAATCACTTTTAACCAGTTCCCTGCCGTCTGGAAACCCCCGTTGTAATCGCCAATCACTGTAAAGGTTAAACGATTTCCCTATTTTCACCTTAGAAACCGTCCTGTAACACGAGCATATCAGTCTGGGGTTTGAAAGCTCCCAGTTTGCGAACTGTTCTTTCCTGCACGATAAACCCTGACTAAATATGATTTTACTGGTCTGGCTTCCACTGTCACTGTTCTAGATTTTTGACGCCTCCCAAACCACACAATGGTCTCATAAGCTTGTTTCATATCCACTTACTTTGTGGAATTTTATCACTGCCTATGTGTCTCTAAAAGATGTATGGTTATTTCGTTTTGGTTATTTTCACCTTAAAAAATTAAGACACTACGAATTCTTCTGCAACTTTCTATTTTCCCTCAAAATGGTTTTCCTAAGAGTGGTCACGTTGATAAACCCCACCTGTCGTTCACTCATTTTCACTTCCGTATCAGATCCCATTATGTGAATGGGATCTTTACCGACCCCCCTCCTGGGCCCCTTGGGCTATGCCTTTTTAGGGCTTTAGGAACCCTGCCTGCCGGAGTCTTTGCTGGGCTCGTCCAGGGCCTGCCCCACGAGGAGGGCTGATGGGTTGTAAGGTATATGAACCTTCAGTCTTACCGGAGAATGTCAAACTGCTTTCCACATTGGCCGTGCTGCCTCGTAACCTTAGGGCTGATAGAAGCCAAGAGAGATCACAGTCGGCCCTCTGTCTCTGCAGGTTTCACATCCCTGGACACAGAGGGTCGACTACACAGAAATGCGGATGACAGCATGGGAACCCAGGCCCAGCTCTAAGGCCAAGTTCTCTCTCCCACTTAATTGGTCTAACTGACCACTGAATACAAAGTACTGGCCGATAAACAACAAGGTCCTACTGTAGAGCACAGGGAACGATATTCAATATCCTGTTATAAACCACAGTGGAAAAGAATATGAAAAAGAATACACACGTGTATAACGGAATCACTTTGCTGTACAGCATAAATTAACACAACATTGTCAATCAACCATACTTCAATTTAAAAACCCCAAAAAACCCAAAGTAATGGCTTTGCAATGCCAGGCAGTGTCCAGGGTGCCTTCCTTTTTGAGTGATTTACAGATATCCTATGAGGAAGGTACAGCTGCCGACTGGCATTCTGTCCATTCAGAGGAAGAAACTGAGGCAGGAAGAGGTTAGAGCCCAAGGTCAAATGAGAGCTGGGATTTGAACCCAGGTGGTATAGCAGTGGCGGCTGCATTCTTAGGTACCATGGCAGGGCTCCTCTAGATCATGAGGCATGCCACTGAGATCGCATCCTACTTGGGGAACTGCAAACCAGCCATTCACTCATTTATTCGTTCATTCATTTGGCACCCGCCACGGGCCAGGCACATGAGCCGAATGCTATGAACACAGAGGGAAATGAGACAGGCCTGGCTCTTGCCCGCAGATCTAGGTAAATCAACCAAATAATTCCACAGATGGATATACAGTATGTGATGAGCCTTAGAAAGGAAAAGTGAAGGAACGGATTTAGATATTTCTCCAAAGAAGTAATGACCTGGCATTTAAGCTGAGACCTAGAACATCTACAGAAGTTAGCCAAGGGAAGTCCATGTATAGGTGTGTGTGTGTGTGTGTGTGAGTGTGTGTGTGTCTGTGTGTGCAGAGGGGGTGAGGGGAGGGGTCAGACAGCGGGAGCAGAGATACAAAGGCCCCTGAGGCAGGGAAGGTTACTGGGGCGCAGCGACACAGAATGGGGTGAAAGAGGAAGGCGGGGCCGGGAGGGAGGGGGTGGCCTTGTGCGCCATGATCAAGAGTTTGGAACTGTGTCCTCGTGTGTCTGCGTGAGTGTGTGAAGCCACTGCAGGTTTGAAAGCAAAGGGATGATAGACCAGATGGGCATTTTTTTTTTTTTTTTTTTTGCGGTACGCAGGCCTCTCACTGTTGTGGCCTCTCCCGTTGCGGAGCACAGGCTCCGGACGCGCAGGCTCAGCGGCCATGGTTCACGGGCCCAGCTGCTCCGCGGCATGTGGGATCTTCCCGGACCGGGGCACGAACCCGTGTCCCCTGCGTCGGCAGGCGGACTCTCAACCACTACGCCACCAGGGAAGCCCGATGGGCATATTTTTACAAAGCAGCCGTGAACTTTGAGGAGGGAGAATAGAAGCGGGAGGGTGAGGGGCAGAAGAGGGTCCAATCAGGCCCTCGTGGGCGGCAGTGCAGGTGCGAGCGGTGGGGAGGGCTGGGCCAGGGGGCAGCCGGGGGTCGGGGAGGGGGGAGGGCTCAGGGGGGTCGGAGGTGGGATGCAGAGGACTCGGGCAGGAGTGGAGGATGAGGGAAGGGGCCCGGCGTCAGCATCTGGGAGGGTGAACTCCCATCTTCCATAGTGGAGAGTAGCAGGTCTGGGGGACCAGCTCACGCGTCGGTTGTGGAAAGACTCCATGTGAGCAGCCCTGAGACTCCCGCGTGGAGAAGTCGAGCAGGCCGGGGAGTGGGGTGGGGTGTGTGTGTGTGTGAATCTGGAGCCCAGAGGAGATAAATAAAGGTGAACAGTGCACAGCGGGTGTGGAGGATGCCCGGGGAGCAGCTGGAGGCCCGGGACGGGGTGGGGGTGGGGGCGGTCAATAGGCAGGACAGGGGACTTCCCTCGTGGTCCAGTGGTTACGACTCTGTGTTTCCACTGCTGGGGGCACAGGTTCCAGCCCTGGTCGGGGAACTGGATCCTGCATGCTGAGCGGCGCGGCCTAAAAATAAAATAAGCAGGACATTGGGACAGCCCCCTTCTCTCCCGCCTCTTGCAACCTGCTCATCTCTCGTGGACGTGGATGGAAGAGCACCCGTGAGCTCTCAGGGCGTGTGCTGCTCTCTTCCACCGGGAAGGACCAGGGTCTTCAGGGGACAGACACTCATTCTCTCCATCGTTTGTCCAAACATTTATTGAGCGTCGCCTGTGTCAGAAATTGGGGTAGTCATCATAATAGTAATAATATAAGAATTCCAAGAGCTGATGTTTGTTGAGTGTCGAAGAACTGTACGCTGATCCTTATGTGCTCCCACAACCCCTCCCAGGTCCCCACCCCTGGGCTTTTAGAGGAAGAAGCCAAGGTCATCCTAAGCTGGAGTCATTCGGCTAAAGTCATAGACCCTGAAACAGAGCGGGATTGAGGACCCAGACACCCTGCACCCAACTGAGCCCTTCCCCCCTTGCCAGGCCTGGGGAGCAGGACCCCAGAGGGGTCCCAGAAATGTTACCATGAGTGTAATGTCAAACAGCTCAGCAGGCCTGTGACCAAGGACCACCCGAACTTGCTAACATGAGTCGGGTGGATAGGATACAAAACAGAAGCTCAGAGAAGGGACAGAGACACAAGGCGAAACTCTGGTTCAGGCTAGAGCTGGACTTCCTGGGTGTGAATCTCCCCTATGACTCTTGGTAGCTCTGTGGCCCTAGGCAAGTTGCTCAGCTTCTCTGTGCCTCTACTTCCCATCTGCCAAAGGGGAATAATCATAGCACCTACCTCTCAGGGTGGTTACGAGGCTTCAATCAGACAACTCCGCAAAGCCTTCCAAGCTCTCCCAAGCAGAGGGGCCTGGCGGCCGCGGAGGCAGAAGCCTGAACCCGTTGCTGGGGAAGGTGGGATCCCGGAGCTGCGGGGAATCTGCCTGGAACGCTGCCCCTGGAGAGGGGCCTGGAGCCCCACCAAATCAACCTCCGGGGCCTCAGCGGGGGCAGCAGGCCCGGCGTCTGTGGAGAGCACTGTTGTGGAAGTATTGTAATGTTTTAAAAATACGTAATCTGGGATTAGATGCCGATTCACATGACCTTTCTCCGTTTTCGCCTGGAGCCACTGAAGCAGGAGTGAATAACTACCGGAGATGGAGAGGCCCGGCCCTGAGCAGGGAGCTTTATGCCCCGAGGGGCCGTATGTCCCCTTTGCCCGAGACGCTCGGCTTTCCCTCTGCTCACGGCACCCCGTTTCCCTTTCAGAAGTCCTAGTCTGGATGCTAAACTGGAAATGGCAGGGATGGTCTGGCTGAGGTTCCCGAAGCCCAGCGCTGTTTACTGTAACAGCTTGCCTCAAGGAGCATCCCGAAGCTGAGGACCAAACCGCCTGTCGTACTTTACGGGGAATGTTCTACAATGGTTCTCCAGCGGCGCCCGCAGCCTGTCAGCATCTGCAGCACCCGGGAACTGGTTAGAAATGCCCATCCCCACGCCCCACCCCAGTCCTGCAGAATCAGCAACACCAGGGCGAGACTCCGCCTTCCGCTTCACCAGCTCCCCAGGGGATTCTGAGGTACCCCCCGGAAAGTCAGGAAGGCTGTGTGAAGCGTGGGGAAGAGCCTGGGGTCTGGCCCCGAGTCCCTTCATCCCCATCTAGCTGGTGCTCTGCCCGGCTCTCAACTTCCCCACCTGGAAAGGCGACACGAGGGCAAGTTCCTCACCTGCATCTCAGGATTGGTATGAAAATCAGAAAGCTGCCACGGGGCTTCCCTGGTGGCGCAGTGGTTAAGAATCTGCCTGCCAATGCAGGGAACAGGCGTTCGAGCCCTGGTCCAGGAAGATCCCACATGCCGCGGAGCAAGTAAGCCCGTGCGCCACAACTACTGAGCCTGCGCTCTAGAGCCCGTGCTCCACAACAAGAGAAGCCACCGCAATGAGAAGCCCGCGCACCGCAGCAAAGAGTAGCCCCCACTCGCCGCAACTAGAGAAAGACCGTGTGGAGCAACGAAGACCCAACGCAGCCAAAAATAAAAATTAATTTAAAAAAAAAACTGCCACGGATGAGAGTACTTCAGAAGTCTAAGTGCGTCGCCCATGACGTTATTTAAGGCTGCCTGTCAGCCGCTGTCCCCACCCCCTCCCCCTCCACTCATGACCCAAGAACGTCAAGAGCATTGGTCCGTAGGCAGTTTTCACCTTGGAACCCCTGGACATCTGCAGGGAGTCCTGCAACCTTTACAACTGAGTGCAAAACTGTGAGTGGAAAGGGGCACCTTCCGGAGAGAAGACCGTTCAGATCCCCCCGAGTCAAGCTCCGCTGCTTGTGGTGGGCATCTCCCCCTCCCCCCAACACACACACAGCCATCAGCAGGGGCTTCCTGGCCGCCCTGGGATAAGGAGGATGATGGCGGCAGGGGTTAGAGACCCCAATACAGAGAGTGCACCGCCAACCCCGCCTGAGCGCAGCACATCCACGGGGGCTTCCGCATCTGCTCCGGAGTAACGGTCGGACGGTGCGCCAGGCCCGGAGGTGGGGTGGGGTGGTGACAGCCTCGCACTTGTGTGTCGCCCTCACCCACAGCAGGAGTCAGGGCCGCGGCCTCACCTACATCACCCGCGGCCCCTCCCAGCACCTCCACGAGGTCCGTCTCACTCTGGTGGTTTATCCGTGAGAACACTGGCCCGAGGGGGTGAGGGGGGAAGCCGGGATTTGAACCCAGCCTCTGTGATCACGCCGAGCTCACGTGTCAAACGGGCAGGAGGCGGTGGGCCATGGGGAAAAGGGGCTCAAGGTCACCAGTCAGGGATACTGAGATGCCTCATGGAACGCGATGTAAGAGTCAAAATCGTTCCGAAAGCAAAAGTAAGGCTCCAAAGAGACGGACCAGCACCCCTGGGGGCCGTGCACGGGTTCCTTGCAGACCAGCTCCACGGCTCCGCTCGCCAGGCCCTTCCCCTTCCCCCAGGTTCCATCCTGACACCCGCCTGATCCCGGCCCTGGGCCCTGGGCCCCCTGCAGTCCGACCTGCTGACCTCACGAGCTCCTCCATGTAGCCCCTCGATCCTTCAGAAATGTGGCCTCGTTCTGACGTCAGAGAGACGGGATAAGCTACCTACAAGCACTGTGACCAAAAAAAAAAAAAAAACCACTCGGACGTCGGAAACTGAATTAAGTCTCATTTATTCTAGAGCAAACTCAAAAGGATTTTTTTTCTTGTTTTCTTTTTTAGCAAATCCTAGCACATTATTAACAACAACAAAAAATCTGTACATTTGCCATGATACACTTGAAAGTGAAACAAATAAGATATAAATACAGATATGGATGTAACATGAAAAAGCCCAAAGAAACCAAAAACCAAAACCAAAAACCCAACCTGGGGGCGTGGGGACCATGCGTGTGAACAGTGCCGACAAAACTATTTTGGTGGCTGACATTTTTCAGAGCATTTTCATCATCTCCAAATATCATGGTTAGCAAAGTCCTGGTGGGATTCTACAGAGTTCTTATTTGCTGTTCTTTAACGTGTAATATTATGCTTGATAAATTAAGGGCGGTAGGGCAAGAAAAAGATTCAGGAGACAGGTCAGGTGCAGCTGCATGACTGAGAAGCTAGTGGGGCCGTGGCGGGCGGCCCGTGGCTGCAGTGGCTCCAGGAAGGCCGCGCGCCTCCCCCGGGGCCTCAGCAGCGGGAGGGGAAGCGGGAGCCCGGCGATCTGGCCCCGGCGGTGGCGTTGGGGCTTTTCGGGGCCCTGGACAGTCAGGCCAACGCGGGAGGCGGACCGAGTCTCGGGTGCTCTGCTCCCCTGTGTTCTACCGTTTCATCCAAACACGACGCCTGCAGGGAGGCGGCGAGGCAGGGCAGCTGCAGCTGTCGGTTGGGAGTGGGCGGGCCCCGCTGGGTCAGGACATCAAGGCTGGGCAAGTGACGTTCAAGGCTAGCCCTTTGTGAGCGCCAGGAGGACGCGCGCGGCCACGTTCAAGGTCCTTCCCGACTGCGGGCGGGGCTGCGGCCACCTGGGCGTCCACGAGCTGAAGGAGAGAGGCCTTTCCACACGCGCTCGCCAGGAAGGACTCGGAAATAACCCGGCGGAACACAGGTGCCGCTTCAGAGGAGTCATCAGACGCTGACGATGGTAGAGGGCAAGAAAGCGACCCCGCGAGTGACGTAAGAACAAACAGCAATGGCTGTTCTGAGCCGAAAAGAAGCCAATAACGTTCGACCACGTAAAACGCGCCCCTGACGTTCCCTCAACGGCAGCAGCGCGGCCCCTCACGCACGTGCAGGATACCCGCTACGTGCACGCACGCACTTAGCACACGCACGCAGTGAAGGCGCCCCGGCCTCTGCTCCCGGACCTCTGTCTTCAGTGCCTATTTCCGCATAAAGTATCTGAAGTCGATTCTGCATGAAAACAAGCTACGTTCGGGGCTGTGCAGCTCTGGGGTGAGAGCCACACAGCCTGGCAGCTGCAGGGACTGGACGCCAGAGCAGCAAACACCTCATTAACAATATGGAAAAGTCAGTTCCATTTACAGGGGCTACGGTGGAATCTAAGAGACGACAGACGCCTTCCTGACCGCATTAAGAACTTCCATTTGGCTTGAAGCCTTTTACTCCAAACTTTGTTAACCAGGGTCCTGATCCGGAGTTGCTTTCGCTGAAGCAGTGCAACCCTCAAGATGAAATTTTAAAGGGGTAAGTTTCTCACTGAAGAACTTGATTCTAAAACTCTGTTTCCAATCCTGTTTTTCTGCGATCCGCCACACACCACAATTACTTTTTCCTTAAAACCATGGTTCTCTCAGCAGAGGATCAAGGAAGTACTTCAGTCCATAAAATTACAAAAAAAAAAAAAAAAATCCTGATACCTGGTCTCTCTAGATTTTTCTTTGATCTCAATCCCAAATTAAACAGAGAATTCAAAACTGAGATGGTGGAGCTGCCATTTACCAGACTAACCGAGAACATCTTAGAATCGAGCCGCTCAGGCGCGGGTTCGGGAAGGGAAGCGAGGGGGCCCTAAATCTGCACCACCAGGGGCCAGGGTCACGGGGGAAGCGCTGTTAAATAGTGTTTCCCAGGATCTCGGCAGTAAAACGAGCAGCTTCTCCGGTATCTTCGACGCTGCACGAAGGGCCATTTCAAGCACACGCTAACCAAGGCTGTCGATTTACCCTGATTTTTGTGTTTGGATTTCATCTCTAAGAAGCCCCTCAAGTGGCAGCTCTGGGGCAGGGGTGGCATCGGTGGGGTTGTTCAGAGGGGCAGGAGCCCGTCCTGGAAGGAGACCGCGCAGGGCGTCAGCCTCCGGTCCGGAGACGGTGAGCACGATCACTACATGTGCGTTGAAAGACCATCTTCAGGCTTTTCTCCCACTTCTTGCCAAGACTGGATTCGTATTCTTAGCAGGTCTCAAAACACAACTTACAACGTACAAACCCTTCCATGGTGTCAGTTGTGGAAGGCGTGGGGCTTTGCCCCACACAGGCCACATCCAAAACCAAGGAGGCCGAGATGAAAGAGAAACACAACTTAACCCAACCTCCTCCAATCTTATTAACTGAAGAGAAAATGCTGCTTTCTACCAGGTATCGGCTAGAGAGCTCCGATTTTTAAAAACTGCAGCCCACACACACGGTTTTACGACCTCAGCAGGCGGGATGAGACGGTTTAAGTATGGCTCTTCTTTTCTTACTCCTTTTGTTTTGTTTTGTAGGAAGATGCAATGCAGGCCTTGCTTCCTTTACATTCAATACCAGTATGATTCTACACAAAAGCTGGAAGGGATCAAAATACTGATTGTAATAAATATTTGCGGGCCTCCTGGTACTGACTGGGCAGCCGATGGGGGGGAGGGGGAGTTCTCTGAGAGGCACCACCGATTGCTTCCAGGGCTACACGGGGACTCTGGCGCCGCATTAGCTATGCGTGGAGACGTCGGATGAGGAGCTGCTGTTGCTGTTCGTGGTCTGCGCCCTCTTTATGTATAAGTTGAGCAGCTTCATCTGCAAGGAGAAGATACAAACGGGTGAGCAGGAGGAAAAAATCAGAGCAGGAAAGAAAACCCAGGTGACAACAAAACAGCACGTCCGGGCTTCCCTGGTGGTGCAGTGGTTGAGAGTCCGCCTGCCGATGCAGGGAACACGGGTTCGTGCCCCGGTCCGGGAAGATCCCACATGCCGCGGAGCGGCTGGGCCCGTGAGCCATGGCCGCTGAGCCTGCGCGTCCGGAGCCTGTGCTCCGCAGCGGGAGAGGCCACAACAGTGAGAGGCCCGCGTACCGCAAAAAAAACACACCAAAAAACAAAAAAACAGCACGTCCCTTAGTGGAGAAATTCACTGCACAGACATTTACTGAGTGCCCACCACTGGTCCAAGCCATCTGCCCGGGGCCAGGGCCACCGCGATTGGGAGGTCAGACTAGAGGAGGGGGCGCGAGGGGTTATCACGGAAAGAGGGAAACATGTGACCACGAGGTGGGCCTCAGGGCTGCAGATCCACACACTTCAGGGGCAAGGCAGCCACTGGCTCCACCCAACCCAGCGGGAAGAGAGGGTGCAAGCCACACTCCATCGGCATGAAGAAGCAAGCCAAGGTCAGAGGTCACGTTTTCAACCCTCACATGTGTGCAGAAGCTGCTTCTTCCCCGTTGCACACCTCCCGAGGCGCGTGGAATCCGAGGCCGCCCCCATGTGCCCCATGGCCTTCCTGCACCCCGGGCCCCAGCCCCGCCCACTGTGGCTCGGCACAGGCCACCTCCTGCTGCAGGGAGCAGTGGGCTGGATCTTTCCAGCAAGACTCAACTTCCCTGAGGCCAGACGCTGCGTCACTAAACAACGTGCCCTCAGTCAGGCACAGTGCTTGACAGCGAAAGGGCTTCCAAGCCTGACATCTCATTTAGTTCTAACTCAAGCCCCTTGGACTCTCAAAATACCTAAAGCATCACGTAACACGGTAGGTTCTTAAATATTTGCCGAATGCCGCTAACTTCATATGTTGATAGTGTGCCTGATCATATAAAAATTAAAAGAAACAGGTATTTGTAGAAGCAGAGTGCCCATAAAAATCTACGCAACACACAACTGGTAAGATTAAGGGAATATTTACTATCCACAGCTCTTCCACAGCTCTTTAGCTGCTGTCTCTGAACAGGCTGTGAGGCCAAGTATAAGGCTGCCTAGGGAGGAGCGGCTGGTCCCCGGGGAACCCACGAAGAGACGCTCCGAGTGGAGCGTGTGGCACAGGAGAAAGCAGGGCCCTCGGATGATGGGTGGGAACAGGACCAGCAACCAGCAGAGCCCCCGCGAGGCAGTGTCTCCCTGACCCCCCAGCAAGGCGCGCTCAGTCACATGGCTGTGGAGCCTGGGACGTGCAGCTGGTGGGAGGGCTCTGCCCGAGCGTCTTCACGCAGCAGCCCACCGGGGGTCCCCCCCCAGATCAGGACTTGTAATGCCTCTTACTCTTTTCAGCTGCAGGGAGTGTGTCGGGAATTCACGCTACGTATCCCAGTCTGTTTTCATCCCACACCTTTCAAAATCTGAAACCTTTCAATAGAACAGTCAGTGTGGTGATCAAAGTGCCATCACTGGACCTCCCTGGTGGCGCAGCGGTTAAGAATCCGCCTGCCAATGCAGGGGCACGGGTTCGAGCCCTGGCCCGGGAAGATCCCACATGCCGCGGAGCAACTGAGCCCATGCGCCACAACTACTGAGACCGCGCACAGCTACTGAAGCCCACGCGCCTAGAGCCCGCGCTCTGCAACAAGAGAAGCCACCACAATGAGAAGCCCGTGTGCAACAACGAAGACCCAATGCAGCCAAAACTAAAATATATTTATTAAAAAGAAAAACAAAACCCCAAGTGCCATCATTTTACACAAGGTTCCTAATGCTCTAAGGCTCAGGAGGATACGGCCAGGGCCAACCAGGTGCAAGGGAAGCCGTGGTACATTCAACAGAGCACTGGCCTGAGGCTCAACAGGTCCAGCAGAATTCTAGCACCAACTCCAACACTAACTAGTTCTGCGACCTCAGGCAAACGTTTCTTGAGCCTCGACTTTCCCATCTGCAAAATGCAGAGCAGTGACACTTGCAAGGTGCTTCCTGCAGCTCCCTGCTCGGAGAACGTGTCCTCTGAGCACCCCACTCCTACTCCTACCTGAGCTGTTCACACTGTTCCTCCCTGCAGTCCACTCCTTCCCTCCCTGTGCAGCTCCCCAAGCCTGCCAAGCCCAGCCCAATCTGGTCCCACTTCCTCCAGGCCCCTGACCCAGCAATCAGAGCCCGTCCCACCATGTCCACTGGTCACTCCTGGGCAGCTGTACAAGTTTCCTCATGTGTCAGTCCTGTCAGGGCAGGACGAGTTCTTGCTCTTCCCATGTGCCTTAGCATAGTGTGCTGAAGACAGCAGGTTCCTAACATGTACTTGTTGAATCAGAGGTGTTTTTTTTTTTTAAATACATCTTATTAGAGTATAATTGCTTTACAACGCTATGTTAGTTTCTGCTGTACACCAAAGTGAATCAGCCATATGCATACATATGTCCCCATATCTCCTCCCTCCTGAGCCTCCCTCCCCCCCTCCCCAAACCCCCCCCCCCAGGTCGTTCCTAACAACCCACCGGGTTTCCCCCCCTTTTTTTTCTGCTTCTTCCCCAAGAGGTTTTTTTTTTTTTTTTTTCCCCACTAGAGTTTTTAAAGAAGAAAAAAGTGATCTAGAAAGCAGGATAGTTATATTTCTATGAAAGCCTGGTTAAAAATGAGCTGCTAAACATTGCTAATAGTTATTTACAACTCAGAACCCCTATTGTATCTACCTAGTCAAGTCTAGAACATAATTGCAAGTACAAGGAAAAGATGACGGTAATAGAGTGAACGATGTGTATATGTCCAATGGTTTACAAGCTTTACACTGATTATCACATTTGGGCCTCAAAACAATCCTTTGAGGCAGGCAGAACAGGTTCTCCTATTTTACAAATGAAAAGGCCAGGGTTCAGAAAGCTTGCTCAATGAGCTGGTATAAATTCAAATTAGAGGATTATAACTTTAGGATGTCAAATGTAATCCACAAAGAAAACAGGTATAGAATATACACAAAAGGAAATGAGAAGGGAAAAAACGTTTCAGTACAAAAAGCAAACAAACACAAAAGAGTAGTGTAGAAAATGAGGGACAAAAAAGCTATAAGGCACAGAGAAAACAAATACCACGATGACAGAAATCTCTTCCTTATCAGTAATTGCTTTAAATGTGAATGAGTTAAATTCTCCAATCAAAAGACAAAGATTGGCAAAATGGATAAAAAGAAAACCATGATTCAACTATATGTTGTCTACTAGAGACTCACTTTCGATCCAAAGACACAAATAGGTTGAAAGTGAAAGAATGGAAAAGGATATTCCATGCAAACAGTAACCAAGAGTATGGGGTAGCTACACTAATATCAGACAAAATAGAGTTTAAATCAAAAAAGGTTACAAGAAACAGATGGACATTACATATTAATAAAAGAGCAATACAGCAAGAAAATTTAATATTTATGATTACACATCTAAGAACATGCCATCAAAATATATGAAGCAAAAACTGACAGCATGGAAGGGAGAAACAGTTTTATAGTAATAGTTGGGAGACTTCAATATTCCACTCTAGAGGACTTGAACAACACAATAAATCAACTAGATCTAAAAGACATATGCAAAACATCCTACACAAGAATAGACATTCTTCTCAAGTGCACATGAGACCTTCCCAAGATAGACCATATGTTAGGCCACAGATTAAACCTCGATACATTTTAAAAGATAAATATGATACAAAGTACCTTTTCTGACCAAAACAGAGGAACTCAGAAATCAGTAACAGAAAGAAAACTGAAAAATTCACAAATCTGTGGAAATTGAACAGCACACTCTTAAACAACCATTGGGTTAAAGAAGAAATCACAAAGGAAATAGGAAAATACCTTGAGACAGACGAAAACAACATACCAAAACTTATGGGATGCAGCAAAAGCAGTGTAAAGAGAGAAATTCATAGCTATATAAAAAAGAAGGAAGATTTGTATCAACAACCTAACTTTATATATCTTAAGGAACTAGAAAAAGAATAATAAATTAAACCCCAAGCTAGCAGAAAGAAGATACTAAAGATTAGAGCAGAGATAAATGAAACAAAAAATAGAGGTAACAAAACCAAAACTTGGTTCTTTGAAAAAGAATCAACAAAATTGACAAAGCTTTAGCTAAGTTAACTAACAAAAAAAGAGAGAAGACTCAAATTGTTAAAATCAGAAACAAACGTGGGGACATTATGACTGATTCTACAGAAATCAAAAAGATCATGAGAATACTATTAGTAACTGTACACCAACAAATTAGGTAACTTAGATGAAATGGACAAACTCCTAGAAACACAAAACCTATCAAGAAGAAAAGAGAAACCTGAACAGACCCATAACTAGTAAAGAGATTGAATCAGTAATCAAAATTCTGACAAAGAAAAGCCCCTGACCAGGTGGCTTCATTGGTGAATTCTACCAACATTTAGAGAACTAACACAATCCTTCTCAATTTTTTCTAGAAAACTGAAGAGGAAGGAACACTTCTGAATTCATGCTATGAGGTCAGCATTCTCCTGATATCTAAGCCAGTTGAAGACATAACAAGAAAACTACAGATCCATAGCCCTTATGAACATTGATGCAAAAAATCCTCAAGAAAAGACTGGCAAACCAGATTCAACAGCACATTAAGAGGCTTTAATACCATGACCAAGTGGGATTTATTCCTGAAATGCAAGGATGGTTCAACATACAAAAATTGATAAATATAATACACCACATTAACAAAATGAAGGAAAAAACAAACAAACAAAAAAACCCCAGGGACTTCCCTGGTGGCGCAGTGGTTAAGAATCCACCTGCCAATGCAGGGGACATGGGTTTGAGCCCTGGTCCGGGAAGATCCCACATGCCTCGGAGCAACTAAGGCCATGCGCCATAACTATGAAGCCTGTGCTCTAGAGCCTGCGAGCCACAACTACTGGGCCTGTGTGTCACGACTGCTGAAGCCCGCGTGCCTAGAGCCCGTGCTCCACAACGAGAAGCCACCACAATGAGAAGCCCGTGCACCGCAATGAAGAGTAGCCCCCACTCGCTGCAACTAGAGAAAAGCCCGCGCGCAGCAACGAAGACCCAATGTAGCCAAAAATCAATCAATCAATCAATAAATATTAAAAAACAAACAAACAAAAACCAAAGGATCATCTCAATTGATACAGAAAAAGTATTTGGCAAAATTCAGTATCTTTTCATGATAAAAATACAAAATAAACTAGGAATAGAAGAAAAGTATAGGCATACTTTGTTTTATTGTGCTTCACTTTAATATACTTCACAGATACTGTGTTTTTTTCCCCAAATTGAAGGTTTGTGAACACCCTGCGTCGATCAAGTCCATGAGGGCCATTTCCCAACAGCATGGCTCCCTTCATGTCACTGTCCCATTTTGGCAATTCTCACAATTATTTCAGACTTTTTCATTACTATTACACTTCTTATGGTGATTTGTGGTCAGTGGTCTTTTATGTTACGACTATAGTTGTTTGGGGTGGCACGAACCACGCCCATATGTAAAGACAGCAAATGTCACCCACAGATGTGTGTGTTCTGACTGCGCGAGAGACCCACCATTCCCGGGTCTCTCTCCCTGTACTTGCACCTCCCTAGGCCCTGAGACACAACAATATTGAAATTAGGCCAATTAATAACCCTACAGTGGCCTGAAGTGTTCAAGTGAAAGAGCTGCACTTCTGTCACTTTAAATCAAAAGCTAGAAATGATTAAGCGTAGTGAGGAAGGCATATTGAAAGCTGAGACAGGCCAAGAGCTAGCCCTCTCGTGCCACAGTTAGCCAAGCTGTGAATGCAAAGGAAAAGTTCTTGAAAGAAACTGGAAGTGCTGCTCCAGTGAATACACGAATGATAAGAAAGGAAAATAGCCTTACTGCTGATATGGAGAAAGTTTTAGTGGTCTGTACAGAAGATCATACCAGCCACAACATTCCCTTAAGCCCAAACCTGTTACAGACCAAGGGCCTAACTCTCTTCCATTCTAGGAAGGCTGAGAGAGATGAGGAAGCTGCAGGAAAGAAGTCTGATGCTGGCAGGGGTTGGTTCATGAGGTTTAAGGGAAGAAGCTGCCTGCATAACATAAAAGTGCCAGGTGAAGCAGCAAGTGCTGATGTAGAAGCTGCAGCAGGTTATCCAGAGGATCTAGCTAAGATAGTTAATGAAGGTGGCTACACTAAACAGCAGATTTTCAATGTAGGCAAGACAGCCTTATAATGGAAGAAGATGCTATCTAGGACTTTCAGAGCCAGAAAGGAGAAGCCAATGCCTGGCTTCAAAGCTTCAAAGGACAGACTGACTCTCGTCAGGAGCTAATGCAGCTGGTGACTTTAAGTTCATTTGCCATTCTGAAAATCCCAGGGCTCTTAAGAATTATGCTCAACCTACTCTGCCTGTGCTCTGCAAATGCAACAACAAAGCCTGCATGACAGCACAGGTTTACAACATGATTGAGTATTTTAAGCCCACTGTTGAGACCTACAGCTCAGAAAAAGACTCCTTTCAAAATATTACTGTTTATTGACAGGGTGTCTGGTCACCCAAGAGCTCTGATGAAGATGTACAACAAGATTAATGTTGTTTTCATGCCTACGAACACAACACCCATTCAGCAGCCCGTAGATCAAGGATAATTCTGACTTTCAAGCCTTATTATTTAAGAAATACATTTTGTAAGGCGATCACTGCCATAGTGCTTCCTCTGATGGATCTGGGCAAAGTCAACTGTAAACCTTCTGGAAAGGATTCAGCATCCTAGGTGCCATGAAGAACATGTCTGATTCACAGGAACAGGCCAAAATACCAACATCAACAGGAGTCTGGAAGAAGTTGATTCCAACCCTCCTGGACGCCTTTGAGGGGTTCAAGACTTCAGGGCAGGAACTGCAGATGTGGTGGAAACAGCAGGAGAACTAGAATTATAAGTGGAGCCTGAAGATGGGACTGAACTGATAAAATCTCATGATAAAACATTAGTGCATGTGGAGTTGCTTCTTACAGATGAGCAAAGAAAGGGTTTTTTTTTTCCTTCAAAGCAAAATTAATTTTAATGAGTTTTTAAAAAAAGAAATACAAACCATGAAATACCTCTCTAAAGGAATGGGGAGGGTGTCATGAAATCCAAGAAACAGGGAATTGTACCTTCAGAATCCTTGGGAAATTCTGGCTGCCTGAGGACTTTGGGGAAGTTGCCTGACTCTGGAAGAGGCAAAGGTTTCGTTTGTCTGTTTGTTTGTTTTTGGTAGAGGAGCTGGTGAAATACTTTAAACTGTTCTGCACTTATCTCCAAAGTCTGCATTTTACATCTTGTCCAGAAATTCAGTCTTAGTTTGTAACGGCATATATGTGTAAAGGTGCTTTTAACAACAGGAATGTTTAGTGCAGTGTAGAAAGTCTTTGAGCCAAATCCTGCCCTCAGTGTGCACTTAAGTTTCCATTAAAGGAGAGCGGCAACTGAGCTTGCAGAGCTGAGGGTAAAATTTGAATTCTGCTGTAGGAGATCAGAGCATTAGGAGCTGGGATATTGAATTTCACTTTTCCCCATGCTGACACTGACTTTCCTCTGGAGCATCACCAACTAGTGAGATCTAGTTCAGTTGCATGATTTCTTAATTTTCTCTCCACTAACCCAAATCCAGAGATACAAATCCGGAGCTTAGGGGGATCTCATGTGAAAGTGGTTTCTTGAGATGGAATCGACTCCTGGTGAAGATGCTGTGAAGACTGGCGAAATGACAACCAAGGATTTAGATTATTACAGACTTACTTGATAAAGCAGTGGCAGGTTCGAGAGGACTGACTCCGATTTTGAAAGAGATTCTACTGTGGGTAAAATGCTATCAAACAGCATTGCTGCAACAGAGAAACTGTGAAGAGTCGATCGATTCAGCAAACTTCACCGCTGTCTTATTTTAGGAAACTGCAGCGGCCACCTTCACCTTCAGCAGTCACTGCCCTGATCAGTCAGCAGCATCAACACTGAGGCCAGACCCTCCACCAGCAAAAAGATTATGACTCGCTGAAGCTCAGATGATGGCTAGCATTATTTAGCAATAACTTTTTTTAAAATTAAGGTAGGTATACTGACTTTTTTTAGACAGAATGCTATTGCACACTTAATAGACTACAGTATAGTAAAGACATAACTTTTATACGTACCGGGAAACCAAAAAATTTGTGTGACTTGTTTCATTGCAATATTCGCTTTACTGCAGCGATCTGGACCTGAATCCGCACTCTCTCCGAGGCTGCCTGTATCTCAACGTATCAAAAGCTAGATATGAAAAGCACACTGTGAACATTATGCTCGACGGTAAGAGACTGAAAACTTTTCCTTTAAGATGAGGAACAAGGATGCCTACTTTCACCATTTCTATTAATATAGTACTGTAAGTTCCAGCCAGAGCAATTAGACAGGAAAAGAAAAACAAAAAGCATCCACATTGGAAAGGAAGAAGCAAGATTATCTTTGTTCATAGATGATATACAGTTTACCCTTGAGCAACACAGGTTTGAACAGTGCAGGTCCACTTATACAGGAATTTTTTTCAACACACACAGCACTACACCATCTGCGGTCAGTTGGCTACACAGAAGTGGAACCACAGGTACGGGACTTGAGCATCTGCACAGTTTGTTATCTATGGCAATCCCAGTGGATACCAAGGGACAACTGTGATCTCACAGGTATAAAATCCTAAAGATTCTACAAAAAAACATTAAGACTAATAAAAGAATTCAGCAAAGTAGCAGAATACAAAATCAGTGAGCAAAATTCAACTGCATTTCTATACACTAAAAATGAAAAATCCGGGCTTCCCAGTGGCGCAGTGGTTAAGAATCTGCCTGCCAATGCAGGGGACACAGGTTCGATCCCTGGTCCGGGAAGATCCCACATGCCGTGGAGCAGCTAAGCCTGTGAGCCATGGCCGTTGAGCCTGCGTGTCCGGAGCCTGTGCTCCGCAACGAGAGAGGCCACAACAGTGAGAGGCCCGCATGCCGCAAAAAAGAAAAGAAAAAGTACAAAAAACTAAAAACAAACAACAACTCATCACAGTATGGAGGTTAAAAAAAAAAAAAAAGACATCCTGTGTTCATGGATTGAAAGTCAATACTGTTAGGATGTCAATACTACTCAAAGCTATCTATAGATTCAATGAAACCCCTATCAAAATTCCAATGAGGTTCTCTGAAGAAACAGAAGGTCTTTTCAACAAATGGTATTGGAAAAACAATATCCACACACAAAAGAATGAAGTTGGACCCTTACCTAACACCATACACAAAAATTAACTCAAAATGGATCAGAGACTTGCATTAAAAGCTAAAATTTTTAAATTGTTAGAAGAAAACACAGGGCAAAAGCTTCGCAACACTGGGTTTGGAAATGGTTATTGAATACGACACCACAAGCACAGGCAAAAAAATAATAGACAAATTGGATTTCACGAAAACTAAAACATTTTGTGCATCAAAGGTCAAGGGATTAATATCCAGAATATAGAGAGAACTTCTATAACTCAACAATAACAAAAAAACAAACATAATTCAAAAATGGGCAAAGGACCTGAATAGACATTTCACTGAAGAAGATATACAACTGGCCAACAAGCATATGAAAAGATGCTCAACATTACCAATCATTAGGGAGATGCAAATCAAAACTACACTGAGATATCGCCTCACACCACCCATGAGGATGGCTATTATCAAAAAAGAAGAGAAAATAACAAGTGCTGGCGAGGATGTGGAGAAACTGAAACCCTTGTGCGTTGGTGGTGGGAATGTGAAATGGTGCAGCTGCTGTGGCAAACAGTTTGGCAGTTATCATATGATCCTGCAACTCCACTCCTGGATATATACGCAAGAGAATTGAAAGTGGGGTCTCAGAGAGGTATCTGTACCACCATGTTCATAGCAGCATTACTCGTAATAGCCAACAAGTGGAAACAGCCCACAAGGCCATTACCAAGAAATGGATAAGCAAAATGCTGCATGTACATTCAATGAACTGTTATTCAGCCTTAAAAAGAAGGGAAGGGGCTTCCCTGGTGGCACAGTGGTTAAGAACCCTCCTGCCAATGCAGGGGACATGGGTTCAAGCCCTGGTCCGGGAAGATCCCACATGCCGCAGAGCAACTAAGCCCGTGAGCCACAACTACTGAGCCCGCGTGCCACAACTACTGAAGCCTGTGTGCCTGGAGCCTGCGCTCCGCAACAAGAGAAGCCACCGCAATGAGAAGCCCGCGCACCACAGCCAAGACTAGACCCCGCTCGCCTCAACTAAAGAAAGCCCATGTGCAGCAATGAAGACCCAACGCAGCCAAAAATAAATAAGTAGGAAATTCTGACACCTGCTACAACATGGGTGAACCTAGGAACATTATGCTCAGTGAAATAAGCCAGTCACGAATAAACAAATACTGTATGATTCCACTTATACACTCACAGAGACAGAAAGTAGAATGGTGGTTGCCAGGGGCCAGGGGGGAGGGGGAATATTACGGATTTCAGTTTTCCAAGGTGCAAAGAGCTCAAGAGGTGGATGGTGGTGATGAATATGCATAATATGAATGTACTTAGTGTCTGTGAACTGTACACTTACAAATGGTTAAGACAGTAAATTTTATGTTACTGTATTCTACAGAGAGAGAGAGAGAGAGGGGGAGGGGGAGGGGGGGGGAGAGAGAGAGAGAGAGAGAGAGAGAGAGAGAGAGAGAGAGCGAGCACGCGCAGAAAGGAAAGGTTGCTCAAAGTCATACAGCTAGTCAGCGGGGGACAGGTTTTCTGATCCTAAAGCCAGTACTGCTGCCATGGCAACAGGACACTTCTCAAAGGCACCTCACAGGTTCCTTGCACCAGCCTTTCTCTGCAGAACCTGATGTCATTTATTAACTTCATTTAAGTAGTGGAAGGAGAGTCTGATAGGCTTGGTGACACACAGAAACTGGAAGCCATGGCTTGATTCTCTGTTTCTAACTTAGCACCATGTGCTGTCAGCTACCCATTTTGGGGAGCTGGGTGGGAGGGTGTTTGTTTTAGGAGATGTGCGCTGGAGTCTACCAGGTTCACGTTAACACACCAGAGTTCTCACCTATAAAAACTGTAACGGCCGGAAGCTCTGCGCTGCCCCAGTGGACAGCTGTGCAGCCAGCCTCCCCAAGCCCTCCGAGCCGACTGACATCATCAGCGGGGAGATGGGAATACTGGCTCCAATGAGGACTGGGCTCCAGACCCGAGACCACCGCTGCAAGGGGCAGCAGGTCAACCGCAGGACAGGGACGAGAAGACACCTGCGTTTCCTCAGCCCCTTGCTGGAGGGGGCACATGAGATGGCAGGGCAGCTCCCTTACTCACGAGAGTAGAAAGTACCAGAAAACCGAGGTCTGGCTAATATTACTTTTGGGTGAATTTCCCATTTTACGAATCTAATTCCTTTTGTGAAGACTGTCTGTGCCATCCCCACCGCTGCCAGGGACCATCCACGGCCCCCGACGACGGCCACAGAGGGAGGGGGGCTCCCGGCCCAGCGCACTGCTCGGCACTCTCGGCTCAGGGTCCTGCAGGCCATGGCCAGGAGGGCTGGACGGGGACCTCGGGAAGTGGAATCAGGGGAAGTGGCCTCCACACCTGCCAGCCCCGCTGCTGGTTTCTGTCTGCGGGAAGAGTCAAGTGTCTCCTTCTGGACCAGTCGTTCTCCACCAGGGCTGATTCTGCCCCGAGAGGACACCTGGCCAGGTGTGGGGACATCAATTGAGGGTGGGGTGCGCTCCTGGGACCCCAGGGGTGGCGCCTCCACCAGGAAGTGGCCCGAGGTGTCGGCAGTGCTGAGGGTGCGAGCCCTGCTCGGGCGAAGGCAGCAGAGCCAGAACGCGGTGAGCGGTGATGCTCGCCAACTGTGTCAAAGGAACAGCCCTACTGAGAAGCCACGAGCGTCACCTCTGCTCCCTTCTTTTCTAAGGAGGAAGGCCAGGCGCTGCAGGCTTCGCGCTCGCGGATCTGCACCCCTGCCCAGGGCCTCTGTAACTTCACGGTGACACGTTGGCCCCGCGGCCCAGGCCCTGGCCTCTCCAGCCAGAGCTCGAGGGTGGCCACCTGCTCTCCCCTGGCAGTTCATCAGATGTGAGTCTGTTTTTCAACCAACAAGCACTCCAGCCCCCGTCACCTTCCATGAGCCCATCGTCCTTTTGTCCCATTTTCTGGCCCTGAGTCTAGAAGGAAGGTGAGAGGCAGCCCAGGGAATAAAAAGCCCGGCTTCCAGAGTGAGATCACTGTGGGCCCCCGGGCGGGTCACGTGCAGGGTCACCGTCCTCACCCCACAGGGACCTGGAGCCCCCCAGCCTTGTGTGAAGCCAGCAGGTAAACGTCCTTAGTGTTTCGGGGGGAGAAAACAAGCTGGTTTCTAAAGACAGTCATCTTCCTTTTTGGGATAAACTAGAAGTTCAAAGCTATCGTTTCAAAAACTGGAGCGACGACAGACCACGTTGTACCTTAATGACTTCACTAAACGGCCGGTCACTTCGTCTTTAGAGAAACGCCTCTGGAGAATAAGGCCCAGCTAGAACGCACGTGCTGAGGAAGCCCGTGCGGAGCCCAGAGCTGCAGGGCAGCAAGTCTGCGATGCGCCAGCAGGCCCAGGTGTACGACCCGCCCGTGTAACGCTATACACACCTTGCTGCCTGTGAGCTGTGCCAGGTGAGGTTTCAACTCTTCTCCGATTACGGAATAAATCGCCACTAAGCAAAACACGCTGGCCTTACGCACGCTGCTCTCGGTGTTGTCGTAACCCTGCAGTCAGAGAGGGACACAGAAAGGAAACGAGATCAAAGCTTTGCCTGACTGTCAATATTTCATCAACGTTTCCACAAATGCCCTCTCGGTTCAACCTCGACCTTGTCAGGAGCGGCCTGGATACACCTGAGCTCTGCCTGTGAACCCCGAGAGCTCTCGCCCCAGAGAGGCCACATGTAAGAGTGCCAAAGAGTGAGCGGCTTCCGGGGTGGGAGGCTGGAGGCCGGCGAGCTGGTCTCCTCCACACAGATAGATGCTGTATCACGAGCTGCCAGGCAGCACCAGCCAAGAGACGTCACGAGAGAACAGAATGAGAAAAGGAAGTTAAGGGGAAAAATACCTGGCTTCTTTCCTATTTCTCGCCATGGTAAAGCAAACCTCACACGTGCAAACCCCTTTCAAGAAATGAGAACCACGTCGCTCACTCTTGTGGGCAAAACTCCACTGTCCACGGACTGCAGGGAACATCCGCCCGCAGCCAGACCTCCGCATCCTTCTCCAGCTGGACCACAACCTGCCTGTGGGCCTCCCCCCACCCCACACCCAGGTGGGACTGTCTGCTCTCCTCCGAACAGCCCTCTGGACCTTTCTGCTTTTCCTCTGCCTGGAGAAAAAGCCAGTGCCCGGCTGTATGTGTTTAAATTTCTGAGCCCAGCACTCAGCAAACAGCAGCATTTATTAAGTGTAAAGCTGATGTCTCTCTACCCTTCCCCACTGAAATCTCTCCCTAGGGCCCAACTCTAAACCACTTCTTCTCTGAGCCCGTCTCTGACACCCCAACCCAGAGGTCAGCCCCCACCCCGATCTCAGAAACCCCTACCTGCACCCCCGTGGCAGCAACTCAGCACACGGCACCCGCCCTCACCCACGGCCGTCTGTACGGCTGTACTGGGTCCTGGAGCGGGCTGGAGACCCCGTGAGGTAGGGTCCCAACAGTGGAAAACACCTCGTCTTCCGGAGTCTACTTAATTCAACGCCTCATGCTCACGAGGGTTTTCAATTAATATTAGCTGGACGGATGAGAGCCAGGACCACTGTTTGATGCTGGGCTCCACGGCCCACCCTGCCCAGGGCTGGGCCCACTGCCGTGCAGTAAGGAAGGAACAACAAAGAAAGATCAAAACATGTTCACAGTAAAGTTCCTTCTGTGAGCCACAGGCCTGGGCTGCCAGGAAGATCTTCCTGTGCGTTCAGCAGAGGGTGGGCCAGAAGAGGCAGGGGCTGCACCGCCCGGTTGTCCCGCCCACCCCTCGGGGGCCCACCTGCAGCAGGCCCGGGATGATGTCCGCGAGGAGCTGCAGCAAGGCCTCCTTGGCGATCCTCTCGACGACTTTGGTCTGCATCTTGATGGCGGCCAGGTTGATGGGGTAGTCGGCCGTCTGGATGATGGGGCACAGCACTTTGATGCACTGCTCCGGGTGGATGGAGCTTGCCAGCGTGGAGGCGGCCTCCTCGGCAGCCCTCACCACCTGAAACACGGCCCGTGCGTGGGTGAGCTCCAGCCACACCAGACAGCACTGCCGCCCGAGTTCACAGGCCCAGGGACAGGCTCGCATCGCTCCGCGCTGGGCGGCCCCCGGCCCCGGCCCGGCTGCGCTTTCGCTCCAACAGCGTCAGCCGGGTGGGCTGGCCGTAGGGGGCACCATACTCCAGAAGAGCCGTGTCCTACCCTCCGGCTCCTAAGGACCTTAGAAACCTGACAGCCTGGGCCGTCTTCCCCTACTGCCCTCCCCCCGCTCCATCTGTGCTGTGTGTGTTCGCGCACTCCTGTGTGGCAGCAGCTGAGCTGAGCTCAGGGCCTGTCAGGGCCGGCTGGTCCACGTGGGGCGGGCACAGGAGGAGGCAAAGGCTCAGGAGGTGGCTGGTGAGGGACAGGAAGCAGGAGGCTTCTCTGGTGGCCCACGGGGCTCCTAAGGCTCCAGCCCCACCAGCAAGCGGTCACTAGTCACCAGTCATGCTCAGGGCCTCTCACTCCCCACACAAACACACACACGCAGACACACACACACACACAGACACAGACACACAGACATACACACACAGACACAGACACACAGACATACACACACACACATATACACACTCACACATACACATATACACACAGACACACATATCATACACACACATACACACACATATAGATACACACACAGACACACGCACATATACATACACACAGACACACACACATACCCAGACACACACATACACATATATACACACATATACACACAGACACACACAGATATATATACACACACACAGACACACACACATACAGACACACACACATATACACACAGACACACACATATATATACACACACAGAAACACATATACATACACACATACACACTCACATGCACACACTCACATGCACACACATACACACAGACACACATAGACACACACATACACAGACACACATATATACATACACACACACATATACAGACACACACATATACACACACATATACACAGACACAAACATACACACACACATATACACACAGACACACACATATACATACACCACACACATATACCCCCCCACACATACCCACACATATACATACCCACACATACACACACACATACACACACACACAGATATACACACACATACACACATATACACACACATACAGACACACACATACACACACATATACACAGACACAGATATACACACACATACAGACACACACATACACACAGATATACACAGACACAGATATACACACACATACACACAGATATACACACACATACAGACACATACACAGCACACACACACACATACACAGATATACACACACATATACACAGACACAGATATATACACACATATACACAGACACACATATACACAATACACACACAGAGACACACATATACAGACACATAGATATACACACACAGATATATACACATGACACACACACAAGACACACACACATACACATATACACACATATATAAAGACACATATACATACACACATATATACACACATATATACAGACACACACATATATACAGACACACACACACACACACACACACACACACACACACACACACACACACGGAAATGAGACTAAAGGAAGCCCATCGTGATGTTTCTCCTGCCAACTCCGTCGCCTACGAACTGCGGTTTGTCCCACTCAGGTCCCCTGACAGCAGAGAGTCTGCTGTGCCTACATGACCTTTAACCTCTCACCCCAAGAAGGGCAGAGTCAGACAGGCACACGCTCAGCCTCTTGAGAGCAGCACAGCAGACGCACCTCAGTTCATTCCTCTACCAAGAGGAGCCTCAATTTTTAAAAATTCCATAGCGGGGATTAACAAAACACCTACTTTTACAGCTATCTGGATTAAGAAAGATGACACGGCAACGACTGTAGCTGCAGAGCCCGTGGGGCTCCGAGCTCGGCCTTGGTGGAGGAACAGCAGAGAAGTGGGGCTGGGCCACTGAGGTGCCCCGCAAGGCTCCAGGGCTCGGTCCAGAGGCCCAGGGCCTACGCCCAGGGGTCTGCCCGGTCCAATACTCACTCCAAAGGGCCACCCCGATGACCAGGCACGCAAGGAAACGAGGCCTGTGCAGGAACACTAGGCAAAGATGCACCCCGCCAGCCGCTGTGGGGCCCCACCAGCTCCCTTCACTCTTCCTGAAAGTTGCTCACTTGTGCTAGTGACCTGGCCGGGCAGGTCCCCCTCACCCCCACGGAACCCCCGGGGCACCCTGATCACTGCACTTCATTGCTCTGCTGACACCGTCTCCCCACTAGACTAAGGGCTCCTTGAAGGCAAGCTCCCATGTTGGCCACCCTTCTGTCCCCATGCCCAGCAGTGTCCAGCATCATGCACTAGGTGCTCAGTGTCTGTCCAACTCATTTCCCCACAGTGTGTGTGCGTGTGTGTGTGTGTGTGTGTGTATTTAAATGCTCAGTGATCAGTTTGTTTGGAGAGGGACAGCATATTGCTTAGAAGGGCTCCATCACGCAACAATTACTAGATGAAGTGCTGTGCTTCCTCCTGAGCTCAGGCATGTCCCTGAGAGTGTGGTCAGTCCACGGCGGACCTGGCAGAGCCAGGCGTCTGGCGTGTTACACACAGCTAGGCAGATGGTGGAAGAGGGGGCCCGTCCCTTCTCCAATCGGGTCCTGCAGTGGGACACCAATGCCCTTCTACTGTAAGAAACCACTGTTACAGGTGTCACAACATACTGGTCAGAAAGCTGAGTGATAGTAACTAACTGACGAAACCTGAGGTCTTAGTTTTTAAACATGGAAAAAAAAAATGAAATGAAATACTGGATGATTTCATAGACAATATTCAAGTTGGAAAACACTGATGTAGGGGAATTCAGGAGACCACCAGGAGGTGGGCACAGCTCAGTGGGCGGGAAGACACTGGCCTGGGAGACAGACTGGGGTTCAAGTCCCAGCACCACCACTTAAGTCTTGAGAGGAGCAAACTAGAAACCTCCCGGCGCCTCTCAGGGAAATAAATGGCCAGGTTCACAGCGAGACTCTAACACGAGGGGTCCCCTCCTCCCCCCAACCTCACCACGCTCTGCTATCATCCAGGTCACAGGAGTTACCCCGCAGGGAGCTGCTGGGAAACAGACCTTCTCAGGTCTGCTGAGCTGAAACCCAAACCCAGGGAGAACTTTGTCACATAAAACTCCACAAATTCTTGACGTCGCTTGCAGGAAGCATTTAATCAAATGTAGGTTTTCTGAAAATGCCTGAAAAGAAAATGCCAGAAGCTGCGCTTTAAGAAGGCCCATCTGAGGCCCCCTCTTTCACTGAGGTTAGAACAAGTTTCCCAAGACAGATGCTGTTTTTGGCAAGGCGGGTCGGCGTTCTCAACTTCCCTCTACATGCCAAGCTCCCAGCGGCTGGCCTGCTGCCTGATTCAGGGTGAACTTTAGGTTTTGCCCCTGTGTTCTGTGTAACATAAGAAGCAAAGATTATAAGTGTAAGCAAACAGAGAGCAAAAGTAAACACGGGCAGCAGAGAGGAAGGAGGACAGTACTGTCTAGCAGACAAGGTGGCCAGAGGCGGCAAAGATGTTTTCCAAGGGGGCAGGGATGCTGATGAGAGCAAGGGGGATCAGGCAGCCTTCTGGGCTGTCATCTACCCCAAGTGACCAAGACTGTTCTAGTTCTGCTGACTTTGCTGCAGTCTGGTAGGGAACACAGGAATTCTGCTTTTTCAAAGTTAG
The DNA here is from genome assembly GCF_003676395.1 of Aethalodelphis obliquidens. Taxonomy (NCBI): domain Eukaryota; kingdom Metazoa; phylum Chordata; class Mammalia; order Artiodactyla; family Delphinidae; genus Aethalodelphis; species Aethalodelphis obliquidens. The sequence goes on along the minus strand of NW_020837991.1, from coordinate 9,691,052 downwards.
TGAAATAACAGTGTCTAGCTAGGAAAAGCATAATTTCCTTATCTAACTTTTTTAAAAATGAGATCATTACTCAGAATATTGATGAATGTTTGCTTAAAGATAAGGTTTCTTTGAGAGCACAGAGCCTGTCAAAATTTGGACTGCGTGTTTTGAGTTCACAGGGTTTGACTGGGCTCTGTCACCGATGCGGCAGCCTCACTGGCTGACTAAAAGCCAGCCAGCCAGCCAGCGGGTGTTCAGGAACCGCGGCTCCCGAAGGGGGAGGCTGGCGCCACCTTCTGGGGAAGGCCGGGGAGGCCTCGCCGGACAGGCCAGGTGCCCGGCGTGTGCCCACCAGCGTGGTGCGCCCACCGTGGAGGGGCGGCTGTGTCTCTGGTGGGGCGGGGCAGGGGTGTGGGCAGCACTGCTCTGCCTGCTGCCAGCTCAGGCGGTCGCCACCGGGGACCTGAACCCAGCATGCGAGTCCCCTGTCTGCCGGACCCGGCACCACAGGACGGGGGGAGGAAAGGAACAACCTTCAGGGTCCAAGTTCGGGGACCTGGCTCTGCCATCAACTAGTGAGGTGAACGTGGGAGGAGTTTCTTCTACTGTCTGGGCCTCAGTTTCCCTCATCAGTAAAATGAGGGGGGATGCGAATCTAGAATGCTTACATCAGTTTGGAGCGTGAAACCTTATCTCCCAGACCTCGCTGATGAGGACTTTCTCCCGGAAAACGCACACGTACAATTTCAGATGGTATAGCCTGCACGCACGGATGGTCTCTGACCACACGGCCATCACAGCCCCCGCCCTGGAGAAGCGCATTCAGGGCAACGTCGTCTCGAACGCGGAAAGGCTCCGAGGTGGGAGACTTATTCTGTCCCACCCCAAGGGGTAGAATCAGGGCCGATGGGGGACAATGCCACGGAGTCACAGGGTGGGCGCCCAGGAGGGGGCCGTGTCCCCACCCTGGAGGACACCTCCGACGCCGGGATGGCTGGCCCCTCGGAAGAGCCTGGGAGGCGGAAGGTGGGCTGAGCACAGAACTCCTCTTCTGCGCCTCCCAAATCCATCAACTCCTGGTGTTCCCGGCCTCAAGTGTGGGAGTGTGACGGCCCCTCCAGTGGAGATGCCGAGAGATTCAGCCGACGCGGGAGCCCAGAGACACAGCCCAAAGTTGATTCACCCAAATTTCGATAGCCTTCTGAGATATAGTTCGAGAAATGCGGTTACGTCTGCTTTATGTAAAACTGAAAAACCTCAGGCACAATTCTACTCAGAACCGGTCTATTTCTCCACTGGAAGAGGATAAAAGACAGTGTCTTCAGTGTTCACAGTGCCAGCCTCCTCGCCGCCTGACTCTGAGGCCAGCCCTGCAGGGCAGGCCTCGCAGGGCGTCCCAGGTCACCCCGGGTGCCAGCACTTCCGGCGTCCAGAGCTGCGTCCCGTCCCCAGCCACGTGACTGGCCAAAGTAGGATGAGGACCCAAGTTTCCAGACTCCAGAGTTCTGACATTAAACAAGGGCCCCCCGACTGCTTTCTGCAGACAGGGTTTCCTCTCTTAGTAAGACGCTCTGAGGCTACGGGAGCTAAAGGGCAGGTGTCACGTCTGGTCTTAGGAGGCTGGGCCCATCAGAGAGGAGGGGCCGTGTCCCCTCACCCTGAGTAACCGTGGGATAGCGGCCGCCACCACTCAGGACTGGACACCATGCTTGGCATGTCCCAACCACCCGGCAGGGTGGGCGATGGGACCTCCACTTGTGGCGGGGTGGGTCCAGCCGGTCCAGCCCAGCTGTGTCCTCCCGGCCCACGGCCCTGGGCTTCGCTGCTTGGCTCACGGCCAGCATCCTCCCGAACTGCCCCAGACTCCCAGCACACTTCTCTATGGACCCCACGTGGATTCCTGTGCTCTTACGTCACCTAAGCCGTATAAGTTCCTTTAGGTCTGAGCACCACCCTGCGACCTGCGCAATAATGGGACATTTACCAGTTTGTGCTACGAGTGTCAGACTGTCTGGCTCAGCAACTTTGACCTTTTAAACGACTATACAGGTCTCTGGTTTTGTCTTTTTGTTAAAAGGCTGAAGGTTACAAAGGAAATAGGGCCTCTGGCTATATCCCAAGACTGGGCCCAAAGAAGACTGGAGACTTAGAATCTAGAAAGGTTGAGGTTTGTTACTCAGCAGCCTCCTCCATTATCCTGAGGCCGGCTGACACACAGATAAGCATGCAGTCCACTCCCTGGGCTAACAGATTAGAAACCCAAGGTCCAGAGAGGTGAAATAATCTTTCCACGCTCACACAATGCACTGTTCTTCAGAACCCACTGACACACGGCCGCTGCCCCGAGAGGCTTCTCAGGGCCACTCCCTATGCGGGGGGGCCTGGGTGAGCCATGGTCAGAGAGTGATTCTAATTGGTATTTGAAGCACAACGTCAGCTTGCTAAAGTGCTTTCTCTCTGACACGCCGCTGCTTTGCTCAGGCTGTGATATTTGCCAAGAGGTCCCCGAAAAGTTCTATTGTAAAAATAAATTTAGTCTGGCTTTGCTTTTTTAATTCCTTGCAATCATAAAACTAATTAGAAATGATTTCAAAATAAAACCCCGGGAGACGTAACAGTGGTTGTTTCGTATTTACCTGAGACTCAAACTTCCCCAAACAAGCCAAACCACCTGAGGCTGGATTCTGATGCCTTAAACACCAAGGCTGCCGTGGGGCAAGAAATGTCTGGTGACCTCCTGGAGTGACATAAAACGAAGCTGATATTTTCCTCTTTTTAACAGGAAAATGTAATGGAATATTCATTAACATGGCCGAGGTCAGCAAAAAGTCTCAAGTATAGAACATCTTCAAAGAAACAGAGTTGGTGTTCCTCTCAAGTTTAAACAGAATGGCGAGCAAGGACCCCAGCACTCTGGGTACCGCGTGTAAGCCGCAGTGCCTGGGAGCAGCAGCTACTGAAACGAGTGCCTCTGAGACGGTACGGATGTCTGAAGACGGCTTTACGTAGCAATACTGGTACAGTGCCTGACGGTGTTAGAAGCATGCTTCCATGTCCCGTGTCTGATTCTCGAGGCGGCCACGCTACACAGGCTTAGACAGAAGGGATCAAACCGACAGCTGGGCTGGAGGTCGGATGCTGGACCGAAAACCAGGCTTTCCCCCTCTAGATTCACGCTACCACTGACCCCAGAATCTCATGCAAAGTATCAGTGCTCTTCTTAGCCCTAAATCTTCTCATAATCATTGAAGGAGAGGTTCTGTACCAGCCCCAACAAACGGATTTCAAGTTCTCAGATAAAAAGTGTTAACATTAATGGAGTTGTTTCTTGAAAAACAGAAAAGGGGGCGTAAGATTTTAAAAGGTCACTATCAAGCCCTTCGCCCCTTCGGATGTTTGCTAAAAGCTAACACTACGGTATACCATAGTAACTTCATTAATGAGCTACTGAAACTCAAAAGCAAATTTTATTTACTAAAAAGATAAAAATAAGGAGCTAGACAATGAAAGAGATTTACTTATTCAAATAGGAAATATGAAAACTGTCTAACCGGACAAACACCAACTTTTAATTATTTATTTAATTACTTTTTGGGCCACGCTGCGAGGTTTATGGGATCTTAGTTCCCCGACCAGGGATCGAACCCAGGCCCTCGGCAGTGAAAGCGCTAAGTCCGAACCACTGGACCACCAGGGAATTCCCAATACCAACTTTGAAAATAAGAACTTTAAACCGGCACCCGAATCCTCTATCTTGCTTATTGTAAAACATCTCCGTTAGCTTATGATGAACGATGCCTGAGACAGATTTAGCACCCGCACGTTTCAGCGTGTGACAAAAGTGTCTTGCACTCATAGCTCCTGCTAAAGACCCTGGGAACACAGTCCCTGGCTTATCGGTGACAAACAAGCCATCTTATCCTCAGCCCTGCTTTATGCATCTTCCCTAGGGGCCTTATGACACCTTTCAACTTATAGAAACTGCATTTCAAGAAGTGCTTCATTGCTACAGCCCCGCGGCCAGAACTACAGTGCGCACGCTGGCGGGGCCCCGGCCACAGCGGCCAAGGAAAGACATGTCTGGTGACAAGCGCTCTCACAGCCGCTCTGTGTCCACCTGCCGGTCCAACTCCTTCATCTGCCAAAGCCCGGGTTTTGCCTGTGGACACAAAACCAACTAGCTGTAACGAGAAGGAGGTGCCCAGAGCTGTCGCCGGGAGGAGCACACTTTGGGAATGCCAATTTAGACGGGAAGAGAGACTGGCCCCTGTCTGACTAGTAACCGGGTCTAGAAACACTTCGGCTCCTTTCCAGTCAATAAATGTGGGAATGATGTTTGAATGTGCAGACGAGAAAACGTAGCAACCAGAGACATACTGTGTGGGATATGCCAGCACAACGGCTACCACACAGACCCTGTGCGTCTAACTATCCGGCCTAAAAACAAACGCGGATTGGCAAAGCCAGAGAAAGATCACGTGGAAGAGTTTTAAAGGAAAAGAAAAACAAAAACGAAAACGATACCTAACACCAAAACATACAGGTGCCCAAGTTAGAAGCTTCGGGCAAAGTGACAGCGTGAAGTTTCATAAGGAAAACGACAAGGGCACCAAGTCAAGGTGAGTCTGAAAGCATGCAAAGCAGGGGAGGCCTGCCAGTAACCGCACTCATTTCAGAACACAGTGTTTCCTCAACCAGCTTATCAGGAAATCAGTGACAGCTGCGTGGAGACCCTTGGGTTACAAGAATTCCACGGCAACTGAGTGCTGCTACGTTTGCTTTAAGCAGCAGGCGTTTTCTGCTTGTGTCCCTTACGCAACCTAAAGGACTTCAAAGTGAAGAACGTTCTCTCCTCAGTCTCTCGCTTTGCAGGGGAAAACAACAGGATCTCTCACGTAAACAGTAAAGAGCAACTTCTGGTAACGTATACTTCTCCGGGTCCACCGTCCAAATCCTGGAGGTTACGATCAGGATGGCCACTGTAAAGACAGACGTCTGCCAAGGGGATGGCTAGTGACCGCCACACCATGCAGGTGGCTTTGTTTCACCTCAGTGTCACAGTCTCAATATGTCCTCCCCTCTGAAAACAACTGACATCGTATGTATGTAAAAGAACGTCCATTTCATGTCATTTTTTTCATCATGTATTCTCATTAAGGAGAAGCTATCGTGGTTAAAAAAAAAAAAAAAAAAGTCAGCACAGACCAGTTGCCCCTTAAAAGACACACGACCTGGTTCACAACTTGGTTCTGCCAGGAACTGCCACGTGTGCATCACCTGACAAAGGATGGGACCTCCTGGACCTTCTTCCTCACCTGGGAATAATTACAGTGACTACTGTTAGCTTACCTGGTCCTCACATTTTTCAAATGAGTTATCTGAAGTGGAAAGCGTTTTGTTCAAACACGAGTAGGTGCTGTCGCCATCAGGCAACCAAGCTGGATCCCGGAAGTGTGAGTGAGTGGTTTGCACACACACCCATCATTCATGCACCTGTGTGGCACTAGGACTGCTGGGTGGAGAGATGCCCGGCCAGAGGGACGCCCTCAACCTCGCTGAGCCTGCAGTTGTGGTGGGAACCTGAGGGGGCCAGACCGGTCTCTGTTCAGTAGCCACGTAACTGCTGAACAGAGGAAAAAGCCATGATTCAGGGTCTGATTCTCGCTGTGAAGAGAAGAACTGCTCTAATCACAGTTCCTTTAATCCACGGCTGTGCTCGCGAGAGTCACACGGGAGCCAAAAGATTGAACTGACACATGCTTATGTCTCACTTCGGGGTCAAACCCACTGTTTCGCCAAGTTAAGTTTTCCAAACCTGGAACTAGACGGTTGTTTGCCACAGTGCCTTTCACTGGCAGGCGTCCCTGAAACCATCTCCCTTTAGGGCGCTCCACCCACCCCACCTCCCATCTCTCGATACGCAGAGGACTGTGGGCGGCAGGCCCCGGGACAGTCCAGCAAGCAACTGGACGAGGATGCACGGACTGTCCTCTGCGTGCACACGCGTCGGGCCCAGAACCGCGCCCTCCCTGCCCCGTGACGGGAGCCCGAGGAGAGTGCGGATGCCTCACGCGTCCGGAGCCCGCAGAGCGGGCGGGCCGCCTCCAGTCCTTCGAGCCTGTAGGGGGAGCCCGCCCGCATGCTCCGGCCTCACCTAGCTCTCCCGTGGGCGGCGGTGGGGTGACAGTCCTCCGAGGAGAGCGGGGCCCTGCGGGTGAGGGAGCCTGGCCGAGGGCCCAGAGCGAGGCTTGCACATCTCCATCCCCACCCTGACCGCAGGGAAAAGGGCAGACCCGCCCGGATGAGGCTCAGAGAGCCCTGCCGCCTGGGCACTGGGCCCGCAGCGCTGCTCAGACCCCGCGGCGGCAGGGCTGTGCGCCAGAGGCTGGCTCACCTCCTTGTGGGAGTCTTTGTGGGCTTCCAGCGTCTTCATGATCGTCAGCTCCGCGTAGTGTTTAAACCTTGCTGGCTGGCTTCTCAAGGTCTCCCGCAGCACCCTGAGTGCCAGCGCGCGGATGGAGTGCTGGGGCAGAGGAGAGACGGACATCAGCAAACGCCTCGCGGCGCCTCTCTGCGCACATGGCCAGCGGGGCCCCGAGACCGGCTCCCAGGCCTGGGTCCCTAGCGCCCTGCAGGCACCGTGACATGGACGCCAGGCTTCCTGGACGGAGGCTCCCAGATGGCCAGCTCCACGAGGGTGGGCGCTGTGCCTGCGGGGACATCCCAGGACCTGGCACCTGAGAGGGACCCCAGGAAGGCTTCCTGAACGAGACCAAATGAGGATGACTGCTGAGTTCACTATCAGTCTCCCGGGGGGCGGCTCCGGATTTTCTGAGGCTCAGGTGTGTATCTGTAAACTATGTAAAAGGACAGCCCTATGCCCTATGTAAAGGGCACCTACATGTTTCATCGACACGACCTGTCAGACAGTGGACTCTCTCAGGACAGTGGGAGACCTGCCGATATTCCTGACCTTCTACGTGAGCAGGTCATGGGGGAGGGGAACGTGTAAAGAACTCCAGCTACTTGAGGCCTGGGTCATGAGTATGGAGGAAAGCCATTCAAACAGACCCCTAATCTCAACAACAGAGAATGGGGTTTACATCAGACAGAACATTCTGATTCTCTGCCACTCACCTGCACCAGCCACAGGCTCACACACCACCCCCCGCCCTCTCCATGACATCGTTTCTCCTCCTGACAAAGCCAACCACTAGACGCGCTTCAGGTACCAACAGGTACTTTGTCTTAAGAAAAGCGAATACGGATCTTTCATCGCCGTTCTTCTACCTTGATTAACCCCACACCAAACCATGCGTCCCTAAGCACCAGACAGCAACTGGAGTCACCATGACATTTGCCAGCCTCTGCTCACCTGTCTTCCATTAAGATCACCATCAACGTGACCTGGGCACGACCTCTGCCCTGGGCCGTGCCCAACCTCCTCGAAATCTGTCTGGTCCTACCCCTTGAGCTGTTCACACACTTACTGTACTTGTGCTTCTGCTGACCTACACGAAGCCCGGAGCACAGAGATGGAGTTTTACTTCTAGACTTTAATCCAGGGAAGTCCTAACATTTACTCCTGCTGCCACACACACAAGGGAGCGGCTGCACAGCAGGCGGGGGGGGGGGGGGGGGGGGGGGGGGGCCTCTGATCAGGGTGCTCACCCGTTGAAGAGTCACATTCAAGTGTCACCGCGTGGAGACAGCTTTCTACGTTAAAAATAATAATGGACGATAACAGAAAACAGTACTGATCTCTGCTTCTGGGATCTGTCGCTGGAACTGTTAACAGTGCAGGGGTGAACCAACACAGAGCCCCAGGGAAGGCGCCTTTAGTAGGGTTTAGTATGGTCTTCCAAAAGTGAGCCTCTGATCTCTCAACTGCATGTGAAGCATAAATAAAACTCCTAAGGAAGAAAACCCCATCATAAAACAACAAGCCACATTCCTACACTAGCAAAGTCTTAAGAAATTTTGTGAAAGGGACCAAAGAGGGAGCACGTCTCCCTCAACGACTACAAACCCAATTACAGAAAAACCTGCGTGGAGGCCAGGGTGGGGCCTGTCTCCGCTAACTGACTGGGTCCAGAAAACCTGAAAGTTGTCTTGGTGCCAACAGGAAGCACAGCACAGGAGTGGAGGGGAGCTGTGGGCCCAGGCCTGGCCACCCAGGAGGGGAGGGGGGAGGGAG